>NC_089781.1:48882476-49226226 GCF_040412425.1 Macrobrachium rosenbergii | reverse complement strand
GTTCCGTTCTTGCCACGAACAGAAAAAAAATCGTCATGAGATCGGAACGATGGCATAAGACCCAGAAAATTGTATAAAAATTTGAAACAAAAGTTATGAAAAAGCCTTACTTTTTAATCCTTTGGGTATACTGCATGTTGTTTCTTGATGTTTTACCTACATTTTGATGTGGTGTGTATCCAAAACTGGTGGTTCTGGAATGTAAAATTTACAATTTACTACAAAGTACAGTACTGTACAGTAAATCCTGTATGCAGTAAAGTATAGAGTACTGTACATATACTGAACAAAAAGTAAAATACAACATGTTATACAGTAACACAGGTGTACAGTACACTGTACTGTACTGTAATTTATACCAAAGAGTTTATAAAAGATAAAAAAAGTGAATTCCTTACTTTTATTTTGGAAACCCCATGCAATCTTAACCCTGGAAAAATGGTGTGGCCTCATGATTCAGGGGATTCTGGAATGTAAAAATTTAGTATTAGTGTACATATAATACTGTACAGTAGTCCTGCATGCAACAAAGTATCCAGTACTGTACTGTATAAATACAGAACAGTCAGTATTTTACAGTAGAATAATAAATATATAAAAATTATAAAGAGTTAGGAGAAAACCTCATTCAGTGATTGTCAAAGCTGTTACAAATGAGGCTAGGTTGGGGAGATGGAGATTGTATGGGTGGGGAGCCTGCAATGATAAGGATAAAATTGCTGCAGAGTTTGTACTGTATGTGTTACACTGTTCTGTATCAGTTCAGGTATTTCACAAACCTATGTTCAACAGTACAAAATAAAAATATGAATGCCTTACCTAATTTCAGTGATTTTTAGAAGATGGAGGCGAATGAAGCTTTAGTAAAGGTGCTGGGCAGTCTGAATATTAGAATGAAGACGTTACTTTATATTTATCAAATGTACTGTAATATGACCATTTATAACATTAAAAACAAAAAGAATTCAATACCTTGAGTGATAAAAGATGTAGGCTACATGAGGGAAGGTTTTGTACAGTTCCAGTAGAGGTCAGGTTAAAGGTGCATGTCAGTCTGGAATGATAATGCACATGATAAAGATTAGAATAAAGTACTTCTGTGGATTTCATAAACAGTAAACACTAATTTTATAAAATGTAAACAATTTATAAAACAGAAAGTGTTCTTACCAAATTCTAGTGGTTGGCTTGCTTACTGGGATGGGCATATGGTAGATGAGAACAGGGGCTTATGGTGTGGCATCTGCAGGTGCTTGGGAGTCTGCAATGAAAAAAGATAGAAATGATACTGTACACAGCAGTATTGTACTGTACTGTATAAGTATAATAACACAATTTAAAACAATGTAGGCTAATAAAATTTCTAAAAAAGTGAAGAATTCCTTACCTGGTGGACATGAAATGGGTGCAGGTGCTAACTGGTGCAGGGTGAATTTGGAGTTGAGCAGGGGACACCTGTCATTTGTGAAAAAATGATAAAAGATAGAAATTACCACACAGGGGTATGTAAATGCAATAAGCTACTGTACAAAAATACAGTTTTATAAAGTGATTTGAAAGTAAAAAAAAGTAATGAAATCCTTACCTGATGGGGCTGAGAGGGGATAAGGTCAGCTGAGTAAAGGAGGCTGTAACATGTGGATCTGGAATGATAATGATTATGTAAATTTACAGCAAATACTAAAGCAATAATAGTGTACTGTACAGTGGGTGAAGTGCAAAAACACTTTTATTTGTAACATTTATAAAAATTTATAAAACATTAAAAAAACATTAAGAATTCCTTACATCTGGTGAAGTTGGAGAGGAGACAGGAGGTCCTTCTGTAATTTCAAAACCCTGATAAAATTCTTCAGGGGGTCAGGACTGTCATCACTACCAAAGAGATCTGGAATGGCACATAATGAAATAAATTAGGTTATACGATAGTAAATATAAAATTTGTACCATATGTACAGTACTGTATGTACAAATGATTTCATTTAAAAAATTATAAAATTAAACACTTGGGTTAAATAAATAAATACCTGATAGAGCTGGAAAAGCTGCTGGGGAGGTTACTGCAGGTACAGGTTCAGGCTCAGGTTCTGATTCATAGCCAGGTAGAGGTTCTGGGAATCTGGATTAGGAGTCACTTCTGCAATGATACAAATGATAAAATTTATTGGGTTATGCTGTGTATCTACAGTATGTAAATATAAATTGCAGTAACATTTTTTATAAATATTATTACAAGTTATAAATTTAATTTATATTACAGCAGTTAATAAAAATAAAGTTGAGAAATCCTTACCTAGACTAGGAGTGGCAGGTGGTGCTGAAGACTTCTTTTTGAAGAAAGAGTCTAGCCTAGACTGCACTTTCTTCTTCAGCTGCTTCTCCTTCAGCGCTCTTTGTAAAACGTTAGTAAGATCCAGCATTCCTCTTTGAATCCTCTCAAACCTGGCAATGTTAGGGTCCTCACCCTCAAATGCTGCCAAACATTTCTCCAGGTGAGCAAAACCCTCTGTCAAGCCCTTGATTGTTAATTCCTTGACCTTTAAATGGTGCCTCTTCCTCCTCCTCGATCATCTGCTTCTCCAGCTCAATGAGGTCCTCTCGATGACAATTCCTCTCCGTGGGATGCCAGCAGCTCGGTGACATCCTCAGCTTCCAAGTCCAGTTTCAGCCTCTTGCTTAGCCCAACAATTTTCCTTGTCACAGCCTCAACATCTTCTGCCTGCTCAAAAAAAATAAAACTATTCACAAACTGGCGGACACAGTTTCTTCCACGCACCATTCAAAGTCGACACCTTTAAATCGTCCCAAGCAAATGCGATGTTCGTTACAGCATCTGCAATGTTGTAGCCCTTCCAAAAATCTTTCAGAGTCAACTCCTTGTTACCTTCAACGGCCCGTAAAGCAGCGCGAATTGTCCTCCTCAGGTAGTATGCCTTGAAGTTAGCAATGACTCCCTGGTCCATCGGCTGTATGAGGGATGTAGTATTTGGTGGTAGATACACCACCTTAAATTAGGGTTCATATTACTAAGATTAGCCGGGTGACCAGGGCATTGTCTAAGACAAGCAGGACCTTAAAAGGCAGACCCTTCGAGGCACAATACCTTTAAAAACTGCGGGCACAAAGTGGTCATTAAACCAGTCCTCGAAGACCATCAAGGTAAATAAAGCTTTCTTATTGGACTTCCAAATGACATAAGTTGACTCTTGAAAATGCCCTTAAAAGCCCTGGGATTTTCTGCCAAAAACAAGCAAGGGCTTAAGCTTCAAATCGCCACTAGCATTTCCCCCAAAGAGTAAAGTCAGCCTCTCCTTACCAGCTTTATGGCCTGGTGCTGACCTCTCCTCCTTGGAAATTAAATAAACGATTTGGCATTCTTTCCAAAATAACCCTGTCTCATCTACATTAAATACCTGGTCAGCAGTAAAAACCACCTTCCCTAATTATCTCAGCCAAAACCACTAGGAAACTTTCTCTTTTACGTCATCAGCGCTAGCAGCTTCACCTTGCAACTTCACATTGTGCAAATTTGCACGAGCCTTAAAACCGGTTAAACCAACCCCTACTGGCGGAAAATTCTTCACTAGCACTGCCTTCCCCATTTTTCTTCACCACTGCCGCATGCAGCTCTAGCCTTCTCTTGAATCACACTCAGGCTCACTGGAACACGCCGTTGGTTCTGGTCTTCCAGCCAGATCAACAATAACTTCTCCATCTCCACTACGTTCTGGCTACGTTGCTTCACGTTAATCACCGTTGCCTTCATTGGTGCAGCGTCTTGCACATGTTTCAGAATACGCTGCTTGTCCTTCACTATGGTAACAACCGCCGTTCTGCTAAGGCCCAAGGCACGGCCTATCTCGGTGTTACTTTCACCCTTCTCCGTAAACGCTTAATTACGCTCGCTTTAAATGCTTCCATGGTGATGCTCTTCCTCGGCTTTTGGATGCACTAGCATCAGATGATACATTCTGCCGTTTTGGAGCCATAGTGAAGGCACAATTCACGAAAAAAAAACTGCAGCTAAAGAAAAGCAACAATGAGGCAACGTAACCTGCTTAAATAAATCGGAGGCAAAACGTGAGTGAGAAAGGGTTGTTTGGTATTGTAAAATAAATGAATTCTGCGTGATCGACAGGAAGGTGATTTGTCCGTCAACTACTGTAAAACCAATGCAGTTACATACAGAGCGCAGCTACGCTCACGAAACTAGTTCTTAATTTAAAATAAAAAAGCGCCGAAAAAGTCATAACCTTGCAATGTATTTTAATAATTAAACCAGAAACTGATTTTTGATGATTACTGTTAAACCAGAAACGGATTTTTTTATAAATATTAAAATTGAAAATAAGTAAAATAAATAAATAAAACGGGCTGCATTAATAAACTCGAAACAAACGTCGTAAAGCCGGCCTGATTTTTTAATGAATATATCTAAAAAAATAAAAATATTTAAATAAATAAAAATAAATAAAATGAATAAAAAATAAATTGATAAATAAAGGGACCGCCTAAATATAAATATAATATAAATATAAAATATATATATATATATATATATATATATATATATATAAATATATATATATATATATATATAAAATAAATATGTGTGTGAATATATGTATATGTATATATATGTGTATATATGTATAAATATATATATATGTATAATATATATATATATATACATATATAATTCAGAAATAAATAAATAAACGTCCTTTAATATCAATTCACTCTTATATCGGAAATAATATATTTTCATATAGTTAATAAATGAAATAAATTTTAGTTGATAATAAGTCCATGTATAAAATAAAAACCAAACGGACGAAAATCAGGACTAAACAGTGACACATAAACCAGTAAAAACACTGGTTAGTGTGTAAAAATAAATGATTAAAATAAATCTGGTAAATAATAAATTAAATGAAAATTATCAACTTAAATAATTAAATTCGAAAAATAAATATATATGAAAATATATTATTATATGTAAAAACAATTGATAAATAATAAATTTTATGCTTTTGATTATATATGAATCAATAAATGTGATAAATAGTCATATACATATATATGTGTATATATGTATATAAAAATATAAAAATATATAATATATATATATATATATATATATATATATATATATAAATAAATATATATATATAAATAAATATATATATATATATATATATATATATATATATTGTTGAACTACTATATATATATATAATATATATATATATATATATATATATATATATATAAAAATTTTGACAAAAAAAATCTATTAAAAAATAGAGAGACCTGTGTCACCCAGTGAAATAACCTTTCAGCAACTTATTTCTAGTTAAAGCTATTAACTAAATATACCAGAGAAAAGCTAAAAAGCTAAGCCGGAGTTACTAAAAAAAGCTCCATGAAATGGAGTCGTGTATGAGAAAAATAAAGATTAAATAACAATCACAGGCCTCCGCCCTGTAAACATTCCCAATGTCAAAAGTCCCAATAAAGTGAGGTGCCGTTACAAAAATATTGCACCACTGCGGACTGTAAACAAATAAGCGTCACCCACATTCCACATTAGCACCCCATCCTGGAATGGTATTTTATCATAAATAAAAGAAAGGAATCATGGGTAAATTTTTAAAAACACAGGTCTCTCCCAGAAATAGATTTTTCCTTTGTCAAAATCCTTTTTCTGGGTTTTTTGACCTAAAATGTCACCCGGTGAAATAATAAATAGAGAAATCAAAATACCATCCTGAAACAAAAGGAAAACTTGTAGAGGAAAGTAATAAAACTAAAAGTCCACAAGAGTTTTAATTATAAAGTAGCAAGATGTGGTATTTAGATATAATAAAGATACTTAAATTTAATGTAATATTAAAGTGTACATAATATAAAATCATCCTTAGATTAATGAGTACATAAAAGTGAAAATAGGTACTAAACATTATACTTAAAGACTAAGGTGTTGGGGAAACTAAATAAATAAATAAAATACAAGATAAGAAGAACAAACGTAATATTTACATTAAACACATAGACAAGACAAAACTATGACATGGTCAGGAGACAGGCTGTGAAGCAAAAACCTGGAGGTGACCAAAATAAATAAATGAGGCAGGTAGGAGGAGGAGAGTGAAATAAGTACTAAAAAGAATTAAACGGATTTTTTAACATAATGTTCCCTGCCGCCACTGTAGTGAAATTCAGAGCTTCTAGTGATTTCAGATAGTTTTTTAAAAACTAAATGACGGAGACTTCCACCCGTATAAATTTTAAAAGATCCTTGAAATTCATGTAATGGAAATAGTTAGTGGAGGTGGCCACTGTCCTAATGTCATAAAAACTTTTGGGACTGAATCTGGGTTTGCATGTTTAATGAAATACAAGATCTGTTGTCTAATGGCTTTCATAGAGATAGCTCCTCCCCTTAACAAACAGAGGCCTGGAAGTTATCTGTGAGGTCCTGTCTAAATAGGCTTTAAAGGTAAAGACTGGGCATAAAGACAGGTCTTGTGGGAAAATGACCTTCCAGGGAGACCACCTATCTCGAGGATCTTCATTTTTAGCTAGGAACTTAGGGTGATTTAGCAACACTTCACCTGATGGAAGAAATCAATATGGTTGGGTTCTCTAGACAGGCAGACAGTTCAGAAATTCTAGCACCTGAAGCTAAACTAATAAAAAATAAGGTCTCCCTCAATAAGTTAGTGAAAGAGCAATTCTGATTATCTATTTCTGAGGCTAATAAAAATAAAAGAACATCAAAAAGAACCAGGAAAATTTTATGTGGGCGGGTTACTGGTCTTAAAAAAATAAGGCTTTAGGGATAGAAATAAAAATAAGATAAAAAAAGTTAATCTTAAACCTGTGCAAAAATATCTTTTTCAAAGCTGATTTTGCTGTAGTAATGGTACTTGAGGCCAGACCTTTCTCAAATAATGACCTAAAAAATGAAATTGCTAAATTAGTGGTCATTACAGTTGTTTCAGATTCTTTTAGGAAGAGTGCTAATTTCTTAACTGCTGAGTCATACTGTCTAAGAGTGGATTCCCTTTTGTCTGATTCTAGGAACAAAGTGTTAATAGGATCAATATTAGCATCCTTCTGAGCTGCAAACTTCATGAAATCCACAAAGCCAGGGCATTCTGAATTCTTGAGGAAGCTGACACAGTCTGAGTTTGTACTATTTAAATCAGTTTTGGGTTGGGAATTTGCAAAGCACAGAAGCTTCAGCTCTAGAAGAAGTGGAAACCAGTTAAAAAATCTTCGGCCAGTTTGGAGCTACTAGGGCTATCTGACCCTTGAATGTCCTGAGCTTTAAAAGGACTTTCAGTAACAGGTTTACTGGTGAAAGAGGTAGATCCTTTTCCACTTGTTCCAATCTATGGACATTGCATCTGTGGAGTGAGCTAGAGGGTCCAGGTTGGGAGCAACATAACAAGGTAGTTTGTGGTTGCATTCTGTTGCAAAGAGATCTACTTTGAGACCGGAACTTGATTGCAAATCCATTTGAATGAAGTTTTGTCCAGGGACCATTCCGACTCCAGCGGAGTTGTCCTGGATAGGAATCTGCAATGAAATATTCCGGACCCCTGCAAGGTGGGTAGCAGACAGATGCCACTGGTGTTTGTTTGCTAGAGAGAATATTGCTATCATAACCTGGTTGATCCGATATCGATTTGGAACCTCCCGTGTTTATACAGTGTACTACTACTGCGCTGTCCAGGACCAATCTTATATGAATCAGATTGTTGGACGCAGTTTCTTCAGGGTTAGAAAGACTGCCATAAAATAAATTCCAGGATATTGATATGGAACTGGCGGAACATGGTGGACCAAGTCCCCTGTACCTTCTTGTGTTGAGAGTATCCTCCCCATAAATAAATAGGGAAGCGTCGGTAAAAATTACTAATGATGGAGGAGGAAACTGAAGAGGTACTGACTTCGATAAAGCTCTTGACAGTCGTCCAAGGCCGGAGTCTCTTTTTCAAAATCGGCGGAATCAAAGATAACTTTGTCTCTGAACCTGACATTGGCTCGGCTCCGCCATACCCTGTTTATGTCTTTCAGTTTGGATTTCAAAAGAAGATCCGTCAAAAAGCAAACTGAAGAGAACCTAAGACTCTTTAAATACGACGGGAAGCTTTCTTGTTCTTGAGGAACTGTCAAAATATCATAAATAAAAATAAATTTCTCTCCGTTTGGGCGGAAGAGAAAGTCTGTGTGCACACAGGTCCCACTGGATTCCTAACCATTGAAAGCGACTCTCCGAACTAGGCGGGATTTCTCCTTGTTTATCTGAAAGCCCAGTGATGTAAAAGCCGATTACTATGGCTGTTTATAAAAAAATAATGACGTTGGATGCCCAAACAATCCAATCGTCTAGGTAAATAAAAGATAAATAAAGCATAAATCCCCTGAGACCGGAGTTGCTGAACTTCCGTAAAATCTGCCAGTTTGGTGAAGATTCTGGGGCTACATTGATAAAATGGAATGACCCTGAAAAAGTATGCCTGATTTCCTAGTCTGAACCCCAGATAAAGGAAGAACTTATAAATAATCGGGATGTGATAATAGGCGTCTGAAAGATCTGTAGAGGTGGTTTAAATCCACGGGGCAAGTAGGGTAAAAATCCTGTAGATAAAAAATAAAAATTTTGTCGCATTGAATAAAAAAGACGGGACAAGTCTAGAATTACTCTTCGCTGACTGGAACCTTTCTTTGGAACACTGAACAGCCTGCCTTGGAATTTCAGATGTCTCGTCTTTTTTTTAAAAATGCCCTCTTTAATAATAGATCTTTCACAAAGTCCTAAAAGAGCCTAAAACGGTGATTGATGGAACTGTTATGCGTATCAATTTGGTGCAGTTTTTTCTTTGTATTGCGTTGCACCACATATGAATGACTCCGTTTCTGTCTGTTGACTTTCACTTGATAGTAACACAGGGGACTTGGTAAGTTAGGTTGAAATTGTCTATTAATACTTTCTACTTTTCAGGAGGGGGTAAGTATTTGCCGGGCACGGTTTTTCATAAGTTTTATTCTTAACACTAAACTATTTCACACGGCCAGCCACACTGGACTTAGAAATTTCTTGATGTTAGAGAGTTGAGTGACACAAATCCTACCCAATTTGGTTTCAAAATAACTCTGGCTAAAAATTGATCAGAATGAACTCTGGACCTATGTTGAATAAAACTCCGCCTCCTTGAGGACGTCTACTTTACTCTTAATGGTTCAATCTTAACTCCCACTTTTGGCAAGGACAAATCAGGTCAATTTTGCTGACCTTTTGATTCCTGTAGTCTATCCTCCTCCTTCCTTTCCCACATCTTGGAGGTTTGTTATGGTTAGTCTTCAATTTACTTGGTCTCATGCTCTCATCATTTTAAACTATCAACATCGTCTCTCTCTCTCTCTCTTTCATAATCCCGATCAGTGAATCTCATACTTATTCACTGCATAACATCACTCGGTCACCTACCTGCATTGACTACAATGCAAGTAGATAACCAACTCAACAATATACAAAACCATTACAAAAATTAATTCTAAGCCAACCAATTAAGGTAAAAGCAATAATAATGTAATGCGAATTTGAATAAAGTAGTCATGTAAGCAGGTGTATGGAAATAAATTTATATGAATGCCTATAATATACATTCAAAGAAAAACTTGACTATAGTCAATTATTTCAATGTCAATAATTTCTATTAATAAGCAATAAATGCAAGAAATATTATAATGCATCATAGTGCTAACACAAACAATATAAGTATGAATTATATATCAAATACTCAAACTAAATGCAGAAAATTATGGCAAAGTAAATATATCAAATGCCTATTACTCTTTGGTTATCAATCATGATAACTTGTAGAAATTCTTAATGAAAAACATATCACAAAAAAATCATAAATTGTATAATAAAAAAATCAATCATCAAATGTTCAAGTGGCAAGTCAATGGTAAACGCTATCACTCTCTAGGAAGGATTCTGTCCATCATGTCTTTGATTAAGGTAAGCTTATTCAATATTAATTTCCTGACAATTATAAAAGAAATGAAAGCAAACAGTACCAAAAGAATGACATTTATGAATGACATGATAGGAGAAATCTCGGTCTTATATGTATGAAAGAAAGTATGAACCTCTTCTAGCTTTGTGAATGTCTCCAATTCCAGTTCTGAAAGTTGAAATTCGTTAATAACTGCAAACTGATGTACACTTTTACTGAAATTCAAACTGTATGTCATGAAGACTGTAGGTTTGTAATACAAATTATGTAAAATAACCAATTCACAAGCAGATGAAAATGAGTGTACATTAATGAAAACTACTTCTGTTTTGTTTGACTTACAGTCAATCTTAGCATTCAATCTGTTTGCTGAGAACACAAAAATTTCATCATCAATGATTTGAGCCTTGAAAGTTTCTGTAAACGGTATATATTTACAATGGTTCTTACCATTCTTGTTGTTTACAAGATCATCTAGGCAATGAAGAGCATTCAAGGGTTCATAGAAATTCACAATGTTACAAACATATACACCATCATTAAGCATGACACATTCCCTGAACTCATGTTCGGGAATTTCAGTCACTAGGAAAGAATCATGCTGCAAGGCAAAGTGTCGAACTGTTCCTTCTAGTACAATGGACTTATTATCTACTACCATTGGGAATGGATAGACTGACATCAATGAGTTGACGTCTGGATTGTTGAAAGGATCACTAGTATGATTTGATTGGCTACCACTTTCACTGTTATCAGGCCATAATAGTCCACTATATTTTCTACTAGTGGCTTCAAGTGATTGTTCACAACACATTTCTGAATAATGGCTTCAATTTCACTAGGGGTTATCAGAAAAGGCGACAGCAGGTTTTTACCTGCCATCATGATTGCATTGAGTAATTCCTTGTATTCCAGAAGGAAATTACTTGTTTCTGTGAGCAGTTGCTCCATCATTTCTGTTTGATGGATTCTAGCAATTTCTGATGAAACATTATGGAGGGCACTATTCACAAATTCTTTCAGCACTGTGATCATTTTGTGATTTTGATTGACATTTCCTATTACTTTATTATAGACAGTGCCCTGCTCAGAAGCCCAATTTTCAAGTTGTGCCACTCTTTCCTTTAGCCTTTCAACATTACCATCGGTCGCCACTCCAAAGAGATTGTGTAAAGCGACACCTATAAAGGGTATGAGTGATCGCTTTACTACTTTCCTTGGCATAACACTATCGATGTCCCTCTGCAACTTGGAGAGCATGTCGTACAAATTTCTATCTTGGACACTTTGTAATCCTGCCTGTATCTGATTGCTCAGCTGGACTAACTGCTCTCTCTGATCGATAATGGGCTCCGTTCCTATCTTAACAATGGCTAGGTCCTGTATCATCTTAACCTTGCCATGCTCCTTGATGATGGCTCCCTTCCTTAGTTGTATGAGTGAGTTCACAATTTGACTCACTGCCAACCACCATACAATCCATTTGCTGAAATAATGTTATTAAGCAGTAAAAATCTTATCAACTACATTTGTTTACCATTGCACTTGCCATTACCTTCTTCTCAAATTATACCTTGGGGTCATTGAAGATTCTATTTTATTATCTATCTGATCTTTATTGGACAAATCTTTTAACTGGGTAGACGACCAAGGTTCTGAATGAACTACTTTAATGTGGTTCCAATGTACAATGGATTCTTTCAAGGTAATTTCATGCATTAACTTGAATTTATTCAACTTCAAAACTTCTAAAACTCTATATGGACCTCGAAATTTTGGTGATACTTTAATATTAGGTCCTTCAAGAACATGATTGAGTACATAAACTTGTTGTCCTACCTTTAACGAAGGTATGGTGGATCTGTTATTGTAATACTTACTAGATTTTTTATGTAACTCCTTTAATCTAGCCCTGGTGACTTTAACGGTTTCGTACGTACGTCTTGTCTTCCAAGCAATATAGTCCTCGTAGTTGTACGTACGTCTGGGTGGTGCGGCATCATCCAAAAGTGAATTTGGCATTCTCTTTTGGTAGCCATACAATAGGAAATGAGGAGTTTCTCCTATTGATTCATTTACTGTGTTGTTTAGAGTAAATTGTATGTCTTCGAGAGTCAAGTCCCAGTCTTCAGTGCTAGGGGTTACCAATGTTTTCAGAACATCCTTTATCTTGCGATTTGTTCTTTCTACTGCTCCATTTGAGCTTGGCTTATATGCTGTTATTTGACATTTCTGTATTTCATAAAAGTCACACAATTTCGTTAGAATGTCACTAGTAAATTCAGCAGCATTGTCTGAGAGCAAAACTTGAGGACATGAATGTCTGGTTATGATTCTAGACTTAAAGGCTTCTGCCACCGTTGATGCTTCTCTGTTTCTAGTTGGAACAATTTCTACGTATCTGGTCAAATAGTCAATGAAAACTAAAATCTGTTTATTTCCTCTGATGGTGTTCGGGAATGGACCTAAGAAATCCATTGTGACTACTTGAAAAGGATTTAATTCTGAAGGATACATTTCCAGAGGAGCCTTGACGTTGACATTCCCCTTCTGTATATTACATAGGGTACAATTCTGAACAAATCGAGTAGCATCTTCACTACATCGAGGCCAAAAATAGTTTCTAGTGATTGTTCTACATGTTTTCTTAATTCCAGGATGTCCTGATAACTTGTATGAATGGGTTAGTTCTAAAACATCTTGTATTAGTGTATTAGGAATGTACAAACGTGAACAAGCATTTGGTTCATCTGAAGTCTTGTACAATAACCCATCTATCAATTGAAACTCTGAATTTTTCTCACCTTGCAAGAGGTTACCAATTACTTCCCTTATTCTAGAATCCTTTTGTTGTTCCTGACGAACTTTGTCTAAATCTAAGTCTGTGATTTGACAACTGAAGGCGAAATTATGAGTGGTAATTTGTTTCTCGTTCTCTTCTTGTGATCTAGATAAGGCGTCAGCTAATGTGTTATATCTACCAGGTATGTATCTAAATTCTGGGGCAAATTCTAATACGCTAACGAACCATCTATTGAACTTCATATTATTGGTAAAAGCCCTTTTCTTGAAAAGATCACAAATGGGTTTATGATCTGTAAGAACATTAATTTTATGTCCTAGCAAAATGTGTCTAAATTTCTGTAATCCCCAGACTAATGCCAAACATTCCCTTTCTGTTGTACTGTAATTTCTTTCAGCTGCATTCAAAACTCTACTGGCATAGTATACAGTCCTCATCCTTGTTTTATCCTTTTGCATCAAGACGGCACCTAGTCCTGTACTTGAAGCATCACAGGCTAAGTAGAATTCCTTCTCGAAGTCTGGATAAACTAGGATAGGATCTGTTATCAACATATCCTTTAGTGTTTTGAACGCTGCTTCCTGTTCATCTTTCCACTCATAGCTAGCATCTTTCCTAGTTAACTCAGTTAATGGTTTTGCTATGGTAGCAAATCCCTTTATGAAAGGTCGATAATATCCTACCATACCTAGGAATCTTCTTAGTGCCTTCAAATTTCTTGGGGCTGGATAGTCCACAATAGCCTTAATCTTTCCTTCTTGCATTTTCAAACCATGTTCACTGATAACATGTCCTAGATATTCTAGAGATTTCTTCAGAAACTGACATTTCTTAATTTTTACCTTTAAACTGGCCTTTCTGAGCCTATCTAATACTAATTCTATTGTCTTGAAATGACTCTCTACATCCTTACTAGCAATTATTACATCATCAAGATAAACCGTTACGTCTTCAACATCTCCCAAGATTTGCAGCATTAAACGTACAAACGTTAAAGGAGCTGAAGTAAGACCAAACGGCATTACCTCAAATTGCAAATGTTCTTTATGAGTACTGAATGCCGTGAGATGCTTGGATTCTTCATCGAGAGGAACTTGCCAATATCCACTTAGTAGATCGAGGCTAGAAAAAACCTTGGCACCTCCTAATTGAGCTAACATGTCATTAATGACTGGCATTGGCGATCAGGGATGGTGTGGGAATTCAATTTACGGTAATCAATTACCATCCTCCATGTACCGTCTTTCTTTGGAACTAGCAGTAAAGGTGAATTATAAGGTGACTTAGAAGGTATTACAACTCCATCTTCCTTCATCTCTTCAACCATCCGTCTACAATGGGTCTTTGACTTATTGGAAGTTTGTAGTTAGGTATATAAAAAGGTCTAGCACCATCTTCTATGACTATTTTGTGCTGCAGGACATCTGTCCTTCCTAACTTATCTCCTGTTACTGCTACAACATTCCTATATTTCTCTAATATCTGTATTAACCTGTCCCTACATTGAGGAAAATCTGTATTATTTACTTCCCCTTCTAATTTAACTCTTGTGTCAGCTACAGAGACAAATGCTTTTTCACTTATGGTTAGTAAAGGGTTAGTAATCACAATTCCCTTACAGAATTCTATGCCTGCATGCAATTCTAGTCTCTTGTCAGAATAATTATACACATAAGTCGTGCAATGTCCACCATTAAGTCTTACTAGGGAATTGTCCATTTTCACAAAGTCTGGTAAGTCTTCATTAACTAATAACACATCTGTATCACCTAGGTTTTTATCTGTTACAATTCTAAGACAAACCTTTGTCAGACCTTGTGGATGCAGTATAACGCTATTGTTTAATTTGAGTTTTACAAGATTATCATCGGCAGTACTAACTAAGCAGATCTCTTCTGCATTCTGTGCATCGGCAGTGTAACAGACATCAGTATCATCTGAACTTTCATCTTGTGGTATCACAGAACCTATCTCTGTCATTTTCAGGTTGCCTAACAGCAACACCTCATTGAGATACTTCTCTTCCGTATCTTCTCTTATTATTAAGTGACTACAATCTATTAGCGTGTCAGGATCGTCAGGTTGGGAAAAAGAACTAAGTTCTTCGGAGGTATCTACTTGTCGTGCACTTGAGTTATCAGGTTCATACCTGCTATCTGAGAATTCCTCCTGAGTGGCTTCTAGGCTTTTAAAAGTAGTTTGTCTATCTTCTCCTATTTCTTCTATCATTGAGTTTCTACACACTGTCCTACCCGGGTTAGCATTAAATTCTATTTCTATCTGTTGGATGTCTACTTCTTCAGATGAGGCTGTCTCAGGTAAAGTGATCAAGTTTATCTGAAACTGTTCCTCTTCTTCAAGAGAGCAAACATTTCCTCTATCAATTTCCTTGATAGTGATTCTTCCATTGCTACAATCTAGTGCAATTCCACATCTTTTCATAGCCTGGAAGGAAAATAGAGCTTGAGCTGGAAAATATTTCTCTTCTAACACCACAAACTCTTCCCTGTATTTCTTATTTAGAATTTCTATCTCTAAATTGACATTGCCTATAGCCCTTATTTGCTTTCCAGCGATCCCCTTTATGGTCCTATAGGATTCTCTCATTTGGGAAAGCTCACAACCTATATGTTTTGTTAAAGTGCCTTTATCTATGATACTTACAGTACTGCCTGTATCCAACAATATGGAACTCAGTACACCTTCTAAGTGTACTTGTATGATAGGCAACTCTTCCTGACACGTATTAAAATTCTTTACAGAAAACACTATTTCATTACTTTGAGTAATGTCTGTTGGGGACACATCCTTATTCACTGTCACTATTTCTTTCTGTAAGGATGGACCTTTCTGCTGCACTCTCTTTGATTGTCACTGAGAATCCCCTTGATTTGGGTTACTGGGGAGGTATTTTGATTATTAGGCTGAGTACTTTGGTTATTTTGAGACCCTGAGAATTTCCCTGTTTGTTGTACCAACAGTTTTGGATCAAATGTCCTGTCTTATTGCAATTCAAACACCATTTGTTTCTTCTACAATTCTGGGTTGTATGGTTGTTATAACCACAATTTCCACAACTTTGTCTCTGCCTATTGAACTGTGGCCTATTATTCCCTGAATTTTGGCCTTGACTAGCTCCCCTCTGTCCAGGAGTCCTGTTATTTCCACTGTTATTTCCATTAGTTCCAGTGGTATTCCCATTGTTACCTCTATTTGGCGGCCTACCTTGATTGTTTCTATTTGATTGATTAAATCTCCTATTGTTGTTCCCACCATTTCTATCAAACGAATTTCTGTTTCCCTGATACCTAGACCTAGCTTGCCCTGATTGGTTTCTATTGGACTGATTGCTATTATTTCTTGGGTTTCCACTAGCTACGGTTCCGTAAAATCTGCACTACTACTTGATGAATTCTGTTTTACTTTCCTTTCTATGTACATCAAAGTTTGTACAATTCCATCATTTGGCTTCCTATCACAGTACTTCTTTAAGGCTACTCTTTCTTCCTTACCCAAAGCATCGTAGATTGGTCCTAAGGACATATATCTAAGTACCTTGGATATACTAGCTAAATCTGTTTCATCATCATCAAATTCATCCTTCCTTCCAACAACAATTCCTACAGCTTTCATATCTGTCGTCACTCTATCTATAGCTTCTTCTACTCTAGTGGCTAAAACTAAGTGATTACCCTCATATTTCTGATGATGGAAAGTTCCTATGTTATACCATGGATCTTTCTGTGCTTCTGGTTGCCAAAATTGTAAGCACTGTTTCTTGAATTCGTTAAACAGAGTAATATTCCTAAAAGTACTGAATGAAGAACTGTATGTGCATCACCATGTTCCATACTAATATACAAGAGTGCTTCATCTATTTTCTTTCTCTCATCTGTGATACCAGCAGCTGAAATTCTGCTTTCTGTGTCTGCTATCTATCGATTTACACCATATTCTTCTAATCTACTTTTATCTACATTACTTGGGTCTACCGTTCCACAAAATCTAGTGGCTGGGGTTATTTACGGGTGGCTTGCGCCATGTTGTAATTTCTAGGTACAATGGAAGTTATTGGGTTAGTGGTTACAACTGAAGGGTTAGCGCACTCGGTAAACTAAGTGGGGACCTTGACTACGAGAACGTCTGGGTCTAGTATTACTAGGATCAATTGGTCTAGAAAGTCGTTCAGGTACAGGTCTTAGGTTATATGGAGTCTGGTCTTCGCTTCTTGTCTGTTGCAGTCGGGCATAACTTCGTCCAAAGTGTTATTCATATTAATTCATAAAATATTCAATGATTCCAAGAATGAAAAATTAAAAAAAAAAATTTGAGAATCAGGTACTTACTTCAATTGCATGTTTGCTGAGTTGACTGTATCCCTCTATACAAAGAAAATTCAAATTTTTCCTAACTCATTCCTTCATAGGACTCTCACAATCTGAAAAAGTCTGATATTAGTATTTATGTATACAATTGTTTGGGTTCCACTGCAAAATGCTGCGCCAAGTGTATAACAAAAAAAAATTATTATGATAGAATAATTTAAACAGAATTGTCTCTATCACCAGGTGAACGAAAATTTCTATTTCGTAAAAAAAAATGACTAAACATGAAAGAAAAAATTATTTCCTTCGTACAACAATAAGGAAATATTATTCAGAATATTATTCAAAAGAAAAATAATTTACTTAAATTATTTATGTTAAAAAAAAAATTATTTGCACACTGCAGGGAAAAATAATTATATAAAAATTTCACACACACAAAAAAAAAATTTAATTCACGGAGAAAAAAAAAATTCTCTTGATAATTCCCCGATACTAGGAATGAATGTTTACTATTCAATTAGCTTCATGTCGCCTTGCACTTGAAGATCGCGCTGATTGCACTTGAGCGCAATTTGTCGTTATCATCCAGCGATAATTCACTCAGCTTGGCCGACTTCCAGTCCGTACTTGCTGAATTTGGCGAAGAAAAATTTGGAATCCCTTCCAAATTGTTGATTGAAGACGTCACTTCAGAGGTCATGGTTATCAAAAACTGACTTATAAACTCGATTGCTTGAAGCTTCACTATCTTCCGTCGCCGTCTTCCGCTCTCGTTCGTCGCCGTCGTCGTCACTGCTCTGCTACCGCTACTTTTCGCTAAGTCTCCCTTTTAGCGACCAAAAATTTTGGGAATTTCGTGTATTTAAGTCCGTACACGATAGAAAGGTTCACTGAACTGACGTAGATATTAGCGACTTTCATACGTCTGCCAACACTGTTTGTTTTCGTCTTCTCCGCTGCTGCGATCGGCAAAGTTTAGGATGAGTTGCCAATTGTTTCGTAAATTTCGTTTTCTTATAAAAATCACCGCTGTTCTATGCCGTGATTATTACTATTGTTCTTATTATGTTCAAATATATAATTATTAAACTGAATTTCTGGTTGATCTTATGCGAACGTTCGGAAGTTTCAAACTAGGCAGAGATTTACCGCTGTCAATTTTTCACTCCGATCGACGCAAAGTTTCGCTGGTTCGTAGAATATTTCGTTCTGCTTCGTTTCCCTTCTGCTACAGTGTTGATGTTGTATTGGTGTTTCTAGTGCTGAAGACCGTCTTGAGATTATTTGCGCTGTTAAATTGAGAGTTAGTTTTAGCGCCGTCACTGCTCACTCTCTGTAAATTTCTCTAGGGCCGTGAACATTTAATGTTTTTCAAATGTGCGCTGGGCGAAATCCTCCGAAACTGCCACCAATTATTTGTTATGCGGTGCACTTTTTCTTTGTATTGCGTTGCACCACATATGAATGACTCCGTTTCTGTCTGTTGACTTTCACTTGATAGTAACGCAGGGGACTCGGTAAGTTAGGTTGAAATTGTCTATTAATACTTTCTACTTTTCAGGAGGGGGTAAGTATTCGCTGGGCACGGTTTTTCATAAGTTTTATTCTTAACACTAAACTATTTCACACGGCCAGCCACACTGGACTTAGAAATTTCTTGATGTTAGAGAGTTGAGTGACACAAATCCTACCCAATTGGGTTTCAAAATAACTCTGGCTAAAAATTGATCAGAATGAACTCTGGACCTATATTGAATAAAACTCCGCCTCCTTGAGGACGTCTACTTTACTCTTAATGGTTCAATCTTAACTCCCACTTTTGGCAAGGACAAATCAGGTCAATTTTGCTGACCTTTTGATTCCTGTAGCGCCTCCTTCCTTTCCCACATCTTGGAGGTTTGTTATGGTTAGTCTTCAATTTACTTGGTCTCATGGCTCATCATTTTAAACTATCAACATCGTCTCTCGCTCTCTCTCTCTCATAATCCCGATCAGTGAATCTCATACTTATTCACTGCATAACAGAACCTGACTGGGGCGGGAGGACTTCTGCACCAACTCCACCCCAGTCCTTTGGAGACTATGCTCTGGGCCCAGGGACTGAAGCTCCACTGGTTCCGAAAATGGTATAACCTCCCGCCTACCTGAGATATCTCACTGGGTGGGAGAGGGTCTACCTCCCCTGGAGCCTCTGCCTCCCCTTCCTCTGGAGGAGGAGCGGGGTGTTCCTCTACCATGGAAGTATCCTCTAGCTCTCGTTCCCTTTGCATTTTGAATCGATCGAAATGCACCCTGGCTTTCATAAGAAGCGTTGAAAGCTGGGGAGGAGACATATGAAGGAGCAGCGAGAGGTTGATGGGCTGGTTGGACCAGCACATACTGAGGTTGAGGTTGAGACTGAGAGGTTGAGGGGTGACCAGGGACGGGGACCTGGACAGCCTGCAAGACAGTTCTGAGTCGGGAGCCGTTTAAACTTTTTGAACTTCTTCCCGGGCTTGGGGTGAGTTCCGGCGGGCTCAGACTGCTTCCTCTTAGAGGATAAATCCCAACGGGAGCAGAGACTCTGATTGGCGTAGTTGCCTCAGCTAGGACGTCAACTTCTTCCTGGGAAGAGATTAGCTCCCCAGATGGAGCTTTTCATGAGCCTGTTAGGCTCATGATGGATGGTGGCTGCGAAAGATGTGTTTTCGGCAGTTCAGCCGAGCCTTAATGAAATCGTACAGGTCCTGCTGAAAACTCCCTAAGAGAGATTTCATCAGCACCTGAAATAGCTGGCGTCTTCGCTATATACCACTGACGTTGCCTCTGCTAAAGTCAGAGAGTTTAAGGACCTACTAAGTCTGTCCTTAGACTCAGCTTCAGCCTTCAGGAGCGACTCCGGGATCTTAGGAGTTGTTCGCTGAAGAGGTTAGAAAAGCGCAGTCAGGGTCCAGCCGAGTAACTGTGAAGGTGTCGGAGCTCCTACCCAAAACTGAGAATCTCCGGGTAAGACGAGAGGTGGGATCTGTCTCCCGGAGATGGGAAGGGCTTACCCTCCATGCAAGCCTGGTTGGTGAGGAGGCCACTTTAGGGGGTGCAAGGGGTGGGGAGAACTTCACCCAGAGAGAACATTGTGAAAGCACCCTTGGCGGAGTGAGTTTGGTGTTCTCCGCCTGCCACTCCGACAAAGTCCGTAGTAGGGCCGACTGGGCCTGGTCCCTCGGGAAGATGACAGTTTCCTTGGGGACCTTATCGGACCGAACCCATGCCTCCTCGGTAAGCCTGGCATAACCTGCACAAGGTGATTGCAGGTTAGGAGGGAAGAATTCTAATTCCTCCAGCCTCACAGTGCCTAGGCCCTTGATAGTAAAGGGTACCCTCATGCTGGGGGCAAAAAGGGTCAGGCGCCAGGGTTTCCTTTATCAAAAGGAGGTAGGCTGGAGGTGTCGGGACAGAGAAGGGTTTGTTGGCGCTCCGCCACTCATGAACCCAGAGATTAAAGTCCTTTGAGACTTAACCTCTTCTGATATAAGGAGAGCGGAAGCATTTGAAGAAGACAGTTGGCTCGAGAGTTGCGACAGCTTGTCGTCAACTCTTTTGTCAAACTGCTTCATAAGAAGCTCAGCAAATGCTTCAGCATCAAAGGAAGGAGGAACCTCTTTACTTTGTTTAGATCGTGCTCCTTCCCAGAAGTAGAGGCCTTGCTCGTAGGCGGCATGGGGCTAGGGGCCGTGGCGTCTTGAGGGACCCGGAGCGGACTTTCTGGGACTTTAAGGTCTTTTTCTTTACTGATTTAACCTTAGGGACGGTAGACCTTGCACCGTCCATAAGGCAAGAGGATTTCACAAATCCTCGGAAGGAAGAAGGAGAGCTAAAGAGTAAATCACCTGCCTCACTTACCCCCTTACCTGCTTGCAAATCCAGATCAACATTCATCGGTTCGAGGTCCAGATTAAGAGCCGCAACATCCTCGGCGACAACTCCGCATGCAGCGACTTCGTCCTGGGAGGGCTGCGTCATTTCCCAGATCCCAGCGATCAAGGGGGCGGCTACCTTGTCCGCAACTGAAGCTGAGATCCAGGCGCCGGGGAAGAGAACGTTGCAGACGTCCTTGGACAGGATGTAGGGTTTCCCTGCCCCGACGTTCCTCCCGAAGCCGCTGACCCAGGTCTTGAGGGTCGACATTGAAGCGTCCCGAGAGCTGCGGTCAATCTGGAAGGAGGAGAAAGTCAGGTGACCGAGCCTCCTAAAAGGAGAATATCTTTCAATTATCCATAAGAGACAAAACTGAAGGTAAACGTGAATCGGAAGGGAAAAACTAACTTACCGACTCATCCAGAACCTGCTCGTAGAGGGCGTAGCACACCTCACAACCATCAGGGTGCCAGACGATCAGGTCCCCTACGTGGACAGCACACCCAGAGTGGGACCTGCACACCTCATGTCCGCTGGCTTGATGCAGCACAGTGGTGCACCCCTGCTCCTGACAACGCACCATCTGTAAGTTGACGGGTATATGAGTATGCTGATGGGGCTGCGGGTGGATTGCCGGAGCAGTGTCTTAGGATAATAGTTATCCAGGTAGGTCCCGCGGAGCATACCGGGAGGATAAGGGCCTACTGGAACATGCAAGATCAACTACCTAGAGGACCACGGAGTTAATCCCGAGCGACAGGAAGGTCCCAAAGGACAGTTAACCTACAAAAGGTAATTAAATAAATGTGTATATATATAATAAACAGTTATCCAGATAGGTCCCGCTGGGCGTGCCGGGAGGTTAAGGGGCCTAGTGGAACATGCAAGATTAACCTAAAGGGACCACGGAGTTAATCCGGAGCGACAGGAAGGTCCCAAAAGGATAGTGTATATACATAATATAATATATAATATGAATATAATATGTATGCATTCTAGGAAAGGTCAACTATAAAAGTGGATATTTCTGCTTGGGCGGGGAGTCCTGTACTCTAATACGGTGTGGCGGAGGAGGTGTAGTGAGCACCGTCCAACCAAACACTGTACCCACGGGTGGAAGGCGACAAAACGCCCGACTACCTAGCAGAGAAAACACGATAGCTAGTCGGCGGAGGGTAGATACTGGGAAACTATAGGTGTTCTAAATGAATAGAACGAAGATAAATGTCATAGCGTGTGAATAACAGAAGACAGTCAGGTGAGAAACTCTAACTGGCAACATGAACACAAATTTCCCCCTTGAGATATCGTTCTGGGAGAACGACACTCGGTGGTGAAAAAGGCGCACTGACACTAGGAGAGGGGGGGTTGTATAGGCCATGAGTGAGGGATCCAAAGTAGCGACCAGGGGGTGAGTAAGCACTCTCCGGGCGCTATGAGATCCAGCCTTCTCCCTTCGATCGGACGAACATGTACGAACGATACTAAGAGAGGAGAGGATGGGGGACTCTCAAAGGCCAAAAAGCAAAGAAAGGGAATGGGAAACAGGGGTGTGGGAGCACCCCCGGTCCCCAACTGAGGTCTCGATTGGGTGTGACCGGGTAAGGTCGGAACCAGGCGAGAGAACAGACCAATCAATGCAGAGGAAGGGGATATAAGGCTATGGCGTAAGGAACAGGATAAAACTCTCGGGCCTTGGGAAGTTAACATATTATATGAAAGCGAACCAAGGGTGGGGAGAGAGGGTGAGGGAGGTTGGGGGAATGAATAATGGGGTAGGAGAGGGGGTATACATGAAGATGGAGAATAACCCGAAGATGTGGTTCGGATGAAGGTAGGCTACACGAGATACCCTCGCTATTCCAGCTTAACCTTATTAGGACTCAATAGTCTAAACAGAAAGGCCGAAACAGGGAGAGGGAGAAGCGCAAGCCCGACTTCTCTAACCAAACGCCACACAAAGGGGAGCTCCAACCATGAACCCTCCTAAACACCAACCTTCTCTCCCAAGAAAGGGAAGAGAACGCTATAGCCTAATCCTAGGCTAACCTAACACAGCCGGCTGGCTGATGGAGGAAGCCCAGGGGAAGAAGGTATCTACTCGACTAGCCTAAAGTTAACCTATCCTAGGCAAAGAAATAAACAATGATTCAACTAATCATAGGACATATGTAGAAGGAGGACCAAACCCAACGTGATATGAGCACGGAGGAAAATGGCCGACCTTCCAGATAAAAACAAAGGATATAATCCGAAAATATCAAAGACATCCGTGCGCTAGGCTTAAAATAAGTTTTTGACAAGCATAACTGTACCATCTCAAATAATATACCCAAACACTGGAGGAAGTGAGGGTCCAAAATACAACGCATATAAGAATTGATAAAGAGCGGATAGGCCCGAGGGGGAAAACTCGTAGCCTAAACGACAAGGACCCTAACTTCCCCAGAGAAGGGTAAAAAATCAATAATATAAAAGCCCAATTGAATATAGAATAAGCAAAAAGGCACAACAATAAGAAAATGAAGGGGAACGAAGCCCCGACATAAAAATCCCGCACCGAGACTGAAGGTCACATGGGGCCGGGAGAAGGTGGAAGAGACGAGCGTTATAATTCCCCCTAATTATTAAATTAGAGGGAAATAAGGAGCCTCAACCGCCTAAAATAAAAAACAGAGATGGTACTCAACTTAGGTGAAGAAGAATCCAGGGAGGATGCCATAGTCAACCAAAAATTGAAACACAAAGAAGCGCACACACAAATAGAACAATAGCGAACGCGTGCTAAAAAGTGGAATGAGGGTGCGCCGGTTTGTTTACAGTCCCATGAGTGGTGCGGGGTTTGTAAGGCACCTCACTCGGTGGGACTTTTGACATTGGGAATGTTTACAGGGCGGAGGCCTGTGATTGTGACAATCTCACCCTTTCTCATACGACTCCATTTCATGGAGCTCGCACTGGGGGTAGTAACTCCGGCTTAGCTTTTTAGCTTTTCTCTGGTATATTTAGCAATAGCTTTAACTAGAAATAAGTGCTGAAAGGTTATTTCACCGGGTGACACAGGTCGGAAAACCCAGAAATATATAATACACACATAGTAAGCCCCCGTATTTGCCGACTCACCTATTTGCGGATTTCTATGTGGAATGTATATACAGTATGCTTTATTTGCGGAAAATTCACCCATTCGCAGTATTTTTCACTGAGAAAGATTCACTGATTGCTGTATTTTCATATTTTCATGATTAAATGCACTTTTTGTGATAAAACAATTAATCCTTAAACGCCGAGCCTCTATTTACAAAAGTGTCTCCCGTATGCCGGCGGCGTTCAGGAGTTAAGCGATGGAAGCGGAAAAAGTTTTTTTCAAAAATCACAGCAGCTTAGTTTTTAAGATTAAGAGTTCATTTTGGCTCCCTTTTTGTCATTGCCTGAAATTTAGTATGCAACCATCAGAAATAAAAAAAAAAAAAAATTATCATATATAAATATTGAAATATATGACAGCACAAAAAAATTTCATATATAATTGTATACAAATCGCTGTGAGCAAAACGGTTAAAGCTAATGAGTAATTATTTTTTCTTTGTATTGTACACTAAATTGTGATGATTTTGGTATATAACAAATTGTAAAACGATCAAAGCAACACAGAGAAAATTTTATCACAAAATGATGCATGAATTCATAACGCGCAGACATAAAAAAAAGTTTTTTTTCAAAAATTCACCATAAATCGAAATATTGTGCTAGAGACTTCCCGTTTGTTGCAAAATGAAGGTAATTGATTGAATATTACTAGACTGTAATTTTTGTAGCTTACAATTGCAGTTTTCGACCATTTCGGTCGAGTTAAAGTTGACCGAAGGTCGAATTTTTTCTATTTATCGTGATTTATATGAAAATATTTCAAAACTGATTAAAGCTACAATCATGAGTTATTTTTTTGTTGTATTCTACATGAAATTGTACACATTTTCATATATAAAACTTTATGTAACTGCTATTAGACAAACAGTGCAAACATTACGACACAGTGATGAAAAAATTTCTGAGATTTTCGGCCGAGTTACTGCGAGGATGTAAGGAAAAAGTTTTTTTAAAAATTCACCATAAATCAAAATATTGTGCTAGAGACTTCCAATTTGTTGCAAGATGAAGGTAAATGATTGAATATTACTAGAATGTAAGAGTTTTAGCTTACAATTGCATTTTTCGACCATTTTGGTCAAGTCAAAGTTGACCGAAGGTTGAAATTTTGGCACATCGTGATTTATATGAAAGTATTTCCAAACTGATAAACGCTACAACCATGGGTTGTGTTTTGTTGTATTTTACATGAAATTGCAGACATTTTCATATATGAAATTTTATGTAACGGCTAATATAAAATGGTGCAAAAATTACGACAAAATGACGAAAGAATTTCTGAAATTTTCGGCCGAGCTACGGCGCAGACGTAAGAAAAAGTTTTTAAAAAAAATTCACCATAAATCGAAATATTGTGCTAGAGACTTCCAATTTGTTGCAAAATGAAGGTAAATGATTGAGTATTACTAGATTGTAAGAGTTTTAGCTTACAATTGCATTTTTCGACCATTTCGGTTAAGTCAAAGTTGACCGAAGGTTGAAATTTTTTGTAGTCGACGTACGGTACGTCTACTCGGCACCCAACAGGCAATTTTAGTCGACGTACGATACGTCCAGTCAGCGTTTAAGGGTTAAAATACTCAGGTATAAGCATTTTTAGTGTTTCTTTTTTGTGTTTAAACTTTCAAAGTAGGCAGTTCTAAGTGTTTTTAGAGGGGTGTTAAGTATTTTCAGATTTTAGTTATTCTCGGGGCGGGGTGTGGTACACATCCCCCGCGAATATGGGAGGTTTACTGTATATATATTATATATGCTGTATAATGTAACACTTTCTGTTACTCTTGAGTGGCTATTGCTGATCATCTAGTGGTAGATTGTATAGTTTGTCAACTGCTGAGATTAGTAATAGAGATTTAAATAAAATTGTGGATTTTTTGCTACACAATAAAAAACTTGTAAGTTTAGAAGCCAAATATTTATTTTTTTTAATTCAAGATATTTTAATTTGTAATTAACCTTCAGTTTTATTTCCAGTGTTTGGCAGGGCTGTCCATTCCTTAGCAAAAATTGGAGATGAGTTGTATGTAGAACCAGGGCCTTCAGGTGAGATAAAGCTGTGATGTATAGTGCTGCATTCTGTCATGATTCTCTCCATGAACTATTAAATGCCTATTGTGGATTGTACTTGAATATTTATTCATATAAGTAATAATAATACTAATGAATTTTATTGCAGCTCAAGGCTATATACATGGAGTATACAAAGTAGAGATAATAACATACACACAATCTAGATACATGAGATAACATGATAAAAAAATGATTTTCATATATGTAACTGACCAAGTAATTATATAGCTATATTTTCTACTCCCCCTCGATGTGGGACCACCTTGACGTGGTGAGGGGCTCTTGAACCCCAGGAATTTGTTCCCGGGTTTGAGTCCAAGAGTCTCATTTATTATTACATGTTTCTTTAGACTAATTTTGTGGAATTTTCCACTTTTGCTAAAATTTATTGGGCCTGTTAACCCTCTGGTGATCCGATGATGCGAAACTGCGTCAATAAATTTTATTCTAACAAGACATATATCTTTCTTTAGTGCGTTTTATAGGAAACTTATTCAGCTTTCTAATGCCACCTTTATTTTTTTTTCTATCTTTATTCCTTGCTTAGGTATAATACGAAACGTCAACATGTTGGAAAATCTGAAAATTGCACTGTGTAAGTGCTCCGATGACGCAATTTCCGCATCATCTGTAAGTTGTTTTCAGGGGAAATTTACCAAAAAAGAATCGTCCAAAGAACATGAGGACTGCGCCATTGCGAGGGCAGATCTTGAACCTACAAGAAATCATAAACAGGAAACCGATGGGTATCGCATATGCGCCACAGTCCTCCCCCAACTCAAGCATTTTTGATAGCGTAGTCGCTGTCTCATCCTCAAGGAGTTACCTTCTATGGTCTACCAGAGCTCCATGGTGACCAAATTAATATCAAAGAATTCTCTTCTAGTTGGTCTTTTGGCCAGGTATTGTGTCGTAATGATTAACATTATAACACATGATGGAGTATATAATGGACTCAAAGATAAGAGGGCACTTTCCCTTATCTTCAGCGAAGCTGAGCCCAGTTTTTCCAACGTTAAAAGAAACTGCAAGAAAAAGAAAGTGACTATTGTGCATCCACCCTCTTGTTTACAACCGGGCTGTTAAAAGACCAAGGAGCCATTACTCTCCATTTGGTCTAAAGTGAACGGTTCACGTCGTTACCAGCGCTCCGAAAAAATTCTATTTTTTTGTCCGTTTTAGCATCGAGGATTATGGAAACATCAAAAATAACAAGATAAGTGCTCATTATTAACTTCAGTTAAAAGTTTTAGTTTTAAACTTCTAGAATTTATATAATTTGTGTGTTAAAGCCGGAACCCAGCTCGTTGATCGCCAGCCTACCTAGTTTCGTAAAACGAAAACTGTTTTAAGTTCTAACTAAATGTTTTAACTAAAAGAAATGTTCCACAACTTATTATTAATATGGAAAATCCTTTCAGATTATACGATGTCTACAATAATCTAGGCAGTAAGTGAGAATAATTTAGACTAGATTAATAGTGGATGTTGTCTGTAGCCTATGTACATCCTTGGATTATGTATCCTAAGTGGCCAAGCTAAGACCGAGGACCCTAGGAATCAGATAACAACAACATCTGGGCAAAGTAAATCGATAGCCTAACAATGAGGCCACATATTAGTATAAATTTTTTCCCTTTTATATAAGCCTGTGCACTTTAGCATGAGCTAAATAATCCAGGACTAGCCTAGGCATTATCTTATATCAAGTTAAGTGGTAACTTTTCATGAAACATCCCATGTTTAGACTAAATTAGACCATGTAATTAGGACTAGATGAAATCGTAATCTGTGCTGGATGAGATGGTAACCTAGCCTTAAGGCTACATACTAAGGTAGGCTAATTGTGCTTTGTGTATGTAACCCATGCACTTAAGTGTGAATAAAATAATCCAGATTAGGCAGTAGCCTAGATTAGAGTGAGTTATAACCCTGGTTATAAGGTTACACATTAGTGATTACTGTTTATATAGTAAACCAAATAGCCTAGGATTGGATATAAACAACAAACTGGGGTAGACAAATAGTTGAATAATTATAAGGAACAGATATTGAGATAAAGTTAAGTATACCTTAGTTTTACCAGACCACTGAGCTGATTAACAGCTCTCCTAGGGCTGGCCTGAAGGATTAGACTTATTTTACGTGGCTAAGAACCAATTGGTTACTTAGCAACTGGACCTACAGCTTATTGTGGAATCTGAACCACATTATAGCGAGAAATGAATTTCTATCACCAGAAATAAATTCCTCTAACTCTTCATCAGCCGGCCACTGGAATTGAACTCCGGCCCATCGAATGACAGTCTGAAGCTCAACCGACTCGGCCAACAAAGGGCTTATAAGGTTATAATAATTTGGATTAGGCAATACCCGATACTAGGTTAAGAAGGAACAAATAAACCTAGGATTATACATAAACAGTATTCTAGCCTAATTAAAATAACCTAGTTTGTTATGACTCGTTAGCATATCTTTAAGGTTACATGCTAGTAGGGTCTTGTGTAGCCTATGTCCGTAAAGATGATATAAATCTAGAACAGGCAGTAGCCTAACCATGTTAACCCTTAAAAGCCGACTGGACGTACCGTAAGTCGACTAAAATTGTCTGTCAGGTGACGAGTGGACGTACCGTACGTTGACTAAAAAAAATTTCAACCTTCGGTCAACTTTGACTCGACCAAAATGGTTGAAAAATGCAATTGTAAGCTAAAACTCTTACATTCTAGTAATATTCAATCATTTACCTTCATTTTGCAACAAATTGGAAGTCTCTAGCACAATATTTCGATTTATGGTGAATTTTTGAAAAAACTTTTTCCTTACGTCTGCGCCGTAGCTCGGCCGAAAATTTCAGAAATTCTTTCGTCATTTTGTCATAATTTTTGCACCGTTTTATATTAGCCATTACATAAAGTTTTATATATGAAAATGTCCGTAATTTCATGTAAAATACAACAAAAAACAACCCATGGTTGTAGCTTTTATCAGTTTGGACATATTTTCATATAAATCACGATAAGTGCCAAAATTTCAACCTTCGGTCAACTTTGACGTGACCGAAATGGTAGAAAAACGCAATTGTAACCTAAAAATCTTACATTCTAGTAATATTCAATCATATACCTTCATTTTACAACAAATTGGAAGTCTCTAGCACAATATTTTGATTTATGGTGAATTTTTGAAAAAACTTTTTCCTTATGTCCGCACGGTAACTCGGCCGAACATCACAGAAATTCTTTCGTCACTTTGTTGTAATGGTTGCACCATTTTATATTAGTCGTTACATAAAGTTTTATATATGAAAATGTGTGCAATTTCATGTAGAATACAACAAAAAATAACTCATGGTTGTAACTTTTATTAGTTTTGAAATATTTTCATATAAATCATATAGAAAAAATTCGACCTTCGGTCAACTTTAACTTGACCGAAATTGTCGAAAACTGCAATTGTAAGCTAAAAACTTACATTCTAGTAATATTCAATCATTTACCTTCATTTTGCAACAAACGAGAAATCTCTAGCACAATATTTCGATTTATGGTGAATTTTTTAAAAAAACTTTTTACGTCCGCACATTACGAATTCATGCATCATTTTGTGATAATATTTTCTCTGTGTTGCTTTGATCATTTTACAGATTTTTATATACCAAAATCATCGCAATTTAGTGTACAATACAAAGAAAAAAAAATAACTCGTTAGCTTTAACCGTTTTGCTAACAGCGCGATTTGTATACAATTATATATGAAATTTTTTTTCGCTGTCATATATTTCAATATTTATACATGATAATTGTATTTTTTTTCATTTCTGATGGTTGCATATTAAACTTCAGGCAATGTCAAAAAAGCAGCCAAAAATGAACTGTTAATCTTAAAAACTAGCGTGCTGTGATTTTTTGAAAAAAACTTTTTTTCCGCTTCAGTGCTAACTCCCGGACGCCGCCGGCATACGGGAGACACTTTCATAAATAGAGGCTCGGCGTTTAAGGGTTAATCCTTTAACGCTGACTGGATGTATTTTACGTCGATAAAAGTTGTCTGTCAGGTGCCAAGTGGACATAAAATACGTCGACTACAAAAAGTTTTTTAAATATTCACGGAAAAATACTTATAGGCCTCATTTGCAAAAACTTTTAAATCACGCACCTTGAGGGTTGCTGGGAGTTCACGGATCACACTGTTGTTTTGTTTACAAGCGTGACCCAGCTGTGCATGCGCGAATTTCTTTCTTATCCCAAAAGAAAGCATCAGCTAACTCTGCTGAAAATCTTAGAAATTCTGTAGTCACTTTGTCGTAATTTTTGCACCGTTTTCTATTAGCCTTTACATAAAGTTTTACATATGAAAATGTGTGCAATTTCATGTAGAATACAACAAAAAATAACTCATGGTTGTAGCTTTTATCAGTTTTGACATATTTTCATGTAAGTCACGATAAGTGCCAAAATTTCAACCTTTGGTCAACTTTGACTCGACCGAAATGGTCGAAAAATGCAATTGTATGCTAAAATTCTTACATTCTAGGAATATTCAATCATTTACCTTAATTTTGCAACAAATTGGGAGTCTCTAGCACAATATTTCGATTTATGGTGAATTTTTGAAAAAAACTTTTCCCTACGTCCGCGTGTGCTAACTCTGCTGAAAATCTCAGAAATTCTTTAGTCACATTGTCATCATTTTTGCACTGTTTTGTATTAGCCGTTACATAAAGTTTTATATATGAAAATGTGCGCAATTTCATGTAGAATTCAACAAAAATAACTCATGGTTGTAGCTTTTATCAATTTTGACACATTTTCATATAAATCACAATAAGTGCCAAAATTTTAACCTTCAGTCAACTTTGACTCAACCGAAATGGTTGATAATGCAATTGTAAGCTAAAACTCTTACATTCTAGTACTATTCAATCATTTACCTTCATTTTGCAACAAACAAGAAGTCTCTAGCACAGTATTTTGATTTATGGTGAATTTTTGAAAAAAAATTTTCCTTACGTCCGCTTGCGCTAACTCTGCTGAAAATCTCAGAAATTCTTTAGTCACTTTGTCATAATTTTTGCACCGTTTTATATTAGCCGTCACATAATTTTTTATATATGAAAATGTGTGCAATGTCATGTAGAATACAACAAAAAATAACTCACAATTGTAGCTTTTATGAGTTTTGAAATATTTTCACACAAATCACGATAAGTGCCGAAATTTCAACCTTCAGTCAACTTTGACTTGACCGAAATGGTCGAAAAACGCAATTGTAAGCTAAAACTCTTACATTCTAGTAATATTCAATCATTTACCTTCATTTTGCAACAGACGGGAAGTCTCTAGCACAATATTTTGATTTATGGTGAATTTTTGAAAAAACTTTTTTTACATCCGCGTGTTACGAATTCATACATCATTTTGTGATAATATTTTCTCTGTGTTGCTTTGATCGTTTTACAATTTGTTATATACCAAAATCATCGCAATTTAGTATACAATACAACGAAAAAAAAAAGGCTCATTAGCTGTAACCGTTTTGCTCACAGCACGATTTGTATACAATTATATATGAAATTTTTTTCGCAGTCATATATTCCAATATTTATATATGATAATGATATTTTTTTGCATACTAAACTTCAGGCAATGAGAAAAAGATGAGCCAAAAATGAACTAATTTTAAAAACTAAGCGTGCTGTGATTTTTTTAAATAACTTTCTTTCCGCTTCAGTGCTAACTCCCAAACCCCACCGGCATACGGGAAACACTTTTGTAAATAGAGGCTCAGCATTTAAGGGTTAAGTAGGAATCCCCATATAAGGAATATCCTACTATTAGCTTAAAACAGCGATGGCCAAATATCAGATGAAAAGGTAGTCTTGGCCACATAAAATAGAAAAAGAGATAAGAGAACTATTTTCTGTAAAGTTTATATCTTTTAAGTTGTAAATAAGCTTAGAATAGGTTAAGCAAGAACCTTCTAAGAAATCCTCTGTTCTTAGCTTAACGTAGATTAAACTAGAATCATTACCCCAAGCTATACAAAACAGTAGTTTGGGTTAGTCAAACAAATTACCTCATAGCAGTTAGTGTGAATGGCATGACAATTGGAATTAAAAATTTCACTTGGCCATTGCAAAAGGACTAACATTGTATAAGTAATACAGCCATGTCCAGGTATCAAAACTAACCTAAACCTTAGAAGGTTTAACATAGATAGTTAATTAAATTTATTAAAACTGCACAATTGTAATCAGATTAGCCTGTAATATGCAAACTATATGAGGAACTACATAAGTGTCCCTCACTTAAAAACAATTAATACTAACTAGCTTCTAATAACAACTTGCTTTATATGACTACAGGGCCACCATTAGGCAGGATCTTCAGTTCAAGTATTCCGTAGCAAATTGCTTGGTTCAATTTTTGCCAGTGGGTATGGCCCATACCACCTGCCATGAGCATAGTCCTTGTAAAAAACAAGGAAAATTTGCTTGGTCACCAGATTTGGACGAGATCTGTAGTATGCTCTTGGCAGCAAGTTTTAAGGACGAAACAGCTCCTTTTAGGCTGTCTCAATGGGGCCTAGGGTTCAGAAGGGGTGAGGAAGGGGGAGATTATCTTTCCGGCAGAACTCCGGCAGCAGATATTTACCCCTTCCTCTGAACAACATTAATGTGTGGGCCAAAACCCATTAACATCAGTCGCCAATACCTCCCAGGTTAACGCTGTGGAGGAAGTAGAGGAATCTTTACATGGAGTTGACATTCTTAGTAAAAAATATGGAGTGAACATTGCCATTGAAATGGCCCTGCTGAACCCAGAAGGCTCAGGGATATAAATTTAAGCTAGCCATGGAAGAAACCTCCCAGAAGGAATTCTATTCCTCATGCAGCTATCATTGCTGAATAGGATCTTTCCCCCAAAAGGGATACTGGGATCCACGTAACTCAGACTGAAATGTCTACATTTTTGGAAAGGTATAGTAACTTGCCCAGGACTTCTGCCCCTTCATTAACAGGCAGTTACAGTTTAGTTGCTGAAGCTCAGTTAGATTGCACAAGCTCTCCCAAAAGGGATACACAGTTTATGGCAAGCTCCCTAAAAGGGATACACAGTTCATGGCAAGCTCCCCCAAAAGGGATAGACAGTTTGCAGCAAGCGCCCCCAAAAAAAGGGATACACAGTTTGTGGCATTTGATCAGTTCTGTAAGGAAATTGAGTTTTTATTGACCTGTACTCCTAAAGGGACACAGTTTGCGGCAAGCTCCCCCAAAAGGGATACACTGTTTGCAGCAAGTTCCCCCAAAAGGGATACACAGCTTGCACCATTTGGTCAATTCCGTAAGGAAATTAAGTACCATCAAAGATGCCCTTGCCACAGAATGGCAATATATAAGGGACATGAAGCATGATTCTGAAAAGCAAAGCCAGTCAGTCATGTACGCACCAAAGTGTAAAAGTACTACATCCTGTAACCGAAAAGTGAGTGTAGATACAAATGCCGCCCAAACAAGGTCTGATCTTAGAATTCTGACTAAAAACAACAGTGGGTCAGTTTGGAATATAGAACTTCAGATCAAAACATAATAGGGGATCCAATACTCACCCCTGATGATACTGATAATCCTTGGTGAGACACCTCAATCTGCACTTTCTCTCCCAGTGTCAAGTAGGTAATTAATGAGAGAAAAACTATAATCGAAGTTGTAAATGTAGAATTTACAAACAGCAGCATTCCCTAATACAGATTGGTACCTGGTACCATCCTCACCAGACTTGGAGAAACCACTAACAGAATTGGTTTTCTTACCTGTGCCTATCGCATTAAAAACTAAAGAAATCACCCTTTACCAGGTCAATGAAAAATGGATCTCTACTTCCTTTTTGAATAAGACCCAAGTTGCTCACCAAGTAGCCTCATCAGAATTTTATGCTAGGCTCTGACTCCTTAGCATTATAACCTCTACCACCTTGCTGGAAGTTGCCATCTTAAGGCTTCCAGAACATCCCAGGATAATTTTTGCTGTTGAGGCCAAAAGTCTCATGAGAACCTGATGGAAAGCACTCTTTGACTTCCTAGAATGGCACATAAAATTGCGAATGGAAGCATTGGAAAGCTCCATCAAATCACTCTCCAGTGTCACTGCATTATTACATTCTAACCCCTTCTGTAAGGACCTGTTAAGGAGTCTGTTTTGGCTCAACTCAACGATCATGCCCACCAACAGAATTGTACAGTGTACGCTCTTCTGAGAAAAGAGGAATCCAGGAAACAAAGAACCCAAAATTTCCCTTTACCCAACACCAAAAAAGGCTCACTTTGATAAAAAATCATACAAGGCAAAACTTTTTCCTCAAAAAACAGGTAGGTGGTCGGAAGGGACAATTCCCTGCAAAGGGACAACAGCAACAACTTCAAGGCCATCCTTTTTCACAAGGTCCAAAAACCATCTCAAAGGAAGAAAAAGGAAAAACAACACCAGAAATGTCTATCAAAGGTGAAGGCAGAGGAGGAGGCAGATACCAAGAGGAATTTTATTGGTTGGGGGTCAGCTTCGATGACATCACAGACAATGGAAGTTTTCCCTGTGGGGGGACAGAAACTTGCGTATATTCACCACCAAGTGTGTCTCTTCAGTGTCCTCAAAAGGGACTCATCCAAAAGAAGAGTGATCCTCAACCAATCAACATTGAACAAGCACATTGTTTGCCGAAAGTTTTGGATAATTACCATTGCCTAAGTACATTGAATCATTTCAAAAAGGGACGCGGACAGTTTCTATGGATCTGAAAGATGCACACTGGCACATCCCTATAGCCGTTCCTTTCCGCCCCTCCTAAGGTTTCGAATAGGGAAAGACGTACAGATTCAAAGTTGTGTCCTTTGGGTTAAACATTGCCTAAAGAATATTTTTCAAAACTGGCAATGGTATTCGTTTGAGAACTCAAACAAAAAGATCTGGGGGTCCACAAGAAAAGAGTGCTTGAAAAACCTAAGAGCAATGGTCAACAGACTACAGTACAGTCAAAAGGTTTTATTATAAATTTGAAAACATCCTACCTCACACCCAGCAGACACTTTCAGTGGCTGGGACTGTGTTGGGATACTCTTCATGGCCTGTTGTCTCTCCCCATCATACTCAAAACAGAGTAAGGCAAGTCCTCAAAAGGTTCCTTGCACAGCCCAGAGCTTCCAGATGGCAATCAGAACGTGTGATGAGTCTGCTGCAGTTCTCATCAGTAATAGATCCAATGCATAGATTGCAACTGAAAATGTGAACAAATTCTGGCTATCGCATGCAAGAAAAAAGATGTGAGACAGACCTCATCAAAGGATTAAAAGAGTTGGGGAGATACTTCAGCCTTAGATTTGGAAGGAATCTTTGGTGAAACAGGTCACCCTGACTCCTCCATCTGTGTGAGTGACAAACACACAGATGCCTTGTTGACGGGTTGGGAGGACATTGGGAGGATTGTCAGGTGGCAGGGAGGTGATCATCTACTCAGGAATTGTTTTATCAATTTCCTGGAGCTGATGGCTGTCTTTTTGTCTCTTAAAAAACTCAAACCTCTAGAAGAGAGAGAACATAACCACAATATCCTATATCAAGAGGTCTGGATCACATTCACCTCCTTTCAATATGGTAATGTTAGCCATCCTTCGGATGGCGCAAGCAAGGAAGTGGCACATGTCTGCAGTTCACCTCACAGGGGGTCTCATTGTAATAGAAGACTCTCTATCAAGGAAAATGACAGCCTCAGCAGAGTGGATGTTGACAGCCACTCTTTTCAAATAATAGCCAACATGCTTCCACAACTGGAAGTGGACCTGTTCGCCACATACTAGAATCACAGACTCCTAATTTCTGGGCTCGACCTGTGTCACCCAGTGAAATGGTTCCAATAGCACACATTTCTAGGTATAACTATTGCTAAATATACCAGAGAAAAAAGCTATCCATAATGCTGGGGTTAGTACCCCCGGATCGAGCACCATAATGGTGTCGGTATGCACTAGGGGTGAGTGGAAGCCACTATCATAGGTCTTCATCCTATAGATTTCTCTTTTCTCACAGTCCCAAATTTGGGTGTGCCGTACTAAGGATTGCCTCCCGCTCACCCACTAGGTCTCCCATGCGAGCGCCATCTTCATTCCAATCTTAGCACAGCTACGAGAACACGTGAAATTTTGTTTTGTGATTGTGTTCCGTTTTTTGGTTGATCATCATGTCCTCCACCGAGAGTTTCCCACCACCTAAGTTGAGTACTATTTCTGATTGGTTTGTTTAACGCAGAGGCATCGTATTTATGAATTGTACGTTAATATTGTTTACCAGTGTAAACAGTTCTGTTCGCAGCCGAGCGTGGGCTGTATGTGTGCCTCTTTCCCGTTTTCGACCTTCAATCTCAACTTTTCTATTAAAAGTACGCATTCTCCTAGTTTTTATGTATACTCCATTCAGTTTGGAGCTTAATTGGAGAATTTACCGGGTCGCTGGTAGGAGATGAGGAACTGGGTATCATGACAGAACTAGGTTCACCCTTTTCTGATAATAGAATTTGAGTCTTTTTATCGGTCTCCTTCCTCCACCAGCGAGCTGGTTCCTTCTCGATGGTGTAAATTATTGGATCATGATGATAGCTGATATGTACAAGGATGGATGACATGTCCATTCCTGGATTAATTTATGCAGTGATTCGGCATCAGGGGAGGCCATTTTGGGTACCTAACGTTACCAATATAACCCATGTTTCCTGGACCTTCTCTGCCGCCGAGTCAATTATGTATTTATATGTGTATTTATAAAGGTTTAATCCTAGGCTAACCCACATCACGAATGGTTGACTCTTATATTTTGGTTGTTCGTATACTAGGTAGTTTTATTTCTAATATAAGGTAGTTAATTAGCCTAACCTACTGAGGCTAGGCATGACAGTGCTCTTACACGATGTTCAGGCTACCTAGCTCTCCCGACCAGGCCGTCTTACGGTTTTGGGGGAGGAGGGTTAGGCTAGTGTGGGAGTTCCTCTGTTCACACTTAGCCCACCTGACCAGGCCATTAGGTTTTTGGAAGGTGAGGTTAGGCTAGTGAGCGAGTTCCTCATTCACATTTAGCCCACCTGGCCAGGCCGTTAGGTTTTGGAAGGTAAGGTTAGATTAGTGAGAGGGCTCCTCACTTCATATTTTGCCTCCTGACCAAGCTATCTCGGTTTTGGGGAGTGTGGCTGAGTTAGGACGAAGTTCCTTCTCTCCCCACACCAGTGGCATTAATCCTGGCCTTCCTGACCAGGCCAAGAAGCTTTGGTTTTTGGAGGGTAGGCTAGGATCAGTTAACTCCGTATTTTCGTGTATGTAGCCTAGTCCCTGCTTTTTTACCTTAATGATTAGAATTTGGCGACGTTGCCTGAGCATTGTCCTCGTAAGAGGAAAGCCGTTCGCTTGCGTTTGGCACCCCGTAAGGAGGTTATAGTCGGCGTCCGGAGGGTGCTACCCACCTGACCAGTCGCTATTCGCCGGGTTTCCGCCACTCTCTACCTTTCCCCTACGGGCGGTGTTTCATTAGCTCGCTTCTAATTGCTTTTAGTAGTTAGTAGCTGGAGCGTCGAACATTGTCCCGTGGATGCATAATAACAGTTACGATATGTTAGAATTCACTTCTCCGCCGGGCTAGTCTGATTTTTCGTTGTTTTTTGTCCAGTTAACCACTCCGGTGGACATTGGTCACGGTTTTGGCGGTTTCCATTATATGGTTTCCGCCCTGGGCGTTTGAGAAGGGGCTATATGCGACCCCCCTACTCTGCCCCTATTACGCCGTTCCCATATTATGAGACACAATGAGATTTCAGTGACTATTCACGGCGGAGTGTCATAGAGTACCTGTTTATAACATATATATAATAAGTTAACCATTCGGTAGTTTAAGCTGTATTTTTTAGATTCTTGCTGCCGGACTCAGTTCCGGCGGGTTTTGCCTTGTTGATTCACATGTATCATCACCCATAATCTATGTTAAGGTAATCTGTGGGCGCCGACTTAGTCCGGCGAGTCTTGCCTTAATGATACTCATGTACCATCATTTCACTTACAGATGGTACGTTGTCAGGAGCCAGGGTGCTCAGCCGTTCTCCAGCACCCATGCGGACACGAGGTGTGCCGCTTGCACTCCAGCTGTGCAGTGCATGTTGGGGACTTGACCGTTTGGCACCCGGACGGCTGTGAAATTTGCTACGCTCTTTACGAGCTGGTGTCCGATGAGTCGGTAAGTGATGGGAGACTGCTAACCTTTAGTCCCCTTTTTTGATATTGATGGCTCATATGGATATATACGAAAATTGGGAGAATATTTTCAGTAAGTCCTACCTTCTCTTTCAGTCTAACCCAGCAATCCGTGCCTCTTCGCTGTCGACCCTGAAGACCTGAGTCGGCGGATTTGGGAGGAACGTTGCGTCTGGCAACCCCTATGTGCTCTCGGAGGAGATCTGTAATCTCCTCTATCCTGGTGCCCGGATCTCCGCCGCATTACCAAGGGAGTTGGTTGCCCCACTCATAGAGAAGATCAGGCAAGAGACGCAATCCTCCCAAGACGACAACCTGTGCGGAGAGGTGGCGGAAGAGGTGGCAGCGATTAACATCCACCTGGAACCCATGAGCGTGGATGACCAACAGGGAGAAGGTAGGATGGTAAGTGAGGCAGCTGAGGTTAGTTTGGATAGGACCTTATTTAGTTCACCTTCTTCTTCTTCGTCTTCCCTCCAGGGATTTCAGAAGTCAGCTAACCTTGGGGACAGATCTCGGTCTGTTATGCCCAAGGTGAAATCTCTGAAAAAGAAGGACTTACCAAAGTCCTCTAGACCTCAGAGGTCTAATCCGCCAGGTCATCACTGGCTCCCAAACCGGTGACGTCCTCAAGTAAGGCTACTCCCTCTTCTAAGGGGTCTAGGTCCAGAGATCCAAAGGCTAAGCCCCCACAGCCTAGCTTTGACTCTGAGGCCTTTGTCGAACTGCTGATGCAGAAAATCGACTCCAAGGTAGAAGCTAGGCTACATGATCTTTCAACCCACATTGTCACAAGCTTGCAGACCTCCGGACAGTCAGTGCTGTCATTGGCACAAAAGGTGCAGGCCCAGGAAAGCTTGCTCTCCGGATTCATCCGATCCGGAGCAGCACAACAATCACATGTTGTCCCGAATGCCTCCAAACTGCCCCCCTTTGATAAGGGAAACCCGTGGCGGCTGGCCCTGCATGCTCCCCTGCATAATGGCACACTGACTATTGAGGGTTTGGGCACTCGTCATCTGGAAGAACTGGAGTTCTTTCCAGCCGACCTAGTGCCTCCCTATCCAGGCTTTGCCAGGTTAACGGAAGAAGCCTGGATTAGGTCTGACAAGGTCCCGAAAGAAACAGTCATCTTTCCCAGGGACCAAGCTCAATCCACCCTAATGTATGCTCTCACTGAGTGGGAGTGCGAGAACACGAAGCTTACTCCCTATAAGGGAAGTTTTACGATGTTCTCTGTAGGTGACGCCATCCCTACCCCCTGCACTACTAAGATTGCAGAGCTGACCCTCCAGGCTGGGATAGATGGCAAGCCCATGCGTCAACTCCGGGAGACAGATTCTACGTCCCTTCTCTTCCCCGGAGATTCGGAGTGTTGGTTGGGAGCTCCGGCAACTTTTACGGTGGGGAAACTCGATCCCGAGTGTGCTTCCTCCCTGTTCAGCGAGCAACTTCCCAGAATTCCGGAGGCTCTGCTCAAGGCGGAATTTGAGGCTAAGTGCAGGTTGAGTCGCTCCCTGCATTCCGTCACCATCTCAGAGGTAACGGCATTAGCTTATAATGACGAACCTCTGTTTCAGGTCCTCACGAAGTCGTTATTGGCTTCCTTCCAATCGGACCTTTACGACTTTGTGGTAGCGAGACAGAACTGCAGGAAACACATCTTCGCAGACACCACCATCAGACATGAGCCCAATAAACTCATGAAGAGCTCTATCTGGGGACCTAACCTCTTCCCAGAGGATGAGGTCAATAATGTTATGGCAGAGGCAACTAGAGCGAACCAGAGTCTCCGCTCTCGCTGGGGCCTTCCTTTTAAGAGGAGGTTCTCTGAGACCTCAGGACCTCAACCTAAAGAAAGGAAAAGGTTCAGGAGATTCCAGGGTTTTAAGAAACCTCAGGCTCAAACAGTGCTTCAGGCGGTACCGGTCTCACAGATCGGCCAGCCTTCTACATCTAAGTCACAACCTCAGCAGCAGTTCGTACTGATGCAGCTGGCTCAGCAAGCTTCTGCTCCGCCAGCCTTCGTGACATCCCCAGCTTTCAACGCCTCGTTTGAAAGCCAAGGGGCGTTTCGAGGCTACAATAGGCATGCGAGGGGAAGCAGGGCTAGAGCCGCCTACAGAGGTAGAGCAGCATCCAGACCTCTCTCACGTGGAAGAGGAGGCCGTGGAAATAGAGGAAGTAAGGCCTCTCCCCATCAATGAGACCCCACAGGTAGGCGGGAGATTATATCTCTTCAGGGACCATTGGACCTTCAGCCCATGGGCCCACAGCATAATCTCCAAAGGTCTGGGATGGAGCTGGAGCAAGGTGCCTCCTCCGCCAGTCAGATTCCATCAACATCCATCCAAAGACTTAATGGACTTTGCAAAAGAGCTTCTGCAAAAGAAGGCAATAAAGAAAGTCAGACGCTTGAAATTTCAAGGCCGTCTGTTCAGTGTCCCGAAGAAAGACTCAGACAAACAAAGAGTAATTCTGGACCTGTCTCGTCTCAATTTATATACATTCAATGCGACAAGTTTCAGCATGCTTACAATCTCGCAGATACGGACCCTACTTCCCTGTGGGGCTGTCACCACCTCTATAGATCTTTCAGACGCATATTATCACGTTCGGTTGGTAGAAACTTCTCCCCTTACCTGGGGTTCAGACTAGGAAAACGAGCATACTCGTTCAGAGTCATGCCATTTGGGCTCAACATAGTGCCCAGAATCTTTACCAAACTGGCAGAGACAGTAGTCCAAGAGCTACGGGCCCAAGGGATTATGCTGGCCGCATATCTGGACGATTGGATAATTTGGGCATCCAGCGTCAAGGAATGTCGAAAAGCAACTTTCACAGTAATCAACTTCTTGGAATACCTTGGTTTCCAAATAAACAGGAAGAAATCCCGTCTAGTTCCGGCGGCTCAATTTCAATGGTTGGGAATCCAGTGGGACCTAAACACACACAAACTGTCACTTCCGCTAAACAAAAGGAAGGAAATAGCCAAAGCTACCACACAATTCCTCAAAAACAAAAGAGCCTCTCGTCGTACCCAGGAAAGAGTTCTAGGCTCTCTTCAGTTCTCTTCAGTAACAGACTTGCTGCTAAAAGCCAAACTGAAGGATATAAACAGGGTATGGCGGAAACGAGCCAACTGCAGAAACAGAGACAAGCTGTCTCTGATTCAGCAGATATTGAGGAAGAGGCTTTGACCATGGTCGACAGTCAAGAGTTTGGCAAGGTCAGTGCCTCTTCAATTTCCCCCTCCATCACTAGTGATCCATACGGATGCTTCCCTAAGCGGATGGGGAGGATACTCCCAATACAAGAAAGTTCAAAGAACATGGTCGACAGTATTCCGCCAGTTCCATATCAACATTCTAGAGGCAATGGCAGTATTTCTAACACTAAAGAAACTGCGTCCAGCCAGACAGATTCACATCAGACTGGTGCTGGACAGTGCATTAGTGGTGCATTGCCTGAACAGAGGGGGCTCCAAGTCGAGCCATATCAATCAAGTAATGATCGCAATTTTCTCTCTGGCAAGGAAACATCTTTGGCACCTGTCAGCTACCCACCTGGCAGGTGTTTGGAATGTCATTGCAGATTCACTGTCCAGGACAACCCCGCTGGAGTCGGAATGGTCCTTGGACAGGAAGTTGTTCGAGTGGATTTGTCTTCAGGTACCGGGTCTCCAGGTAGACCTGTTTGCCACAGAGAGCAACCACAAGCTTCCGTGTTACGTTGCTCCCAATCTAGATCCTCTAGCTCATTCCACAGATGCGATGTCAATCGACTGGAACAGATGGCAAAGGATCTATCTGTTTCCACCAATAAACTTGTTGATGAAAGTTTTACACAAACTCAGATCATTCAAAGGTCAAGTAGCACTGGTGGCACCCAACTAGCCGAAGAGCAGTTGGTTTCCTTTACTGCTAGAGTTGAAGCTCCGGCACAAACAGATCCCCAACCCAAGGTTGACACAAGTAGTGCAAACTCGGACTGTGTCAGCTTCTTCAAGAATTCTGAATGCCCTAGCTTTATGGACTTCATGAAATTTGCAGCGCAAAAAGACGCTAACATTGACCCTCTTAATACACTGTTCATAGAATCAGATAAGAGGGAATCTACTCTCAGACAGTATGACTCAGCAGTTAAAAAGTTAGCATTATTTCTGAGGGAATCTGAAGCTCATGAAATGACCACGAACCTAGCGATCTCTTTCTTTAGATCATTATTTGAGAAAGGATTGGCCACTAGTACTATTACTACAACAAAATCTGCGTTGAGAAAAATATTTTTACATGGCTTTAATATTAACCTTACAGACTCATATTTTTCGTCAATTCCTAGAGCATGTGCTCGTCTTAGACCAGCAACCCGTCCCCACACGGTTTCCTGGTACTTAAATGACGTACTTAAATTGGCATCAGACACTGATAACGAATTATGTTCATACCTGAGTCTGTTAAGGAAAGCGTTATTCCTCGTAAGTCTAGCCTCAGGAGCTAGAATTTCTGAACTGTCTGCTCTTGCTAGAGAGCCGAATCATGTTGATTTCCTCCCGTCAGGTGAAGTTCTGTTGTCTCCGGACCTCAGTTTTCTAGCAAAGAATGAGGATCCACAAAATAGATGGTCTCCTTGGAAGATTATTCCCCTTCCACAGGATCTGTCTTTATGTCCAGTCAATACCTTAAAAGCTTATTTAAATAGAACTTCTAAGAGAACTTCAGGCCCTCTTTTTGTTAGGGAAAATGGAGGTACTATTTCTTTAAAGGCCATCAGGCAACAAATTCTTTATTTTATTAAACAGGCAAACCCGGATTCAGTACCTCGGGTACATGATATTCGAGCGGTGGCCACCTCAGCTAACTATTTCCATAATATGAATTTTGATAACCTTAAAAAATATATGGGCTGGAAATCACCAACAGTATTTAAAACGCCACTATCTTAAGTCCCTAGAGGCTCTTAAATATTCCACGGTAGCTGCAGGAAGTATTGTTCCTCCTGGTCCAGCTCAAGACTAGTTTATGTATCCTCTTTGTCCTTTTGGTTTGTAATCCTCGTTTACCTATTGGTATATTCTCTAGCCTACCTGCCTCGCTTGCTTGCCCTGCTTCTAGCCTTTAGGTCAGGTCTGCTTCACAGCCTGACTCCTGCCTGTACCACGGATATCCTGTTTTCATTCATAACTTGTTAGCCTTAAGTGTCTTGGTATTGGTTATTTATAATTTTAGACTGTGTGCTTCATAGTTTTGATTATGTTGTTGATCTTATAATTTGGGAGTATTAAAACACAGTAAAAATTTTTCTCTTAGTTTTATTTAGCTCCATTAAGGTAATCTTTGGGGCGTACCACCAAGCTCTTGTATGGCTGATTCTCTGTTACTATTTCACTGGGTGACACAGGTCGATCCCAGAAAAGGGATTTTGACAAAGGAAGAATCTATTTCTGGGGGAAGACCTGTGTCACCCAGTGACCCATCCCTGCACTTCCTTTCCCACCTGGGTGGTATACCAAGCTTGGTGGGTGCTAATACTGTATTGGGATGAAGATGGCGCTCGCGTGGGAGACCTAGTGGGTGAGCGGGAGGCAATCCTTAGTACGGCACACCCAAATTTTGGTCTTTGAGAATAGAGAAATCTATAGGATGAAGACCTATGATAGTGGCTTCCACTCACCCCTAGTGCATACCGACACCATTATGGTGCTCGATCTGGGGGTAGTAACCCTGGCATTATGGATAGCTTTTTTCTCTGGTATATTTAGCAATAGTTATACCTAGAAATGTGTGCTATTGGAACCATTTCACTGGGTGACACAGGTCTTCCCCCAGAAATAGATTTTTCCTTTGTCAAAATCCCTTTTATGTCTCCAAACCTGGACAGTCAAGCAAGAGCAAGAGATCCCTTCCTTAAGACTGGAACAAGGGGAGGATGATAATTTTTCCTCCATTGTCCCAGATTTCAAAGGTTTTGAGCAAACTTCTAACTGTCATAGGAATAGTGTACTTAATAGCCCCAAATTGGCCAAACAGACATTGGTTCCTATTACCTCAACAGCGGACAAAAAGATCAATTCCACTGTCGTCCACTGTTCTATCTCAGACAGTAGGAGGGAAAGTCTCTCCGAACCGGTTGAGCTTCAGACTGTCGCTCGATGGACCGGAGTTCAATTCCCGCGGCCGGCTGATGAAGAGTTAGAGGAATGTATTTCTGGTGATAGAAATTCATTTCTCGCTAGAATGTGGTTCGGATTCCACAATAAGCTGTAGGTCCCGTTGCTAAGTACTCTCCTTTCTAAGCCGAGACTTTCACGTATAGATTTTAAAAAAATATCTATCGTGATAATTACTCACTCAACATTGCTAGGTACCTAGTGCAAAAATTACGTACATCTATCCAGCATTACCAGTCTGTATGGAAGATATGGTTAGATTATATCCATACTGAGAGCGCAGTTGAGATTTCTGTAGAAACTTTTTCTTATATACCCTTTTGAAGACAAATGCCTTGTGGTTGCAACAGTCATGGCATACAAGGCTGCATTAACAGAACCCTTGCTTTATGGATTCGGGATTGACTCCAGTATCACTTCCTTCTGCAGTCTTTTGCTCTACAAAGGCCCACTCCCAAAAGGCTTCCAATTACTTGGTCCCTGAACAAGGTGCTTAGACTTCTATCAACCCCTCAATTCAGTGGACCCAATACAACCACAACGCACAGGCTACAAAAGGTGATCTTGATTGCATTAGCATCAGTACAGGAGCTCGTACAGTATTAGTGAACTGGGCTTTCTTAGATGGGGACGATGCATCACGCAAATAGCTGACCATCAATTATTACTGTCTCCGGGCCCATCATTCCTGGCCAAGAATATGGATCCTTTAAAAAGGAAATCCATTTTTATAAGAAAATTCAATATAGCAGACAAGACTATGCCCAGTTCAAGCACTTAAGGTTTACCTAGAAGTCACAGCAAACATCCCAGAAGGTCCTATTTTCCTACACCCTAGCACAAACTAACCACTCACCCTACAAAGACTGAAAATGATTGTAGTGTTTTCTCATTAAAAAGGGAAACCTTTGGCCTTCTTCAGAAATGTCTCTTTTGAAGAAGTCTCCAAATGTACAGGGTGGTCATTAGTTAAATCATTGCCACAAGTTTGAACAAATTCGACCACACTGTGTATCAGTAGGTGGCATAGTTAGTCTTAACCCGTGGGTGCTGCGGCAGAAAACCAGGGGTCATATTGATGGTATGCTAACTATCGCTGAGAGATGGGTGACAGTACTACAACAAAACCCAGCATGCTTAGGTAAGCCACTGTAGAACAACATCCTAAACGTAAGTTCATGTATAGTTTCTTGTTCCTTGGTATCAAAACCTGAAGAGTATTTGGAATAAAGAATGGGACTTGAAATCTGTGGTTTGACCTTGGACCGGAAATGTTATTTCCTTTGGGGTGTTGGGATTAAAAAGCAAGCCTTTTTCGTCACCTGTCAATTTCTTTGTAAAGCTCCTTGAGGACAAGACAGCGACTACGCTATAAAAAAACAGGTTTTGACATAGGAAAAACCTATTTTTGGTAGTCACTCTTGAGTCCTCAAAACCCTCCCACTTCCCTGACGAAAAGGCATGGGATTTGGGCAAGGGATCAACCTGCATTAACTAACAGAGAGTAATGGCTCCTTGGTCTTTTAACCCTTAAACGCCGAGCCTCTATTTACAAAAGCGTCTGTCGTATGCCGGCGGTGTTCGGGAGTTAGTGCCGAAGCGGAAAAAAAGTTTTTTTAAAAAGATCACAGCACGCTTAGTTTTTAAGATTAAGAGTTCATTTTGGCTCCTTTTTTTGTCATTGCCTGAAGTTTAGTATGCAACCATCAGAAATGAAAAAAATATCATTATCATATATATATATAAATATTGGAATATATGACCGCGAAAAAAATTTTCATATATAATTGTTTACAAACCGCTCTGTGAGCAAAACGTTTAGAGCTAATGAGTTATTTTTTTTTCATTGTATTGTACACTAAATTGCGATGATTTTGGTAGGTAACAAATTGTAAAACGATCAAAGCAACACAGAGAAAATATTATTACAAAATGATGCATGAATTCGTAATACGCGGACGTAAAAAGTTTTTTTCTAAAATTCACCATAAATCGAAATATTGTGCTAGAGACTTCCCATTTGTTGCAAAATGAAGGTAATTGATTGAATATTACTAGACTGTAAGTGTTTTAGCTTACAATTGCAGTTTTCGACCATTTCGGTAGAGTTAAAGTTGACCGAAGGTCGAATTTTTTTCTATTTATCGTGATTTATATGAAAATATTTCAAAACTGATAAAAGCTACAACCATGAGTTATTTTTTGTTGTATTCTACATGATATTGCGCACATTTTCATGTATAACACTTTATGTAAGGCATAATATAAAACAGTGCGAAAATTACGACAAGGTGACTAAAGAAATTCTGAGATTTTCAGCCGAGTTACCGCGCGCAGACGTAAGGAAAAAGTTTTTTCAAAAATTAACCATAAATCGAAATATTGTGCTAGAGACCTCCTGTTTGTTGCAAAATGAAGGTAAATGATTGAGTGTTACTAGAATGTAAGAGTTTTAGCTTACAATTGCATTTTTCGACAATTCGGTCGAGTCAAAGTTGACCGAAGGTTGAAATTTTGGCACTTATCATGATTTATGAAAATTTTTCAAATTGATAAATGATGAGTTAATTTTTCAAATCTGATAAAAAGCTACAACCATGAGTTATTTTTTGTTGCAAAATGAAGGTAAATGATTAGTTTACTAGAATGTAAAGTTTTGCTTACAATTGCATTTTCATATATAAGTCAAACGACCGAAGGTTTTATGCAATCATGATTTATAGTTCAAATCTGATAAAAGCTACAACCATGAGTTATTTTTTGTTGTAGTTTACATGAAATTGTGCACATTTTCATATATAACACTTTATGCAACAGTTAATATAAAACGGTGCAAACATTACGACAAAGTGACGAAAGAATTTCTGAGATTTTTGGCCGAGTTACCACGTGGACGTAAGGAAAAAGTTTTTTCAAAAATTCACCATAAATCAAAATATTGTGCTAGAGACTTCCAATTTGTTGCAAAATGAAGGTAAATTATTGAATATTACTAGAATGTAAGAGTTTTAGTTTACAATTGCGTTTTTCGACCATTTCGGTCGAGTCAAAGTTGACCGAAGGTTGAAATTTTGGCACTTATCGTGATTTATATGAAAATGTTTCCAAACTGATAAAAGCTACAACCATGGGTTGTTTGGTGTCGTATTTTACATGAAATTGCGCACATTTCCATATATAAAACTTTATGTAACGGCTAATATAAAATGGTGCAAACATTACGACAAAGTGACGAAAGAATTTCTGAGATTTTCGGCTGAGTTACTGCGCGCAGATGTAAGGAAAAAGTTTTTTTCAAAAATTCAACATAAATCGTCAAATTTGACCTAAGGTTGAAATTTTGGCACTTATCGTGATTTATATGAAAATATTTCAAAACTGATAAAAGCTACAACCATGGGTTTTTTGTTGTATTTTACATGAAATTGCGCACATTTTCATATATAAAATTTTATGTAACGGCTAATATAAAACGGTGCAAAAATTACGACAAAGTGACGAAAGAATTTCTGAGATTTTCGGCCGAGTTACCGCGGGGAGGTAAGGAAAAAGTTTATTTTCAAAAATTCACTATAAATCAAAATATTATGCTAGAGACTTCCAATTGGTTGCAAAATGAAGGTAAATGATTGAATATTACTAGCAAATAAGAGTTTTAGCTTACAATTGCGTTTTTCGACCATTTCAGTCGAGTCAAAGTTTACCGAAGGTTGAAGTTTTGGCACTTATTGTGATTTATATGAAAATATTTCAAAACTTATAAAAGCTACAACCATGGGTTGTTTTTTGTTGTATTCTACATGAAATTGCACACATTTTCATATATAAAGCTTTATGTAGCGGCTAATATAAAACTGTGCAAAAATTACGACAAAGTGAAGAAAGAATTTCTGAGATGCGTCGCTGATGCTCTGTAGTGCGAGAAGAAAGAAATTCACGCATGCGTGGCTGACTAATGCTTGTAAACAAAACAACAGTGTGATCCGTGAACTCCCAGAATCCCTCAAGATGCGTGATTTAAAATCTTTCGCAAACTAGGCCTATAACTATTTTTCCGTGAATATTTAAAAAAACTTTTTGTAGTCGACGTACCGTACGTCCACTCGGCACCCTACAGACAATTTTAGTTGACGTATGATACGTCCAGCCGGCATTTAAGGGTTAACGGCCCGGTTGTAAACAAGAGGGCAGATGCGCATGCGCAATAGTCACATCTCTTTCTTGCAGGTTCATTTGATGCTGGAAAAACTTGGTTCAGCTTCGCTGAAGAAGGGAAAGTGCCCTCTTATCTTTGAGTCCATTATATACTCCATCATGTGTTATAATGTTAATCATTACGACACAATACCTGACTAAAAGACCAATTAGAAGAGAATTCTTTGATATTAGTTTGGTCACCATGGGGCTCTGGTAGACCATGGAAGGTAACTCCTTGAGGACAAAACAGTGACTACCAAAAATAGGTTTTTCCTACATCAAAACTTGTTATATATATACACGTTGAACGCCGTAGTTTGGCCAGAATTTGTGCATGCGTAGATAATTTTTTGTAAGCCTGTTTCTACATCTGTAAATAACTTAAATGTGCATGTATTATATATCATTCAGACGGCCATTCTTTGTACTTTATCGTGCTGAATGTAAAAATATCAATGCTTCTGTGTAATGATCGTTGCCGTATATTTTCTTAATAAAAAGAAAGAGTGTCCGTAATCTAACGACAATTGCTCAGTTTTATAGGAAATTTATTCAGCTTTCTAATGCCACCTTTTTTTTTTTTTTTATCTTTATTCCTTACTTAGGTACAATACGAAATGTCAACATAAGTACAGTAGGTTGGAAAATCTGAAAATTGCACTCTGTAAAAAATTAGCATTTTTTAATTGGTAACAGTGAATTAGCAAACACATTTATAGCAAAATGATATCTTCCACATAAAAGTTCAAACATTTCCACACAGTTTACATATAAAATAAAGTCCCCAAACCTAATTATTATATTTTCATAATTATTTCAAAAAAATATCTACGATTTTCCTTAAAAATTTCACATTCATCACGTCTATTTTATTATTTCTAAGCCTTGCAAAGATTTTCTGATTGCTTTAGGAAAAAATTCAATCATTTGCCAACATCATAAAACAAACCAGAAACGTATATCAATTATAGTTTGGACGTATCGATTTTTACAAAGAAACTTCACGCGAGCCCCCTTTTCCCTCCACAGCATAAGTCACGTACTGGGTAGCGCTATAGGAACCCCGTAAGCGCGAGAGGGTTAAATAGGAAAAGATATCATAGCTCCGATTGGGTTTATATCCGAAGCTAAATAGTGGAAACCATGGTAGGATCATCAAATACTTGATAATGTTCGGACCTGAGAGATATCAGGTTGATATTTCAAGGGCAGAACTATTCTGCAGGGCTGGACCATGGATTCCAGGGGAGTCTGGCTCTGGGGATAGGACTCTTGGCGTTCTATCCGGTTTGCCCATAATACAATTAGGGTGGGGATGATTGTATTCTTGTAATACTCTCGGTCCTAGCAAGCAGGTTTGGCTTACGCTTGGGCCACTCTAATCATATTGTGCCATCCCCTGTCGGGTAGGGTGGGGGGCCAGACATTTGAGAGTCGGTTCTCACTTGTGCCATTAGTGGAAGAATAAACTCCATGAAAGGCTAATGATATCTTTTTAAAGTTTTCAGGGTTTTTTTTATTCAGTCTTTATGAATAGTAAGAATAAAGATTCGAGTACCCCTGGGCCCTCAGATGATACTGTTTTGGCACAGATGACGACCTCTGCACCCACCTTGGAGATTGAAAATTCCCCAAATGTTGATGACCCATGTGAGAAAAAGGATATCCCTGTAAAAAAAAGGGACCTGGCATTGTTACAATGGAACCATTCTCCTTTGAGCCAGATGTTTCTGTACCTGTGTCCCCATCAAAAAAGGAACAAAAAATAGTTCAAACTTTTCAACTATGGGCCCTTTGGAGCCTCAAAGAATAAACAAAAGAAAATATAGACCAGACTCAACCTTGGTTCACTTTGATTCCTTCTTAAGAGAATCAAACTGGTCAAGGTTTTTTAATTTACAAGCTGACCAAGGTATAGTGGTATTAAAATTGGAAAATTACTTGTTGAACCAATGCCCATCACAAGAGATGAGCATGAAAGACATTAAAAAAAGGGAATGGTTGGTTGAAACAACAACCAGAATCCAGTCAGAAAATTATCAAAACATTAAAAATATAGAGAACATAAATATAAATGTTACAAGGCATGATGCCATAAATAGTGTACAAGGCACAAGTAATATTGCCAAATCTAGAAGAAGAAATACAAAACAAATCATTGTTTTTAGATTCATTACAGTAAAGACACAACAACATTGAAGACTGCGAAATATATGAGGTCCCAAACAGGAAAGAAAAATAAATCAATCAAAATAACAAAAATAAAGCTCAGTGGCCAGACCTTGCCCTTGAAAATTAAAATACTTGGATTAAATATGTAACTAAGACCTTATGTTCCCAAATCCATGCAATGCAAGAACTGTTGAAAATATGGCCATACAGCCATGAAATGCAGAAATTTTCCCAGATGTGCGTATTGCAGTTCGCAAGAACATAAAACATGCTGGGATTGTGGCCAACCAAAATGCATAAATTGTGGCCTAGAACATCATGCCCAGTCTAAAACGTGTGTTCTATATTTACAATACTAAACTTAAATTACTACAAGAACGAACTGGAATGTCGATCAGGGAAACCAAGTTAGAACTAAAAGTGAGAGGATTGAATGACCCAGCTAAGAAATTTAGGTATGCAGATAATTCAAAATCAAATAATACCTGAACTGAAGTGAATGACAATAGAAATAAAGAAATACCACTAAAAAAAAATACATGCTCAAAAGAAGTCTCCTATGGAGATTTCATACAACAATAACATTATCACAGTTGACAACAGATTTATCTCCCTCCCAGAAATAGATACGAATATTGACACAGAGAAAGAAGAAGAGGAATTAAAATCACAAGAATGTGATAAAACAGATAACACAGCTCAGAAGAGGCAATTAGATAAGACCCCACCTAATTCCACCAAACAAAGCTGTAAAAAGATAAACTATCCACCAATCTCACCAAAAGCTAAAGTTCAGAAACAGAACACTAAATCAAACATTCCGCTGTCTCCCATAGTAGCAATAATACCTCTAGGAGCAGAATCACAAACTTCAGATGAAATGGAAAATCAAAATATAACTACAATGAAAGCAAAGAAATTCACCCATCACCAATTATAGGCGCCACAACAAAAATTAACATAAAGCAACAAACTGATGAACACGATACATGCGGTTGTAGTAAATGCTTTGTAGCAATGTGCCACAAAAATAAAACTATAACTAAAGAAAGCCTAACCAACACCATAAGAAATTTCATGAGGTATAGGAATAAGGAAAAAACAAACATCAAATCTCATGAAGAAGGTTGCATGTGTATTGAACATTTAGAATATTACAAAGAAAAACATATCAATGTTTTAGATAATATTCTGAAAAAAATCAAAATGGAAAAATTAAATCAAGATAGTACACATGTAACAGTTTAAAAAAATGAATCAAGACCTACTAAAATACAAATTAGCTAAACAAATTTAAGAAAATATCAGCTTAAATCATTTAGAGTAATTTGACCACTCTCATATTTCACCATTCAGTCGTTATATAATTCAATGGAATATAAATGTATTATTAACGAGAATGTGCTTAGGAGAAGTCCAGTGACTTATAGTGAATATGAACCAAGGAGAAGTTCAGTGACTTATAGTGAATACTAACCAATGATGATATGTATACAACACGTAGGAAAACTTGTTCCAAATATAGGTAAATATCTACTAGCCACAACATCAAAGGAAAATGAAAATAATTCAGTAACAGCAATATATGTCCATAATAAAATGATATACGTTGAAGTGGATGTAGATTACACTGACTTTCAGCAATAACAGTGAAAATAGAAAATAATATGTGTGATATTATTAACTTATACAACCAGCCTAATAAAAAGTATGATTTAAACATATTACAGAAAATGATAAAATTTTAAGAATCCCATATTAATTGTAGAGGATTTCAATGCACATAATCCGATATGGGATTATAATAATATTATGCCAGAAAAAGATGAAAAAAAATAGTAAACTTAATGAACACTAATACACTAATCTCTGTTGTCCGAATGACAATGAAGCAAATACATATTGTTCCAAAACCCATGGAACATTTTCCTCAATAGATGTCATCCTTTGTTCAACAAATATAGTTGGCAAACTAGACTGGAATACTTGTGATGACTCCTACTCAAGTGATCATTTTCCCATAATATCATCCTTATTAAATAATAAACCGAAGCCATACTCTCCACATTGTAACATGCAAAAAGGGATTTTGACAAAGGAAAAATCTATTTCTGAGGGAGGACCTGTGTCACCCGATGAAATGTCCCTTGAGCACACATTTCTAGGTATAAATATTGCTAAATATACCAGAGAAAGAAAGCCAACGGGAATGCTGAGGTTACTACCCTCAGAGCGATCACCTATTATGTAACAGGTGTCGGTATAGAGTAGGGTGAGTGAATATGTTCACTACCACAGGACCTAACTCTGTAGAATGTCCCGATGTCAAAACCCCGATGCGAGAAGAGCCGTTCCAACGGCAACTCACCCGGCCTGTACCTGACGACCTGGCGCCACCTACCCTCATTCCAGGTTAGCACCCACACAACTAGCTTGGTATGCCTACTAGGGGAAATTGAATAACCTGGGAGGGTCACCGGGTGACACAGGTCCTCCCTCAGAAATAGATTTTCCTTTGTCAAAATCCCTTTTCTGAGCTTCGGACCTGTGTCAAGCCGGTGAAATTGTATCAGAGAATCATACCAAGCAAGGTGAAAGATTATAAGTGACAAATAAAAGGTAGAGATAAATAAAGGCACCATTACTTAAGCCTAATTTAATTATCTCAGCAGCAGAGAAATATAAGTTAAACATTAAACTTAAGACTAAGAATCTTTGTGGACAAAACAAGGTTCTGAACAGATAGTATCAAAACTTAAGGTAACCATAAAACATAGACAATTAACAGTACTTAAACTTAAGACTAACACAAAGAAAATTTACAAATCCACTTAAACCTAACACCACAAACCAGGTACAATTATATATACATAAACTAGGGCCAGGATGTGAAGCATGCGTGGCCCAGGAGAAGATGGCAGGGAAAGCAAATGAGGCAGGCAGGCGGGAGGGGAATGGGGGAAAGACTAATTAGGAGGGAGGGATAATACTCCCTGCAGCCACTGTAGGGAACTTCAGAGCTTCCAGTGATTTAAGATAGTGGCGCTTAAACACTGATGGAGATTTCCAACCCGTATACTTTTTTAGGTCATCAAAATTCATATTGTAGAAATAGTTTGTGGAGGTTGCCACTGCCCGGATATCATGTACCTTCGGTACTGAATCTGGGTTAGCTTGTTTAATGAAATATAAAATCTGTTGTCTGATAGCTTTTAAGGAAAGTGTCCCACCTTTTTCCCTGATAAAAAGAGGACCAGACAAAACCTGAGAAGTTCTCCTTAAGTAAGCCCTCAGTGTAGTGACTGGGCACAAGGATGGATCCTGTGGAAGAGGAACAACCTTCCAAGGAGACCACCTATCCTGAGGGTCTTCATTCTTTGCTAGGAAACTTTGGTCTGGGGAAAGAAGAACTTCTCCTGACGGGAGGAAATCTACATGATTAACACCTCTAGAGAGAGCGGACAGTTCCGATATCCTAGCACCTGAAGCTAAGCTAATTAGGAACAACGTCTTCCTTAACAGACTCAAATATGAAAAGTTATCATTATCAGTTTCTGATGCTAGTTTCAAAACATCGTTAAGAAACCAAGAAACCGTGTGAGGACGGGTTGCTGGTCTCAGACGAGCACATGCCTTTGGGATTGATGAAAAGTATGAGTCTGTTAGGTCAATGTTGAAGCCATGCAAAAACACTTTCTTCAAGGCTGACTTAGCTGTGGTAATTGTAGCTGCAGCTAGACCTTTTTCAAACAATGACCTAAAGAAAGAGATTGCCAAATTCGCGGTCATAACCTGAGCTTCAGAATGTTTAAGGAAAGATGCCAGTTTTTAACTGCTGAATCGTACTGCCTGAGTAGATTCTCTTTTATCTGATTCCAAGAACAGAGTGTTAACTGGGTCTATATCCGCCCCTCTCTGAGCGGCGAATTTCATAAAGTCCACAAAGCCAGGGCATTCAGAATTCTTGAAAAGGTCAAAAAGCTGACACAGTCCGATGTAAACTGCATTGTTATTGTTTTACTACTTTGTGTCAGTTTGGGTCTGGGTAACAGATGACACTTGAATTTCAGCTCCAGCAGAAGAGGATACCAGCTGCTCTAACAGATGCCAATTTGGGAGGCTACCAGAGCCACCTGCCCCTTGAAAGACCTTGAGTTTGTTTGTGCAGCACTTTCAGCAGCAGGTTTACCGGGAGGAACAGGTAGATCCTCTGCCACTTGTTCCAGTCTAATGTCATTGCATCTGTGGCATGAGCTTGAGGGTCCAGGTTGGGGCCACATAACAAGGAAGTTTGTGGTTGTTCTCCGTGGCAAACAAGTCTACTTGGAGACCTGGAACCTGAAGGCAAATCCAATCGAGCGAGGCTCTGTCCAGAGACCACTCCGACTCCAGCGGAGTTGACCTGACAGAGAGTCATAATGACATTCGGACCCCTGCAAGATGAGTGGCTGATAGGTGCCATTTGTGCTTTTCCGCCAGAGAGAAGATGGCTATCAACACTTGATTGATTTGACTCGACTTGGAGCCTCCCCTATTTATACAGTGTACCACCACTGCACTGTCCAAAACCAGCCTGATATGGATCTGTTTGGAAGGGCGAATATTTTTCAGAGTCAGAAACACTGCCATTGCTTCCAGGATGTTGATATGGAACTGGCGGAACATTGTGGACCATGTTCCTTGTACTTTTTTGTCTTGAGAATATCCTCCCCAGCCGCTTAATGAAGCGTCTGTGTGAATTACTAGTGATGGAGGAGGAAATTGAAGGGGCACCGATTTTGACAGACCCTTGACTGCTGACCACGGCCGGAGTCTTTTTCTCAAAACTGGAGGGACCAGAGACACCTTGTCCCTGAGTTTGATATTGGCTCGTCTCCGCCACACTCTGTTTATGTCTTTCAGTTTCGCCTTCAGCAGCAGATCTGTGACAGATGCGAACTGAAGAGAGCCCAGGATCCTCTCCTGAGTCCTGCGAGAAGCTTTCCTGCACTTGAGGAACTGCCTGGTAGCCTTGGCTATCTCTCTCCTTTTGGCTGGCGGAAGAGACAGTCCGTGTGAGTCTAGGTCCCACTGGATACCTAGCCACTGACACCAAGCCTCCGGAGTTAGACGGGATTTCTCCCTGTTTATCTGAAAGCCTAGGGACTCCAGAAACTCGATCACTATGGCTGTAGCTCTCCGGCATTCCCCGACGGTGGATGCCCAGATTATCCAGTCGTCTAGGTATGCGGCTAGCATGATCCCCCGGGACCGTAACTGCTGTACTACTGTCTCTGCCAGCTTGGTGAATATTCGGGGCGCTATGTTGAGCCCGAATGGCATGACTCTGAATGCATAAGCTTGCCTTCCCAGCCTGAATCCTAGGTAAGGAGAGAAGTTTCTCGCAATCGGGACGTGATAGTATGTGTTATGGGGGTATTTCATCAGAAATTCCCTCTGTGTTTGGTTATAAGGACTGTGTTTGGAACTCAGTCAGAGTTTGGTTTGTGACATCTTCACTTTCTCCATGGCTGTAGAATAAGACTGTTTTTGGAAGATCAGACCAATATTCTGCAGGATTTCAGACAAACTCCATAGTGGTTTTTCTTGTATTTAGTACAAAAGACTATACAAAAAGAATACAATTGGTCTGCACAGGATGATCTCCCATGTCAATCTAATATCTAAGCTTTCACACTTTTACATAGCAAGACTAAGATTCGCACACACGAACAAACATATGACCTCGTTTCCAAGGACTTCCTAAATGCTACGTGACTCTTGCCTCCAGCTCTGATCAAAAAGAGAACGCTGAGCCTATGCAAACGCATGCTAATGTATGATGACGCACTGTCTTTAAGACACTACACAGGTACTTATCGATGACGTTTGCGTCTGGTTTGATAGCACTGAGATTTCGCAATAGCATTCCTTTCATGTGCAATAGAGATATACAGTATATGAATCAGTCCTAGATTTACTAAGAGACTGTATTTTCTTAATTATGTCATAAATGAAACATGATGTATGCGTCTGAAAGATCTATAGACGTGGTGACAGCTCCACGAGGAAGTAGAGTCCGTACCTGAGAGATTGTAAGCATGCGAAATTTGTCGCATTGTATGTAAAGGTTGAGACGAGACAGATCCAAGATTACTCTTTGTTGAGCGGAGCCTTTTTTGGGGATGCTGAACAGTCTGCCTTGGAATTTCAGGTGCCTCACTTTCTTTATGGCCCGTTTTTGGAGTAGTTCCTTCGCGAAGTCCCGGGGGGCTTGTGAAGGGGTTGATGGAACCTGACCCGAGGTGGTGGGTCCTTGACCCAACTCCAACCCAGTCCCTTGGAGACTATACTGTGGGCCCACGGGCTGAAGGTCCACTGATTCCGAAACAGGTAAAGCCTCCCGCCTACCTGAATCTTCTCATTGGGAAGGGGAAGGTTTACTTCCTCTGCCCCGGCCACCTCTTCCCCGGGAGAGGGACTGCAATGCAGCCCTGCCTCTGAAGGCAGCCCTTGCTCGGCTTCCCCTTGCATTTTTATTGAAGCCACGAAAGGAACCATGGCTTTCATAGGATGGATTGTACGCCGGAGACGTCACAAAGGTGGGGGAGGCAAGGGAATGCTGTGCCGGCTGCACCAGCACAAACTGTTGGGGTTGGGCCTTTGAGGTGGAAGGCTGACTGACCGGTGAGACTGGTACAGCCTGAACTACGGTTGGGGTTTGTGGCCTCCCAAACTTCTTATACCTTTTCCCCGACCTGCCATGGGAACCGGAGGACTCTGAGATTTTACGTTTGGCGGGAATACCCCACCGGGAGCGGAGGCTCTGGTTGGCCCTGGTTGCTTCCGCCAGGACATTGTTCACCTCGTCCTCGGGGAATAAATTAGCCCCCCAAATCGAGCTTTTCATCAGTTTATTAGGCTCGTGCCTAATAGTGGCGTCCGCAAAAATATGTTTGCGACAGTTCGTCCTTGCCACTGTAAAGTCAAACAGGTCTGCTTGGAATCCCGCCAGCAGAGATTTAGTTAAGACCTGGAAAAAGGGTTCATCTGCATACAGCACAGATGTCGCCTCTGCCATACACAAGGAGTTCATTGCACGGCTCAGCCGACACCTAGCGTCGAACTCCGGCTTCAGGAGGGCCTCCGGAATTTTGGGAAGCTGATCACTGAAGAGAGTGGACGCACAGTCTGGGTCCAGCTTGCCCGCCGTAAAGGTGGACGGAACTTCGTTCCAGAATTCAGAGTCACCGGGGAGGACCAAAGAGGTGGGATCGGTCTCCCGGAGCTGCGGCATCGACTTACCCTCCATGCATGCCTGAACAGTTGCCTGAGCCACTTTCGACATGCAAGGAGTTGCTATCCTATCCCCCCAAGAAAACATCGTAAAATTTCCTTTGAAGGGGGGTCAGCTTTGTGTTTTCTGCTTCCCACACCACAAGGGTGCGAAGCAGAGCCGATTGAGCCTGATCCCTAGGAAAGATGACTGTCTCCTTAGGGACCTTATCTGTTCTCACCCAAGCTTCCTCTGTCAATCTAGCGAAGCCTGGGTAGTGGGGAAGCAGACCTGGAGGAAAGAACTCCAACTCCTGAAGTCTGCGCGTCCCTAGGCCCTCAATGGTTAAAGTATCCTCATGCTGGGGAGCATGAAGAGCCAAGCGCCAAGGGTTCCCCTTATCAAAAGGAGGAAGAGGCGGGCGTCCGGAATGGTGAAGGACGGAGCTGACTTGCGGAGCTCACGAGCCCGGAGATCTTGGTCTCCTGGCTCTGCAGCTTTTCCAATACCGTCTTCCACCTCTCGTCCATCTGCTTGTTGATCGTATCAAGCAGCATGCTTGCCAATTCCTGGAAATTGGAAGCAGGTTGTGAGGGGACTGGCTTTGGCTGCCCTTGCTCTCGACCCCTTTACAGAGGAGTGTCACTAGCAACGAAGCCGCCGGGCTAGAAGCCCGTGACTTCCCCGGGGGAAAGGGAGTTGCCTTGCAGGAGGAAGAGGACTTATATCCCTTACCTTTCAGTGACTTATTTACCTTGGGGATGGTCGAATTCGACCTATCCCCAAGGTAGGAGGACTTCTGGAAACCCTGGAAAGAAGATACAGAGGATGAAGGGGAATTAAAAGGAGTCCGCTCCCCTGCCTCACTTACCTCCCTACCTACCTCCTGGTCGGTTCCACATTCATGGGCTCCAGGTCCAAGTTAATGGCCGCCACTTCTGCTGACACTTCCGCTGCTATGACATCCTGGGAGGGCTGCATCGCTTCCCGGATATGTTCGATCAAAGGGGCTGCCACTTCTGCTGGGACAGCCGCAGCGAACCGAGCGCCGGGGAAGAGGAGGTTACAGATGGCCTCCGACAGAACATATGGCCTCCCCAACGGGACGTTCCTCCCAAAGCCAGCCACCCAACTCCTAAGGGTGGCCAAGGAAGCGTTGCGAGAAGCTTGATTGGCCTGAAAATAACAAGGACTAAGTAACTGCACACCAAGGACTTAAAATATATATAAGGGATATAACAAAAACCTTATAAACTATCAAATAAGTCAAGGAACCAGGTAAACTAAAGGCCGTAACTTTAGGCTTACCGACTCGTCCTGGAACTGTTCAAACAAGGCGTAGCACACTTCACATCCATCCGGTGCCAAACGATCAAGTCTCCCACCCTGACTGCGCGGCCGGAGTGGGAGCGGCGAACAACATGGCCGCAGGGCTGGTGCAGCACTGCGGTGCACCCGGACTCCTGGCAGCGTACCATCTGTATGGATAAACTGTATATGAGTATGCTTAACTGAAGGCACGCCGGAGTAAATCCGGCGGAGACAGGGACCTTATGCTCGAGCAGGTAACAGTTCATGCAATTAGCAGATTAGTCTTACCGGAGTAGTCCGGTGAAGCAAACAAACATTATTCATGGCAAATAAGTTAAGGAACGCCGGAGTTAAATCGACGGAAATAATATCTACCTTAACCTAAAATCATGCAACATGACAGAGTAAGTTAAGTGACGCCGGATATAATCCGACGTGAATGATATATATATATCTTAACCTAAAATCATGCACACTTAGAATTAAATATAATTGCCATAGGTGCTAGAGACCGGCAGAAAATTCACTGCTTAAATACATGGAATAGCAGTTTTTTAAAATGCTGGACATGTCATTCCAGTACTGAGACCCCAGAAACCCCGCTACCCCCGCCACTGGTTACTATGTAGGGGCGGAGTGGTTCACTATTAGAGCATTTCTCGTATGTCCATAGGAGAACGAAGTGAGTAAAGCCAACCTACTAAAACCAAAGACCACCGGAGTGGAAAAGGCTAGCGGCAACGGGGGTACCGGTGGAGTCAGCTAGGGTTGTGTAGGCCCTGAAAGTGTCCGGAGTTCCGCGAACCAATGAGGAAGCGAACAAACGAAACACTAGTGAGGTGTATGACGTTAAAACGGATACCAGGAGGGTGGATAACCTCCGATTGGAGACCCGTCTAGGTCCCCCCCCTAGAGAGTGACGGCCCCGAGAGGACGACGCTCCACACACGGGGAGGGATAACACATCACCTGCTATACAGGGGAAAGGTGGGGGAGTAACGACATGGCTGTGTCACGATACTAAGGTCGACTGAGTGGGGGAAACCACCAGACACTGGCCTCAACCCCCTTACTAGGTGTTGAGATGTACCAAGCCTCCCCCCAAAGGGGGAAGAAGACACTTGCCAGAAGTTACGAAAAGAGGTTAGGCTAAGCACATTGGATTACTGCAACCAAACTCCCATCTTTTCCCTGAAGACGAAGCCTATAAAGGGAAAAAGAGGGAGAGAGTGGAGGAAGGGGAGGTAGGGGGGGACTGTGAAGGGGAGAGAATTTTTTGTTCAGAAGGCCAACCGAAGACCGACATGTAGGGCACAGGGCTATGCATTGCGAATCACTTTTCTCCCTTCATTATAGGGGGAGAAGGATTAACAGAGAATCCAAGCATACCCAGAACATACGGAACAGCAGATGGAACAACGAACGTGGCGCTCCCTTCACCGGCCCACACCTCCTTCCACGACTCAAGCGACAAAGTCGGGAGAGAAGGGAGCAGAGTCAATGAGCAAAGCTAACCTACGTAGCCTAACCCACCGATTAAGGCGAGAGGGTCAGGCTAGTACCACAAAACACAAAAATATACTGCTAAAATTTAACCAACAACAATACATCAATACATAAGTCAAAATTATAAAATAATAAACGCTTGTGCTGGGGTATGTTCTACCCAAGTGAAGTGAACAGGAAGTGGGCAACCAAAATGGCGCTCCTGATGCCAAGCTAAGGTAATATTAATCCATAAATATCCATGTCATCCATTGTATCACAATTCAGAAAAACCGACTGTAAGACAGCACCAGCCTGGGAACAAAATCTACTCGGCGAAAGCCAAAAATTCTTTATGAAGGGGTTAAAAGCATAAAACCGTGGGAGGGCGCTCCTAAAGAATTGATACTAACACCAGTATTAATACCAGCACACTGGCCGCTCAATGTAGATAAAATTCCCCAAAATGAACTTCCTGAAGGGGTAACGTCAATTGTAAGACAAAACATTAATGTAAATGACCCAGCGAAACCTCTTCTGAACTGGTCTGTAGAGGCGTATCTCCTTTTGACTAGGTCATCATGGCGGGGCCAAGTAGACTTTCTTGAGAGGCAGTTCCCGGTATTTGACCCAATAATTATTAAATTAAGGGCCAAATACAGCCTCGATACAACTAAAACCCGCTAGGGAGGAGTATAACTTAGTGGCGGTGATTTCAGCGACAGAAGACATGATATTCCAAATTAACCGTGAAAAACACAGAGCACAAGCAAGGCGTGTTACCAGAAAGCAGCGTGCTAAAAAGGAATGAGGGTAGGTGGCGCTCAGGTCGTCAGGTACAGGCGGGTGAGTTGCCGTTGGGCGGCTCTTTTCGCATCGGGGTTATGACATCGGGACATTCTACAGAGTTAGGTCCTGTGGTAGTGGACATATTCACTCACCCTACTCTATACCGACACCTGTTACATAAGAGGTGATCGCTCTGAGGGTAGTAACCTCAGCATTCCCGTTGATTTTCTTTCTCTGGTATATTTAGCAATATTTATACCTAGAAATGTGTGCTCAAGGGACATTTCACCGGCTGACACAGGTCGAAGCTCAGAAAAGCAGATTGGGACATTTCTGAGCTCTGCATCATGTCACCCGGTGAAATTCCATACTGAAGTGTCACGAATTTCTAGGTATAAATATTGCTAACAACCAGAGAAAAATTCCTTCAGGAATGCTGGAGTTACTACCCCAGATCGATCTCACTTCCATATGGAAGACGTCGGTATTACCAAGGGTGAGTGAAAGAATCACAACCACAGAGCCACACTCGATAGACATCCCCATGTCAAAATCCCCGGGAAGAGTAGAGAGTCTTCAGCCCCTACACTCACCCACCAGTTTTAAGCGTTTGCAACTCCAGCGCCACCTACACCATTCCATTTCTAGCACGTGAGATTTTCACTGGTTGAATTTTTGTGCTCGTGTTTTTGGGCTGTTTTTGGATTACCCAGCATGTCTTCGAGCAGCTTTTCTGTCACCAAGTTAAGTACCATCGTCTTGTGGGGTTTTTATGATAAGTTTGGCTGGTTCAATCATTATTTTAAAGTTTTGTGCGATTGTTGTTATGCGCGTGGCGTCCCCAGCCGACCATGCTGACGTGAGATTTGCCCATCCAGCTTGTTCTGTTTGGGTTTTCTCCTTGTCGTTATATTCTTATCATTATTCCCCTGGGTTCCATCCTGGTGGTGTTTCCTGGGCGGGTTGTAGCGGTGTTTCTCTATATTTATTTTGATCCACTTGTCGGGTTCCTTCATTAGGGTTCCGTCATTTCCCATTGGGTTCCTCCGCCAGGGTGTGTTCCATTGACAGTATTAGCCGCTTTATTATTTTATTATCGTGCTGGTGTTATTGTTTATTGCCCTAATTTAGATGGAGGAGCATCAGTAATACCCTGTCGCTCCTCTTGTTTGGCTATCGATAATGAACACAAGTATTCATGGTTTATGTGTAATTTTTTTATTAGCGATGGTGATTTATGGTTCTAGTTATTAGCCTTATCAATACTTTATGTTTATGTTAGGCTAGCATTGCTTCCTGGGTCTCCCGCTCTCCCCAGTTAGGTTAGGTGTAGGGTAGGAATCTTCAGGTTGAGGGAGTTTCTGTTGTTGTTCCTTCCATGAGCCGTTGTTTGAGTGGTAGAGTGAGCCCCATTGTCTTCCCCTTCTCTCGGAAGGGTAAAACTTTCGATGGTTGTGTCTCCTCTTTGCTGTCATGGCATCCCTCTCTTTCGTTCGGCTCTGGTTGGTTTCCAGCTCGGAAATTTCTCTCCCCGTTTTTTCCTCCCCCTCCCTTTCCTTCTCCCAACCTGTTAGCCTAGGCTATGCCTAGGTGCAGGTACTGACCTAGGCTATGACTAGGTGTGAGCTGGCGAGTCCTTAGGTCGCTTTCCCCTGAGGTAGGCTACGACCTTCCACGGCTAGTATTAATTTACTTGACGTGGTGTGTGACTGCAGTTGAGCGGGTGAAGTTTCTTCCCCAGTCTCCTGTTTTCACTGGCTCAGGCCTACTCTCTTCCCTACCCCCAACCCTTCCCCCTCCCTCCTCTTAACCCTAACCAGCTCTTGCATCTCTCGTGCGGGTGGCGTCTACTGGCGTTTTCTCCGAGTCTGGGGATTTTCCTGGTGGAGGATTCGCTCTCTCCCAGGACAAGTCTCCGGTGGCAATGTGCTTGGCTCGATGTTTCGTTAACTTGCTCTCGAGCGAGTTTCAAACATTCTTGGGTTTCCTTCATCGTCCTCTCCCTGAGTTCATGACGTTCGAGATTACTTTAGTTGGGTTGACTGGCACTTTCTCCGGCCCTTGTGGTCTCGCGTAGTTGGTTGCCTCACCCTCCATCTGTTTTCTAGCGATAGAGGTTGGGGATCTCCGGAGGGGGTGTTTCCGGACTCCGGAAGGTGTGATGCATTTGTTTATTACCAGTTCATTACCATCTCTTTTATTTTATGTATGCATATCCACTAGCGGAGTGAGCTGCTCACTCCGCCACTAGTCATTAACTTGTCCTTGGAGTCCGGTGTCCTGCCCTCGGGTTTCGCCGTTTTTTTATTCCGGCATCCCTTGTGGTAGGACCCAGTTGACTCAGTTCTCTCGCTCCACCGGAGTATTCCGGTGGTCGGAGAACACCTTGCTTACCGCTTTATTTAATTTATTATCTAGTAGGCCCGTCTTTGACGGGGGTTTTCTTCCCTCCGGAGTACTCCGGTGGTAGATTGAAATACCCATGCCTGCCTAGTTTAAGTTTCTTAGAGTGGTAGGTTCATGTACTCTTTACACTTACAGACTGTGCGTTGTGAGGAAACAGGATGCACCGCCACCCTCCATCAACCTTACGGACATGTGGTGTGCCGGACCCACGCTGGTTGTGCGGTCCGGTTGGATGAACTTATCGTTTGGCATCCTGACGGCTGTGAGGTTTGCTTCGCCTTGGTCAACACTGTCCAGGACGAATCGGTAAGCTCTTTCATTCGTCACTCACGTTTTTCCCAGTCTGATATATGCTCATATTGTAGTTCATATCCTTATGCTACAATTTATTATTTGTGACTTTCTTCCCTCCCTCAGGCTGTCGAGTCCTCTAAGAAGGAGGCCCTTGAGTCCCTCCGCGCCTGGGTGGCTGGGTTTGGGAGGAACGTGCCGTCGGGGAGTCCTTACGTCCTCGACGCCAACTTGCGGGACCTGCTTTACCCCGGCGCCCGGGTGGCCGCTGCTGTCCCGGCGGAATTGGCTGCCCCAATCATCCGGCAGATACAACTCGCGACCCAGCCACCCCAATTAGACCCTTTGTACGAGGGAGTTTCAGAGGACGTCGCCGCCTTAGATTTGGACCTGGAACGAATGAACACGGAGCCGGACCAAGAGGTAGGTAGAGAGGTAAGTGAGGCTACGGGGGCGGGTGCCCGTTTTGACTCCCCATAGTCATCTGCTTCTTATTTTTCAGGTTTTCAGAAGTCTTCCATCTTGCAGAACAGGGCTCCATCTGCTGTCCCCAAGTTGAAGCTGAAGACTTCATGGAAGGCGAAGGGCTACAAGTCCTCGTCTTCCCGGAAAGCATCTCCTTTCCCCCCGTCGAAGGCCAAGGTTGCAGTACCTGGGGCCTCCGGGAGCAAACTAGGAACCTCGGGCATTGGCACGAGTAGGAGAGCATCTAAACCAAGCTCTCCTCGCCAGCCTGCCTTTGACCCTGAGGCCTTTGCTAATTCCTTGCTCGAGAGGTTCTCGGCGGAGGTTGACGCGAAGCTCTCCAAAATAGCGGAGAAGCTTCACAGCCATGATTCTCTACTGGCGGGTATGGCTCGCTCCGGCGGGGCCGATCCACAGTACGAGATCCCTGATACGGCTGACCTCCCTCCCTTCGCTGTAGGGAACCCATGGCGCTTTGCTCTTTGTGCCATTCGGCACGAAGACACCTTAACAATTGAAGGTCTTGGCACGAGACGCCTGGAGGAGTTGGAGTTCTTCCCTCCTGATCTCCTGCCCCCTTACCCAGGCTTCGTTAGGCTGACGGAGGAAGCCTGGGTACGCTCGGACAAGGTCCCTAGGGAGACAGTGATCTTCCCAAGAGACCAAGCGCAGTCTGCTCTCCTGCGCACTCTTACGGAGTGGCAGACTGAGAACACTAAACTGACGCCTTTCAAGGGGAATTACACCATGTTCTCCTTGGGGGATAATTTACCCACTCCCTGCCTTAACAAGGTCGCTCTAGCAACGGCCCAGGCTTGCTTTGACGGCAAACCCTTGCCTCAGCTGAGGGAGACGGACTCCACATCCCTGCTATTCCCGGGAGGTGACGAGTTCTGGAATGACGCTCCGTCCACTTTTACGGTGGGTAAATTGGACGCTGATTGTGCGTCTTCCCAATTTAGCGAGCAGCTTCCCAAGATCCCGGAAGCTTTGCTCAAGGCGGAGTTTGAGGCTCGGTCTCGGTTAGGCCGATCCTTGAGCTCCCTGTGCATAACAAGCAACCGCCGTCTCCTTCGCAGAGGAATGCCTGTTTCAGGTTCTGGCTAAATCCCTGTTAGCAGGGTTTCAGTCAGACCTGTATGACTTTATGGTGGCAAGGTTGGAGTGCCAGTTCAAGTTCATTTTGGATGCCACCATACGTCATGAGCCTAACAAGCTCATGAAAAGTTCTATCTGGGGCGAACCTGTTCCCAGAGTCTGAGGTAGGAAGTGTTCTGGGGAAGCTACCAGAGCCAACCAAAGCCTTGTTTCGTTGGGGTATCTCCGCCTACAAGCGGAAAACCCCAGAGTCTGGTACCTCCCAGTCTAAGTCTGGGAAACGTTTTTCGTCGCCATAAAGCGACCTCTTCACCAGACAGTCGTTCAGGCAGTCCCGGTCTCGGCGGTGGGCCAACCCTCCACCTCCAAGGCTCAACCCCAACAATTTGTTCTGGTCCAACTAGCCCAGTCCCTTGCTGCACCCTCGTACGTCTCCTCTCCGGCGTACAATTCTACCTGTGAGGGCCGGGGGGTCTTTCACGGCCTTAATAGGAGCGCAAGGGGGGGTAGAGGTCGAGCCCCATACAGAGGTAAACCTGGCTCTGCCTCCAAGGGAAAAGTTGGCCGTGGTAGAGGAAACAAACCTGCTTCCTCCCACTGAGGTCAGTCAGGTAGGTGGTCGACTTTACTGGTTCAGAGACCAGTGGTCCTTCAGTCCTTGGGCACACAGCATTGTATCCAAGGGTCTGGGTTGGAGCTGGATCAAAGATCCCCCTCCTCTGATCAGGTTCTACCAACCCCCCTCCATAGTCCTGGAGGACTATGTGACAGAACTGCTCAACAAGAGAGCAATAAAGAAAGTAAGGCACCTCAAGTTCCAAGGCAGGTTGTTCACTGTCCCAAAGAAAGGTTCCGATCAGCAAAGAGTGATTCTAGATCTGTCGCGTCTAAATCTCTATATAAAATGCGACAAGTTTCGCATGCTTACGGTGGCTCAAGTAAGGACTCTACTGCCGCGTGGAGCCGTCACCACCTCTATCGATCTTTCAGACGCTTACTATCACGTCCCGATTGCGCGGAACTTCTCTCCCTACCTGGGTTTCAGGCTAGGGAGACAAGCCTACTCCTTCAGAGTCATGCCTTTCGGACTCAATATAGCCCCCAGGATATTTACAAAGCTGGCGGAGACAGTAGTTCAACAGCTCCGGTCCCAGGGCATCTCCCTAGCAGCGTACCTGGACGATTGGATAATCTGGGCTCCAACAGTTCAGGAGTGCCGGAAGGCTACGACCATAGTCGTCAAGTTCCTGGAATCGTTAGGGTTCCAGCTGAACAGGGAGAAGTCCCGCTTGACTCCGGAGTCCCGGTTTCAGTGGCTGGGCCTCCAGTGGGACCTGTCTTCGTACAGGCTATCCCTTCCGCCGTCCAAGCGGAAAGAGATTGCTTCCCTTACCAGGAAGTTTTTGAAGGACAAAGCAGCATCACGCCGGTCCCAAGAGAGGATCCTCGGCTCCCTTCAATTTGCCTCAGTGACGGACCTGCTCTTAAAGCGAAGTTAAAAGACATAAACAGAGTGTGGCGGAGACGAGCCAATGTCAGGCTCAGAGACAGTCTCTCTTCTATCCCACGGATTTTGAAGGTGAGACTGCGGCCATGGTCCACAGTCAGTGGCCTGTCGAAGTCAGTCCCTCTTCAATTCCCTCCTCCAGCGCTGGTGATTCACACAGACGCTTCATTAAGCGGCTGGGGAGGGTATTCACCAAAACAAAAAGTACAAGGGACATGGTCTACAATGTTCCAACAGTTCCATATAAACACCTTAGAAGCTATGGCGGTGTTTCTAACCCTGAAAAAGCTCCGCCCCGCCAACCAGATTCACATCAGGCTGGTGTTGGACAGCGCTGTGGTGGTTCATTGCATCAACAGGGGCGGCTCCAAGTCTGGTCGCGTAAACCAGGTGATGGTAGCTATCTTCTCCCTGGCGAACAAGCACGGTTGGCATCTGTCAGCCACCCACCTAGCGGGGGTGCGGAACGTGGTGGCGGATTCCCTGTCCAGGACCACTCCGTTGGAGTCAGAGTGGTCTCTGGACGAAGAGTCATTCAAATGGATTCACCACCGGGTTCCGGGACTCCAAGTGGATCTGTTCGCTACGGAGAGCAACCACAAGCTTCCTTGTTATGTAGCCCCGAACCTGGACCCTCAGGCTTATGCCACGGACGCGATGACCATAGATTGGAACAGTTGGGAGAGAATTTACTTGTTGCCCCCAATAAACATACTGTTGAAAGTACTACACAAACTCAGGTCATTCAAGGGCCAACTGGCTCTAGTAGCCCCCTATTGGCCGAAGAGCAACTGGTTTCCTATACTTCAGGAGCTCAAGTTGCGGAGTCATCAGATTCCCAATCCCAGACTGACCCAAGTAGTACAAACAAAGACTGTGTCAGCTTCCTTAAGAATTCAGAATGCCCTAGTTTTATGGACTTTGTAAAGTTTTGCTGCTAATAAGGGAGCAAACATTGACCCGCTTAACACACTGTTTTTAGAATCTGATAAAAGAAGTCTACTCACAGGCAATATGATTCAGTGGTCAAAAAGTTAGCATCCTTCTTGAAGGCATCTGAAGCTCAAACTATGACTACTAACTTAGCGGTTACTTTCTTTAGGTCATTGTTTGAAAAGGCCTTCACTCGGCCACTATTACTACAGCTAAATCAGCCTTGAAGAAGGTATTTTTGTATGGTTTTCAAATTGACCTTACAGATTCATACTTTTCATCAATCCCTAGAGCATGCGCTCGTTTGAGACCCGTAACACGACCACATTCTGTTACGTGGTTTCTCAACGACGTTCTTAAGTTAGCCTCTGATATTGACAACTTACAGTGCTCTTACCTGGATCTGTTAAGGAAAACCTTATTTCTGGTTAGCTTGGCTTCAGGTGCCAGAATTTCAGAGCTGTCGGCTCTCGCTAGAGGTGATGATCATGTTGATTTCCTTCCATCCGGAGAAGTCCTTCTCTCCCCTGATCAAAGGTTCCTAGCTAAAAATGAAGACCCTCAGGACAGGTGGTCCCCTTGGAAGGTGGTGCCTCTTCCACAGGACCAGTCCTTATGCCCAGTTCATACCTTGAAGTCTTACCTACTTAGAACTCCACAGTGTAAGTCGGGTCCTCTTTTTCATCAGGGAGAAAGGTGGAACTCTTTCTTTGAACGCTATAAGGCAGCAAATTCTATATTTTATTAAACAAGCCAACCCAGTTCAGTCCCCAAGGTTCATGATATCCAGTGGTAGCTACCTCTACCAATTATTTCCATAACATGGATTTTGCTGAACTTACCAAGTATACAGGATGGAAATCACCTCTAGTGTTTAAGCGCCACTATTTAAAATCACTCAGAAGCCCTGAAATTTGCTGCAGTGGCTGTGGGGGAGTGTCATCCCCACCCAAATAATCCTTAATCCTCTTCCTTTTTCCCCCCGCCCGCCTGCCTCATTTGTTTCTCTGCCTGCTCTTCTGGTTCAATCATGCCTCACTGCCTTGCTCCTCATAATTGATGTTACTATTGCCTGTATTCTGGATTGTCTTGGTGATTGTATCTTAATATGCTGTGAATTTGGATTGTCTTAGGGTACTGGATCTGTTTTTATTTATGCTCCATGTACCTCAATAATTTTTCATGTTGTAATGTCTCTTTTTGTCCTTAGATTTAAGTTCATGTTTGATTGTCTGTGACTTTATCTTGTTGGGTGTTTAAAGTTAAGTTGTTGTCCTTACCTGTTATGGGATACTTTTCTATAGAGAGGTATGATTATTAAATCTGTTTTTCATAGCATGTGTTTTTGTTCAGATCACCTTGTTTTTGCAAATTTTTTCTTTTTTAGCTTTGCAGTCTTGGCATGATTCTCTGTTACTATTTCACCGGGTGACATGGGGCCGAGCTCAGAAAAGGGATTTTGACAAAGGAAAAATCTATTTCTGAGGGAGGCCCCATGTCACCCGGTGACCCTCCCAGGCCTGGTTTCCCCCTTCTTGCACATGCCAAGACCGGGGGTGGTGCTAGTCTGGAATGGTGTAGGTGGCGCTGGAGTCAGCTTGGCGGGCGGGTGAGTGTAGGGGCTGGAACGGCTCTCTACTCTTCCCAGGGGATTTTGACATGGGGATGTCTATCGAGTGTGGCTCTGTGGTTGTGATTCTTTCACTCACCCTTGGTAATACCGACGTCTTCCATATGGAAGTCGATCGATCTGGGGGTAGTAACTCCAGCATTCCTGAAAGCATTTTTCTCTGGTATGCTTAGCAATATTTATACCTAGAAATTCGTGTTAGTATGGAATTTCACCGGGTGACATGGGGCCTCCCTCAGAAATAGATTTTTCCTTTGTCAAAATCCCTTTTTTAACTTTTACAGCAGAAATATACCGCCATATGATTATTTCAGAAATCATAATGAGACAAACGAATTCTTTGTATCTTTCACTAAAAAGGCAGCAGACAAAGCTATTCCTCATTCAAAACCCCATAATAAAAAACATAAAAGTCCCCTGGTGGTCAAATGATCTATCTGAATTAGTACAAGAAAAACTCTCTCTAGCAAGAAGGTTAGATTCTCTAAACAGAAGATTCAATAAAATAAGTAAATCAGAACTATTCTTGGAAGAAAATGTATTAAAAATGACAGTTGTAGTATTAGAAATAGATGCATTAAAACCTCTATATAATAAAATATCAGCTAAATTTAGAAAGGAAGTCATAAAAGGTAAAATAATATCTTGGAGACCCTTTGTATCAGAAATAACAAGTGAAACATCCATTCAGAAAGTATGGGAAAAATTCCGAAAATTAAATGGAACAAACGTTAGACCACTCAGACAAGCTATATTAGATAATGACAGAAAAGTTATAGATCCCTTTGAAATTAGTAACATACTAGGGAAAGTTTTGCCAAAAGTAGTGGCCAAAATTTGGGCAAACATTTCAAAAAATAAAGAATAAAGCAGATTCTATAATACTTAATTTTGAGACAAAGTTAGATATATATTATAATAAGGAATTCAATGTGGAAGAGTTGGAATATGCGTTCTTGAACAGCAATAAATCTGCTCCTGGAGGTGATGATCTTTGCTTTGAAATGATTTGCCACCTAGCACCTTTGGGAAAGTCATACTTATTAAAACTTTACAATCATTTATGGCTCAGAATCTTGTTTCCGGATGAATGGCGAAATGCCATAACAATTCCTGTACTGAAACCTGGAAGAGATCCTAGTATTGTGAACAATTATAGACCAATCTCTTCAACAAGTTATGTATGCAAGTTGTTGGAGAAAATCCCCTCGACTTGGGACCACCTTGACGTGGTGAGAGGGCTCTTGAACCCCAGGAATTTGTTCCTGGGTTTGAGTCCAAGGTCCCATATACCATTATATATTTCTTTGGATTAGTTCTTGAGGAATTTTCCACTTTAGCTAAAATTTATTGGACCTGATAAATAGGAAAAGATATAGCTGGGAATGGGTTTATATCTGAGGCTAAATAGTGAGAACTGTGGTAGGCCCATCAGCTACCCGATAATGAGAGTTATCGACATAGATAGCTCAAAGGGCTGGACCACGGATTCCAGGGGTTCGGTTCTAGGGATAGGACTCGATCCGGTTTCCCCATAATATGATTAAGGTGGGGACGTTTGTATTCTTGTAATATTTTCAGTCCTAGCAAGCGAGTTTGACTTACATTTGGGCCACTCTGATCATGTTGTGCCATCCCCTATGGTGTAGGGTTAGTCATGTAAAAAACAGGTTTTTTTTATGGTGGGTGAAAAAACTGGTATTTTTCCGGTTTTTTCCGAATTTTTCGGTACTTTTATAATTTCTTGTATTATTTATATCTCAGAGTTGCGTGCTAAAGAATGAATTCTTTAAGGTTAAATTGTTTACATTAATTAATAATTTCAACAATTGACATTATCAGGCTTATAAATTGATAATACAGTGTCCATTATCATATGTATCTATTATAAAGTAAACTTATTGCAATGATAATTCCTAAGAAATTAATACAGTATTACCAAACATGTAGCACAAGTATTTTAAGCAAATTATATAAGTAACTGTGAGGAGAGGGAGTGAGAGAAAGATACAGCCTGACAGGTATTAGACATGTACAGACTGTGTACTACACAGCCACCTGTATAAACATTGCCATGTACTGCTGGATATTGTAAGTGGTTTATTGTCTAAATGTTATTTAGAACATATCAACTACAATGGACTAATATATAGTATGTATATAAACATACCTGTTGATGGTATAGGCATATAGAAGAACCTGTAATAATTCTATTATGTGAATTTTAACTAAGTTATTTTGTTTATTTAACACGCAAACAGCTTGTTTTCCCATTATTTACAGATTTGATACGAGAAACAAGAAAAAAAACCGGTTTTTTATCTTGGTGGTTTTTTCCGGAATAAAACCGGTTTTTTCCACCGGAAAAAATCATTTACATCACTAAGTGTGAGTGAGAGAGAGTTAGCAGTGCTGGAGAGTGTAAGTGGAGGAGTTTTGGATGGCTTGAGGCAGAGTGTGGAAGAAATAAATGAGGGTATGGAAGAGATGATAGCAGCCATGTCAGGTGTGAGTGAGGTTGGAGCCGACGTAAGTCTCCAGAGTTTGAATGAGCTTGGTGTAAGTACTGTAGTCCGAAACCAAGGCTAGGTGAGTCTAGTGTGGTTGGAGTGGAAGTAAGTGAAGAAGAGGTGGTGCATGAGCGGCCATGGACCCGAAGTCAAGGTCCAATTCCATAGTTTGAAGGGGTGGTAAAAAAGGGATTTTGAAGAAAAAGAAACGAGATTTCCTTTATTTTAGTAAGGGGGAGTGTGGTAGGCTAAGTCTGGGTTTGTATGATAAAAGATGATTTGTGTGAATTGATTGTTTCGTTTGTGTTGTTGTGATGTTTTTATTATGCTTATTTTGTGTTTTGTTATGAGTGTCTGATGTATGTTTTCAGGTTTTTTCTTTTCTACTTGCAGTTTCCTTGAGTGTGATAGGGTAGAGTGGTGGCTTCCCTTCACCTGAACCAGAAGGGGCTTTACCTGGAATAGGAATTGACATTGGCAACTACCAAAGCAGTCGGACAGTTGGTGAGACCGAAACATTTTCAAGTGCCTTAGTGTGAAGTTTTTATGTCAGTTAAGACAATAGTGACTGTCCTAAATGGGATCGGGGTTAGAGAAAGTGCTTAAATATCTGTGGGCTGATTTTATTGTGAATGAGATCTCAGATTCTCATTTGGAAGGAGAGAAGGGAGGGCTTTGGTGTAGAAAAAGACCGCGTGAAGAAATTCCAAAGTAATTTCTACCCTCAGCTTGGATGTCATAGCTAAAATAAACTCCGTAGTGATCCCCAAATTGTGTGTTGACTTTCGTGATTTTCTTGGATTATTCTGAGATGAAGTGCTGAGAAAGATAAGGAACTTGAATGGGATATACGCCAGAGTTGGATTATCTGTTGGTAATAGTTTGACTATTGATAGTATTAAGTTAGGCTAAGTTAAGTATAGGAAGATTGTTTTGATAAACTTTTGTGGTAAGTAGGAAATAAGTTAGATTAAGTATTGAAAGATGATAATTGCCAAACTGTGGCAAATTTAAATAAAATTAGGATAAGGTTCTGTTTGAAGGTCTTCAGGCCACTGTAATATTAAGTTTAATAAATTAGGATAGGTGAAAAGAGTTTTCTTTAACCTTGGAATCTGTTCCCATCATTCTGCACCAAGTGTGTCGAGTAAATAAAAAGCCCCCTACATAATAATTTGGGGCCCAAAAGGGGCTCTTTGATATTAAAGTAAGAGTGGGGTGCATAATTGGAGATGGCAGAAGGAGCAGGTTTAGAAGGTGTTGGGTCAGGTGAAGGGGAGCAGGGTTGGACGCAGAGGTAGGATAGGCTGATGTGCATGATGGTCAGCCTGCAGGATAAGTTGGAGGAAGCCCAGTTAGGGGAAAGTAATTTGGTTGCTAGAATAGAGGCAATAGATAAGAAGTGTGTGAGATGGCAGAGAAAGTGGCTGGAGTGGCTAGGACTGAGCCTGGTGTTGGGAAGGGAAGTGAAGATGCTGAGGCAAAAGGTGCAAAGGAGAAAATCCCTAAGAAAGGGAAGAAGTTGTTAAATAAGAGTAAGGGAGGACTTGCCTTTGATGAGGGCAGTGTGAGTGAGGTGGATGAAAGAGATAGGGAAGACAGTAGTAAGAAAAAAGAGGGAAGGAAGAAGAAAACAGGAAAGGGGAGAGGTGTGAGGAAAGAGGAATTGAGTTCCCAGATTTTGAGGTATAGTTTGGGCTCAGAAGTTGAGAAGCAGAAGAAGAATGAAAGTGGTAGTAGCAGTAGTAGTAGTAGTAGTAGTAGTAGTAGTAGTAGTAGTCGTAGTAGTGAAGGTTTGAGTGAGGCAGAAGAGAAAGAGGCCAAAACAGTGTTCCTGAGGGAGGTTCCCTGGATTGAGAAGTTTAACATCAGGAAGGGAAGAGAAGTATATGAGTTTTTTGATGAGTATGAGAAATACTGTAGGCAAAAGTATGGGGAGAATGAAAGTGTATGGATGAAGCGGCTGGGAGAATTCTTTGATGGGCAGTTGAAGATGTGCTATAGGAGTATGTGTGAGGGTGAACCAGGGTATGAGTCCATGAAGGCTAGAGTGATTAAGCAGGTGAAGAGAATGAAAGGAAGTGTTGTGTACAAGAAGGATGATAGGTTTGAGGAGGCCAAGATGAAGGCTGGAGAGGAAGTGGGCTTGTATGCTCATAGGCTGGAAGCGTTGGCCAGAAGGAAGTACTGTAAGGAGAGGAAGGAATTGAGGAAAACAAACGCCTCATGCTGAAGTTCTTGGCCACTATCCCTGAGAAGATTGGGGTAATTTTAAATGAGAAGGAAAAAGATCGGAAGCGGTGGTCGGGAAAGCACTTAATTTGGGAGGATGTTTTAGAGGTCCTAGAAAGATATGAGAGTAGATGAGGATGAACCAAAGGAGATGTACGCTGGGTCTGAGGTGGTAAATGGAAGGACATATAAGACACTTTTGAGTGAGGAGCTAAGTGTGGTGTGAGCCTTGTTGGAGGAATGTAGGAAAGACCAGATAGAAAGAGGAAGAAAGAATGTGCAAGTGAAAGTGGGGAGGGAGCTTGAGCAGAAGCTGAGAGAGGTCTAGGGATGGAAGTGTGGGTAAAGCGAATTGCCCACAAGCGAAAGAGTAGAAGTGTTTTGGCTGTGGAAAGGTGCAGCATCGAGTGAGAGACTGCCCTCCCTTTCCACAGCTGAAACACTCACCATTGGCCCATCTGCAATCCGCTTTCACATGACCAGTCCTTTCACACCTGAAACACCCCTTACTGCTACTACTGCTACTCACTCCCATCTGCCTCTCCCTCATATTCCCATTTGCTCTACCCACACTTCCACTCCTAGACCTCTCTCAGCTTCTGCTCAAGCTCCCTCCCCACTTTCACTTGCACATTCTTTCTTCCTCTTTCTATCTGGTCTTTCCTACATTCCTCCAACAAGGCTCACATTACACTTAGCTCCTCACTCGCCAAAGTGTCTTATATGTCCTTCCATTTACCACCTCAGACCCAGCGTACATCTCCTTTGGTTCATCCTCATCTACTCTCATATCTTTCTAGGACCTCTAAAACATCCTCCCAAATTAAGTGCTTTCCCGACCACCGCTTCCGATCTTTTTCCTTCTCATTTAAAATTACCCCAATCTTCTCAGGGATAGTGGCCAAGAACTTCAGCATGAGGCGTTTGTTTTCCTCAATTCCTTCCTCTCCTTACAGTACTTCCTTCTGGCCAATGCTTCCAGCCTATGAGCATACAAGCCCACTTCCTCTCCAGCCTTCATCTTGGCCTCCTCAAACCTATCATCCTTCTTGTACACAACACTTACTTTCATTCTCTTCACCTGCTTAATCACTCTAGCCTTCATGGACTGATACCCTGGTTCACCCTCACACATACTCCTATAGCACATCTTCAACTGCCCATCAAAGAATTCTCCCAGCCGCTTCATCCATACACTTTCATTCTCCCCATACTTTTGCCTACAGTACTTCTCATACTCATCGAAAAACTCATGTACGTCTCTTCCCTTCCCGATGTTAAACTTCTCAATCCCAGGAACCTCCCTCAAGAACACTGGTTTGGCCTCTTTCTCTTCTGCCTCACTCAAACCTTCACTACTACGACTACTACTACTACTACTACTACTACTACTACTACTACTACTACTACTACTACTACTACTACTACTACTACTTCATTCTTCTTCTGCTCCTCCTCAACTTCTGAGTCCAAACTATACCTCAAAATCCGGGAACTCGGCTCCTCTTTCCTCACACCTCTCCCCTTTCGTGTTTTCTTCTCCCTTCCCCCTTTTTTCTTACTACTGTCTTCCCTACCACTTTCATCCACCTCACCCACACTGCCCTCATCAAAGGCCAGTCCTCCCTTACTCTTATTTAACAACTCCTTCCCTTTCTGAGGGATTTTCTCCTTTGCACCTTTTGCCTCAGCATCTTCACTTCCCACCCTTCCCAACACCAGGCTCAGTCCTAGCCACTCCAGCCACTTTCTTCGCCATCTCACACACCTTTTTATCTATTGCCTTCATTCTAGCAACCAAATTCCTTTCCCATACCTGGGCATCCTCCAACTTATCCTGCAGGCTGACCATCACGCGCATCAGCCTATCCAACCCCTGCGTCCAACCCTGCTCCCCTTCACCTGACCCAACACCTTCTAAACCTGCTCCCTCTGCCATCTCTAATTATGCACCCCACTCTTACTTTAATATCAAAGAGCCCCACGTTGGGCGCCAAATTATTATGTAGGGGCTTTTTTTTTACTTGACACAATTGGTGCAGAATGATGGGGACAGATTCAGAGGTTAAAGAAAACTCTTTTCACCTATCCTCATTTGTTAACCTTAATATTACAGTGGCCTGAATACCTTCAAACAAAACCTTATCCTAATTTTATTTACATTTGCCACAGTTTAGCAATTATCATCTTTCAATACTTAATCTAACTTATTTCCTACTTACCACTAAAGTTTACCAAAACAATCTTCCTATACTTAACTTAGCCTAACTTAATACTATCAGTAGTCAAACTATTACCAACAGATAATCCAACTCTGGCGTATATCCCATTCAAGTTCCTTATCTTTCTCAGCACTTCATCTCAGAATAATCCAAGAAAATCACGAAAGTCAACACACAATTTGGGGATCACTACGGAGTTTATTTTAGCTATGACATCCAAGCTGAGGGTAGAAATTACTTTGGAATTTCTTCACGTGGTCTTTTCTACACCAAAGCCCTCCTTCTCTCCTTCCAAATGAGAATCTGAGATCTCATTCACAATAAAATCAGCCCACAGATATTTAAGCACTTTCTCTAACCCCGATCCCATTTAGGACAGTCACTATTGTCTTAACTGACATAAAAACTTCACACTAAGGCACTTGAAAATGTTTCGGTCTCACCAACTGTCCGACTGCTTTGGTAGTTGCCAATGTCAATTCCTATTCCAGGTAAAGCCCCTTCTGGTTCAGGTGAAGGGAAGCCAATTACTCTACCCTATCACACTCAAGGAAACTGCAAGTAGAAAAGAAAAAACATGAAAACATACATCAGACACTCATAACAAAACACAAAATAAGCATAATAAAAAACATCACAACAACACAAACGAAACAATCAATTCACACAAATCATCTTTCATCATACAAACCCAAACTTAGCCTACCAAATCTCCATAGACGATTTGTAACAATGAAGAGTGCCTTGGGAATTTAGGCAAGTGTTTCTCAAAAAAAAAAAAATTATTTGAATTAAGAGCTGTATTTATAAACAATCACTCACACCTTTCCCTATTAGAGCTAGAAGACTGTTAGCGTCGTTGAGTATGAGTATTCTGTTGCCTTCAATAGTAAAATTGTCTCCTCCTTGGACTATGAATAAAATAAAAATTTGCACACACTTATGATATTTATTAAAAAGCTACACATATGCCCCAGAACATCATAGACAACATGCAGTAGAGGATATAAGCAGAAAAGGTCCACATTACTCAATATACACAGATGGATTTAAATCAGAGCATGGAGTGGGATATGCTGGAATATCTCAAAAAAAATGTATCAGTTCTCTCGACCAGATAATGCCTCAGTATTTACAGCTGAGTTATGTGCAATAGCATCAAAAGTAATTGAAAGAAACCTCATGTAATAATTTTGTGATTTTTAGTGAGTCTAGAAGTGCCGTGTGATGATGAAGAGGATGTACCTTGCTAAGGTAGCTATTAGCCACCTTCCTGAACTCTCCTGCAGCTCCTTCCTCGCCTGCTTTGGCTTTCCTGATGGAGGCACAGTCATTGGACTCCTCTAAGCTGCTGAAGTTAGTGTGTCCTTCTTCAATGAAGAAAGCATTGAGTGGTATCGATGGATGGCTCTTGGAGAAGAGGGAGCAAGGGCGTGCCATCTTTAGTTTTCCTCCGTCTAGGCTGACCAAGAGGAGACATCTTTCTTACGCCACAGGGGGAGCTCCTTCCCTGGGAGTTTCTGCCTCCTCCCAGGGGGACTTCTCTGGGTTATTTGATTCTTCACAAAGATCGGCCTTTTCTTCAGTTAAGGTCATGTTTAGTTTTTCGGAACTATCTCACCTTCTCAAAAATCTTTTTAAGGTTTTTGAGGTCCTTAGTTTTATGGATTGGGCTGTGGGCTCTCTAGCCCATAAGATTAAAGATTGCACAACTGTTCCAGAAAATAGTTCCTGTGGCTGGTTGGGGGTACTATCATGCATCTGACAAAGGGATCAGAGATGGTTCTCAGGAGTTAGCATCCCTTTACACCATGGGGGTTCTTAAAAAGAGGAAGCAGGCAGGATCTGCTCTCGCAGTCTTCGAAACGCCTAAGGAGATGTCAACGCTTCCCCCCAGGAATGTTTCCCCCTTGCAATCACATCCCTTTCGGAGTATGGTAACAGGCAAAGGTTGTATTCCAGATCTCTCTCTGGGAACAGATTTGTGTCAAGAGCCATCAAGAAGTCATCTTCCCGAACATCCTCATGCAAGTGAGAACGTTCCCCCCTGAACACCAGTAGGAGACAGACTCTTTCTCTTCTGGGAAAGATGGAGCAAGAAAGGGGCCAAGCCTTGGATAGTGTTAGGAACAATCGTTTGTCGATTGTTCCCTTAGTGGATTGTTGCCTCCTTTGTTTTTGTTTGTTTTTAATTACTGGCGAGTTGACGTCTGTTGGATGGGGTCAAACTTCGTCAGTCAGGTTCTGGAGGGCGAAACGACTGGTGGTCCAGGACAGCAGCGAGTCTAGTTGGGGTAGCAGCATCAGGTATTCGTACCTGAGGATAAGTCATGGCAGCAGAGCAGCAGTGGAGAGTTTTTGAGGACGAGATGGTTGCCGTGTCGGCTCTGTCATGGTCGTCGTTATCGAAGGAGGACGTCAGTACTGCCATAGGGACGAGGCGGTTGTCGTATCGGCTCTGTCTTGATCGTCCGGCATTGGACTGTGGTCTTCATTGTTTGAGGAAGTGTTCCTGTTTGCTTTGTGCATCAGTGTTATGCTGCTCTGCTGTTAATTTAATTGTATTATGCTACCTGTTTTTTTTACTGTTAATTGCTTATTATTATTATGCTGATTATTTCGAGTTTATTAATTATTATGCTCCCCACTGTCATTTATTATACTTTTCATGTATTGCTGTTACTACTGTATGCTGCTTTAGTGCTATTTTGAGCCGTCTATTTTTGCTCCTTAATTGTGTGATATGACTATTAACTTACAGTATTTAAAAGTTTTGATTCATTTGACTTTTTTTTTTTTTAATGTTATGTATGTTAATCATTGTTTCGTGTGTTTTCGCCACCCAGAACCTTGACTCACTGTAAATATGTAAATAACTAATTTGTAATAAACTAATATTAAGGTAACCTTTTTTTGTATTTGTTCTGCTCCTCCCTCCATTGTTTGTCACCTCTCGTCAGTCATTACAGCCCAATTGCTTGTTTCGTTTAGAACCTGTCGATCTCGAGAGGCGAGATCGTAATAGATAGTCAATGTTCTCAAGGAAGGATACTCCATTTCCTTCCAAGAAAAGCCTCCTTTAGTCAGCTCTCCAGTAACACTGAGAGCATACTCCAAAGGCTTGAGGAGGTTTTCAGCCCTCTCAGAGGAAGTCTCATCCCTCTTCAGGAAAGGGGCAATAGAGACAGTAGAGAACGAGAATTCCTCAGGGTTCTACAATCATCTCTTTGTGGTGCCAAAGGTGTCAGGAGGCTAGAGACCCGTTTTAGACATCAGCGCCCTGAACGTCTTCGTTCACAAGACAAAATTCAGAATGGAGACAAACTGTACTGTCCTGTCATCCATTCGCCAGGGAAAGCGGATGACATCAATAGCCATGCAGGATACATATTTTCATATTCCAGTACATCAGGAATCGAGAAAGTTTGTAAGGTTTGTCTATGGGAACAAAGTCTTTCAGTTCCGCGCCCTGTGTTTTGGGCTTTCAACGGCACCATAAGTCTTCACCAGAGTTCTCGTTCCCCTTGCCAAATTTCTCCATTTGATGGGTATCAAGATCTCCCTATACCTCGACGATTGGCTCCTTTGAGTTTAATTGAGGGAGAAGTGTTCGGAGGACGTTCAATGAACTCTCGCCTTAGCACAGTATCTGGGGCTGATGATCAACTGTCAGAAGTCCCAGCTGATTCCTGCTCAACAGATTCTCTATTTAGGGATGTTGATCAACTCTCAGAGTTTTCGGGCTTCTCCTTCCCCGAAAAGAGTGGAGTCTTGTCTGAATACAGTAAACAAGCTCCTCAACCACGATCACTGCTCAGCCAACAATTAGATGAGCCTTCTGGGAATGTTATCGTCCATGGAGCAGTTCGTTCACCTAGGCAGACGTCACATGAGACCTCTGCAATTTTACTTAAGGGTCAGCTGGGACAGGAAGGTTTTTCAGACACCTTCAAGTTTTGCATCTCCCCCAAGATCAAGGAAGACCTGCTCTGGTGGAGTGTAGAAGGAAGACTAGCTGAAAGAAAGTCTCTTCTTCCCTTGAGCCCCAACCTAGACTTGTACTCTGAAGCATCGAACCTAGGTTGGGGACCTCTTCTTGGGAACAAGGAAGTTTCTGGGACATGGTCCCCGGAACAGAGAGAATGGCATATAAATGCCAAAGAACTGAAAGTAGCACCTGGGACTTAAGTTTTTCAGCACGGAAGTTTCTGGGAAGACAGTGGTTGTCCATTCTGACAGCACAACTGCCTTGTCCTACATAAAGAGTCAAGGGAACGCACTCTTTCTCCCGTTATGAGATAGCAAGGGAGCTTCTTCTTTGGATGGATCAGATCCGAACATCTCTAATGACTCGATTCATCCAAAGGAAGTTAAACATTCTGGTGGACAAATTGAGTCGCCAGAAGCAGGTACTTCCCACAGAATTGACTTTGGATCATCAAGTGTGCCGAGATTTATGGGATCTGTGGGGGACACCTATTCTAGACCTCTTTGACATTCCCAGAAAATATCAACTCTCTCTGTTTTGCTCACCAGTACCAGATCCTTTAGCATGGGCAACAGATGCCATGCTTCAGGACTGGTCCAACAAGCTCCTCTAAGCCTTCCTACCTCTCAGTATGGTGAGACAGGTGTTGAACAAATTCTAGGTACATCAGAATGTCTCAATGATCCCAGTAGCACCTTTTTGGCCAACGAAGGAGTTGTTCCTGGACCTTCTTGAATGTCTGTCGGATTTCCCAAGACTACTACCTCAAAAACATCATCATCTCAGCCAACCCTACTTTTGGTGGTTTCATCAGGCATTGTCTACTCTAGCCCTGACAGGCTACAAACTGCATGGAACTCCTTTGAAAGCAAGGATTTTCAAAATCAGCTTCGCAAGCTATTGCCAAATGCAGACGCAAATCCTCTGACAGAGAATATTAGGCTAAGTGGGCAATATTTCGAGCTGGGTGCAAGTCCCACAGAGTTTCGTCATCTCAAACATCTGTGACTGAAATAGCAGATTTTTTGCTATATTTGAAAACTGATAGAGGCCTTTCTTCAACTACAATACAATCAAAGTATACAGGGCCATGTTAGGCTCAGTTTTCTGGCATAGAGGATTAGATCTCTCTTCTAATCACGATTTGTGAAGTCTTATCAAATCATTCTATACCACAAAACAGAAAGAAGTAGCAGTAGTTCCTTGGAATTTAGACGTGGCCCTTAAATGGTTGTCTGGCTCCATTTTGAGCCATTACACTCAATCTTTTTAAGAGATTTAACCAGAAAGACCCTGTTTTTAGTAGCCTTGGCGGCAGCTAAACAGGTCAGTGAGATCCATGCAATTGACAGAAGAGTGGGCTTCTCTCAAGGGAATGCTGTTTGCTCTTTTTCTCTGGGGTTTCTGGCCAAAAATGAATATTTATCAAAACTGTGGCCACATTCTTTTACCATTAAAAGCTTGTCAGAGGTTGTTGGCCTAGATGAGGAAGAGAGAGTTCTGTGCCCTGTAAGGGCTTTAAAGTATTGCATTCTCAGAACAAAAGGAGTACGTGGTTCATATAGTGCTTTATGGTGTTCGGTGAGGAACCCCTTACGCCCTCCGTCCTTCCTCAGCAATCTTATTTCGGAAGCTCATTCCTTGATTTGAGATGAGGTCTTTTCCTTGTGTAGAGTGAAAGCACATGAAACCAGAGCAGTAGCAACTTCCTTAACTTTCAAGCGTAATTAGTCTCTCTTCCATACTGCAAGCCACTTTTTGGAAGTGTCAATCAGTGTTTGCTTTCCATTATTTAAAAAAATTCAAAACTATTTATGATAACTTTAGTACGTTGGGTCCGTTTTCCATGGCTGGTGTGGTGTTGGGTAAGGAAGTGTAGGAAGCAACCCTTTCTATTATTCTTCGCCTTGAAACAAGGGCGCTTGAAGTTTCTAGGGGAGCCTTGGGATACGTTGTGCCCAGAGTACCCTCCAGTTCTTTTATGGTTGGGTAGTGGGTATTTTTATTATTGTGGTGTTGGTGACTGTTTTCTCTGGTTGCTTATTTTGTACTGTGCCCTGGGCAGGGGCAACTATTTTTTATCTTTGTGAATAATCAGGATTGTCCTTTGCTGCAAGGTACCCACTGAAATAGTAGGCGACTCTTGGCTATACCTCCTGGCCACTATGTGATGAGATGAGCACCATCCAGAGGCAGTATCTTCCTCCACTGGCTCGCTGATCTGATCAGGGTAAGGAATAAACAGGCATTATTTTCATGCTAGCAATCTTATCTATTCTCTAATTCATTACCATTTTTAATGTTTTGGGGAAGATATGTTCATGCATCCAACCTCATGTCAATGAGGGAATCAGCAATGTAATTACTTGGCAAGTTACTTATATAAAAATTACATTATGATGAAATTAAATTTTATATATACTTAACAAGTAATTACATGATCGGAGCCTGCCCTCCTCCCCACGCATGAATGTAAGGGCATAAACAAATTGAAGCCCATTTGCTAGCCGATCCTCTCTTTCCCCAAAAGTGCTCAGGGTGAGTCACCTAACCAAAACAATGTAAGGCAACCTGCGAATTTCAAAATTTTAGCTGCCGAGTAAGTGTGACTATTAGCAGTGCAATTATCATAAAAATGTCATTTTTAAAATTTTACTTATTCTGAATTTTAATACAGTATACCTTTTCAGTCAGTATATGTGGAAGCGTGAGTATAAATGTATTTATTGTGTGTGTGTGTGTTCCAATATGAGAGCGTATGCCTATGTGCAGTTTTTAATTTCATTTTCATTCATTTCATCCAAATGCTTCAGGCCAGCCCTATGAGAGCTGATAGTCAGCTCAGTGGTCTGGTTAAACTGGTTTAATAAAGGGATTTTGACAAAGGAAAAATCTATTTCTGAGGGAGGCCCTGTGTCACCCGGCAAAATTCCATACTAACACGAATTTCTAGGTATAAATATTGCTAAATATACCAGAGAAAAAAGCTTTCAGGAATGCTGGAGTTACTACCCCCAGATCGAGCGTCTTCTATAATGAAGACGTCCGTATAAGCAAGGGTGAGTGAAGGAATCACAACCACAGAACCACACTCGAAAGATATCCCAATGGCAAAACCCCTCGGAAGAGCGGGGAGCCGTACCAGCTCCCACACTCACCCACCCGCCAAGTGGCGACCCCAGCGCCATCTGAACTCATTCCAGGCTAGCACCACCCCCAGGCTTGCCATGCCCAAACCGAGGGGGAAAACCAGACACTGGGAGGGTCGCCGGGTGACACAGGGCCTCCCTCAGAAATAGATTTTCCTTTGTCAAAATCCCTTTTCTGAGCTCATCCCTGTGTCACCCGCGAAAAGAGTAACAGAGAATCATGCCAAGACTGCAAAGACACAAAAATAAAGAAGAGGTGAAAATGAATAAAAGCACATGCTATGCAAAACTAGATTTAATATGAAAAATTCAAAACAATTAACAGTGTATCAGATCACAGGTAAGTACAGGTGAAATGAATACCATAACACAATACAGTGCAATGACAAGAGTAATATAATTTACTCAACACAAAAGGAGAGGTACAGAAAGCATAATGCAAAACAAACAAGGTACAGTCATTCAAAAATGTTTTGCAACATGTTCCAGAAGTTTTCGTTCACCTAACAGTAATTTTTTCTTTTGATATTTACAAGGAAATGTAATTTCCTTGTGCCACTTTGGTTATTAATCATACGGTTAACAATATAAAAAAGAATGGCAAGTGAAAAATTCATATTACGAAAAATGACGAAACATTTTGAAAAATTTCACTTCAGATGATTGGGCAAAAGAGTCAAAGAAGAAACTATATTTCGAATCCAGAGAAAAGCTTATTGACTAATAAAATAATATTGAATAACCATTAATGAAATTATATATAAATAAAGAAAGAAAGAATTCAACCATTATCGTTGTCAAAAACAAAAAAGAAAAAATCTCATAACGTCGTTATCGTGTGACTCCACATTCAGGCAGGAGAAGTTTAAACTCTCTTCACGTGCACCGATAAGATGGGCAACAGACTAAGCCGCGCCACAATCATTAGCTTGCATAAGACTAATGTTTCTATTGTAGATATTGCTCGGCAGCTTAGCGTAAATAAAACAACCATGTATAGAGGGATACAACAACAGAGAGAACGAGGAAACATGATAAATTCATTGTAAAATCTGGAGGACAACCCCATTGTTTCACTACGTTAAAGATCATCATCGGATGATCACTTAAGGAACTCCTCCTAACTCCCCCCTGACAACCGATGTTGCTATAAAGAGAGAACATTACGCTCTCCCTTCAAGTTGCTGCTCAAACCATCCGTAACAGGCTACATGAGACCAAGATATTATTTCATCATACTCCTGTCAAGAAACACTTCATATCAGCGAAACACAAAGAATAGAGGCTAGGGTTTGCGTTATAATATAATCCAGTGGCCGATGATTTCTGTACGAGTCATCTTTTGCGATGAGGAGGAGACATTCTCCACTGATGAGCATGGTAGTCTTCATCACTGCTGGCAGTTAGCATTAACTAAATTAATGTTGAACTTCTTGCTAATTTTAATTCATTAGAAACTTAGATAATAAGAAATACAAAAATAGGCATTATATATTCGGTTAACTTCATAAGAGGCATCAAAATGATAGGCCTAAGTAGCAATGAAAGAAAGAAATTAGAAATGATACACATGATAATATATATTATATATATATATATATATATATATATATATATATATATATATATATATATATATATATATATATATATATATATATATATATATATATATATATGTGTATATATATGTGTGTGTGTGTGTGTGCTCGTGCCAGCGCGATTATATTCTGTATATTACAAAAACAGACGTGAAATCTGTTAGTCTAGTTCAGTATATTTTATATTAAGTTTCACTAGTTCACAATATACATAGGATTAGTCATTCAAAAATTTGATTAATAATAATGTGCAAGCAAATCTTTACAAAAGTCGTATTTGTTGATGTTAATAAGACTAATAGTTCAACTTATAACAGTCGAGGCCTATATCTACAAAGTTCACACATATGAAGGAGATAAAACAACGATAGTGATGGCAGTTGGAGATGGAAATATTAAAATATAAGAACAGCGATGACCCTGAAGTATTATAGTGACATCCTTTTATTAAGTAAAGTATGACAACAGTAAGCAGTATCAGAAAAAGCCCTGCTTATGGGAAACTGCAGGTAATTTCTCGGACCCACCACTATAGTGTTCAGTTGTTTCACGCGCTTACAGGTGAGTTGCCAAATAGCGCCAGATGTCGCTATTATAAGCTGTTGTCCGAAAACTTTTGAAGTATGTTGCAAAACTTTTTTGAGTGATTGTACCTCTTAGTCTAAATCTAAACAACAGCATGGCAAAAACATATACACCAAGACATTCTTAAGGTTAACAATACTAGTATCAATAATGAGGAGCTAGGCAGTGAGGCATGATTGATCCAGGAGAACAGGCAGAGAAATAAATGAGGCAGGCGGGGGGGAAAGGATAAGGACTAAGGATAAATTAAGGTGGGGGAATGACACTCCCCACAGCCACTGTAGAAAATTTCAGAGCTTCGAGTGATTTTAGATAGTGGCATTTAAACACTAGAAGTGATTTCCATCCCGTGTACTTGGTAAGTTCAGCAAAATCCATATTATGAAAATAATTGGTAGAAGTAGCCACCATGACGGATATCATGAGCCTTAGGCACTGAATCCGGGTTAGCTTGTTTAATGAAATACAGAATTTGCTGTCTTATAGCTTTCAACGAAAGAGTTCCACCTTTTTCCCTGATAAAAAGAGGACCAGATGTACACTGAGAAGTTCTTTGTAAGTAAGCCCTTAAGGTATGGACTGGACATAAGGATTGGTCTTGTGGAAGAGGCACCACCTTCCAAGGAGACCATCTGTCCTGAGGGTCTTCATTTTTCGCTAGGAACATTATGATCAGGGGAAAGGAGAACTTCTCCCGACGGGAGGAAATCAATGTGATCGACACCTCTGAGAGAGCGGACAGCTCTGAGATTCTGGCAGCTGAAGCTAAACTAATCAGGAATAAGGTCTTCCTTAACAGATCCAGATAAGAGCACTGAGAATTATTAATATCTGAGGCAAGCTTCAGAACGTCGTTAAGGAACCAGGTAACAGAATGTGGGCGTGTTACCGGCCTCAAACGGGCGCATGCTCTAGGGATGGAAGAAAAGTATGAATCTGTTAGGTCAAGCTTGAAGCCATATAAGAACACCTTCTTCAAAGCTGATTTAGCTGTAGTAATAGTGGCCGGAGCCAGGCCTTTTTCAAACAAAGACCTAAAGAAGGTAACCGCTAGGTTAGTAGTCATAGTTTGAGCTTCAGATGCCTTCAAAAAGGATGCTAGTTTTTTGACTGCAGAATCATATTGTCTGAGAGTAGAATCTCGCTTATCAGATTCCAGAAACAGTGTTAACGGGGTCAATGTTTGCTCCCTTCTGTGCGGCAAACTTTATGAAGTCCATAAAGCCATTGCATTCTGGACTTTTGAGGAAGCAGACACAGTCTTGGTTTGTACTACTTGAGTCAGTTTGGGTCTGGGTATCTGATGACACCGCAACTTGAGCTCCAGGAGAAGGGGGAACCAGTTGCTCTTCGGCCAATAGGGGGCTACCAAGGCTACCCGACCCTTGAATGACCTGAGTTTGTGCAGGACTTTCAACAGCATGTTTATTGGGCGAAACAAGTAGATTCTCTTCCAACTGATCCAATCTATAGACATTGCGTCCGTGGCATAGGCATGGGGATCCAGATTGGGAGCCACATAACAGGGAAGTTTGTGATTGCTCTCCGTGGCGAACAGATCCACTTGGAGTCCCGGAACCCGGTGGCGGATCCAGTTGAATGATTCCCCGTCCAGGGACCATTCCGTCTCCAACAGAGTTAGTCTGGACAGAGAATCCGCCACCACGTTCCGCACTTCCGCTAGGTGGGTGGCTGACAGATGCCAGCCGTGCTTGTTCGTCAGAGAGAAGATGGCAAACATCACTTGATTTACGCGACTTGATTTGGAGCCGCCCCTGTTTATGCAATGAACCACCACGGCACTGCCTAACACCAACCTGATGTGAATCTGGCCGGAGGGGCGAAGTTTATTTAGGGTTAGAAACACTGCCACAGCTTCCAAGGTGTTTATATGGAACTGACGGAACATTGTAGACCAAGTCCCTTGTACTTTTTGTTTTGGTGAGTATCCTCCCAGCCGCTTAATGAAGCGTCTGTGTGGATTACCAGAGCTGGAGGGGGAAATGAAGTGGGACAGACTTGAAAGACCCTGGACTGAGGACCACGGGGCGAAGCCTTTCTTCAGGATTTGCGGGATTGAAGAGACTCTGTCTCTGAGCCTGACATTGGCTCGTCTCCGCCACACTCTGTTTATGTCTTTTAATCTCGCTTTTAAGAGCAGGTTTGTCACTGAAGCAAACTGAAGAGAGCCGAGAATCCTCTCTTGAGTCCGGCGGGAGGCTACTTTGCCTATTGGAAACTTTCTGGTAGCAGCAGCTAATTCCTTCTGCTTGGCCGGCGGAAGGGATAGCTTGTACGAGGTTAGGTCCCACTGGAGACCCAGCCATTGAAACCGAGACTCCGGAGTCAGGCGGGACTTCTCCCTGTTCAGTTGGAAGGGAGAGAAGTTCCGCGCAACCGGGACGAGATAGTAAGCGTCTGAAAGATCGATAGAGGTGGTGACGGTTCCACGCGGCAGTAGAGTCCATACTTGAGCAACTGTAAGCATGCGAAACTTGTCGCATTGTATGTAGAGATTTAGACGCGACAGATCTAGAATCACTCTTTGCTGGCCGGAAGCTTTCTTGGGGACAGTGAACAGCCTGCCTTGAAACTTGAGGTGCCTCACTTCCTTTATTGCTCTCTTGTTGAGTAGCTCCGTCACAAAGTCCTGTAGGGCTTTGGAGGAAGGCTGGTAAAACCTGGTCAGGGGAGGGGGGCCCTTGATCCAGCTCCAACCCAGACCTTTGGACACAATGCTGTGTGCCTAAGGACTGAAGGACCACTGGTCTCTGAACCAGTATAGGCGTCCACCTACCTGACTGGTCTCAGTGGGAGGGAGCAGGTTTGTTTCCTCTACCGCGGCCACTTTTCCCCCGGGAGATGGATGCAGCCTTGCCTCTGAAAGGGGCTCGACCTCTACCCCCTCTTGCGCTCCTATTAAGGCCGTGAAAGACCCCACGGCCTTCATAGGTAGGGTTGTACGCCGGTGAGGAGACGTACGTAGGCGCAGCAAGGGATTGGGCTGGTTGAACCAGCACATACTGTTGGGGTTGGGCCTTGGAGGTGGACGGTTGGCTCACCGTCGAGACCGGAACTGCCTGAACAACCGCCTGATGTTGTGGTCTCCTGTGCTTCCTGTAACGTTTCCCAGGCCTATTCTGGGAAGCGCCAAACTCAGAGGTCTTCCGCTTAAAAGCGGAGATACCCCACCGGGAGCGCAGACTCTGGTTGGCCCTGGTTGCTTCGCCCAGGACACTGGAGACTTCATCTTCTGGGAAAAGGTTGTCTCCCCAGAAAGAACTCTTCATGAGTCTGTTAGGCTCATGACGAATGGTGGCATCAGCAAAGATGAACTTACGGCAGTTCATCTTTGCTACCATGAAGTCGTACAGGTCCGACTGGAACCCTGCTAACAGGGATTTAGTCAGAACCTGAAACAGTGGCTCCTCTGCAAAGGAGACGGCGGTCGCTTCTGACAGGCACAGCGAGTTAAAAGACCGGCTCAACCGACACCGTGCCTCGAACTCAGCCTTCAGGAGAGCTTCCGTAAGCTTAGGAAGCTTCTCGCTGAACTGGTTTGACGTGCAATCTGCGTCCAATTTACCGACAGTAAATGTGGACGGAGCGTCTTTCCAGAACTCGTCATCCCCTGGGAAGATCAGAGACGTAGGGTCTGATTCCCGAAGCTGAGGCAAGGGTTTGCCTTCCAAGCAAGCCTGAGCGGTTGCGATAGCAACCTTGTTCAGGCAGGGAGTGGGCAGCCTATCACCGAGAGAAAACATATTGAAGTTGCCCTTGAAGGGGGTCAACCGTGTTCTCAAATCTGCCACTTTCGGTAAAGGTGCGCAAGAGAGCAGATTGCGCCTGATCCCTAGGGAAGATCACCGTCTCCTTAGGGACCTTGTCTGAGCGTACCCAGGCTTCCTCTGTCAACCTAATGAAGCCTGGGTAGGGGGGCAAGAGATCAGCCGGGAAGAACTCCAGTTCTTCTAGACGTCTGGTACCTAGACCTTCAATGGTCAAGGTGTCTTCATGCCGGATAGCATGAAGAGCAAAACGCCATGGGTTCCTTACGTCAAAAGGAGGGAGGGCAGCGGTGTCAGGGATCTGATAGTGCACTCCGGCCCCACCGGAGCGCGCCATATCAGCGATCAGAGTCTCCTGATTCTGAAGCCTCTCATCAATCTTACTGAGCTTAGCCTCTACCTCCGTAGAGAACCTCTGCAACAACATTCCTGCAAACGCCTCCGGGTCAAAGGCAGGCTGGCGAGGAGGGCTGGGCTTGGCCGCCTTCTTACTCGCTCCTTTGCCCGGGGTACTCGGTTTGCTCCTGGAAGCCAAAGGGCCAGCACCCTTTGGCTTCGACGGGGGGAAAGGAGATGCCTTCCGTGAAGACGAGGACTTATAGCCCTTCGCCTTCAACAACAACTTCAACTTGGGGACAGTAGACTGAGCTCTGTCCCCCAAGATAGAAGATTTAGTGAAGCCCTGAAAAGAAGAGGATGATGAAGGAGGGGAATCAAAGAGGGCGCCCGCCCCCACTGCCTCACTTACCTCACTACCTACCCCCTGGTCCTGCTCGGTGAGCATCGGCTCGAGGTCCAGGTCGAGCGCGGCGACGTCTTCGGAAACATCCGTGTAGAGGGGGTCCTCTTGCAGGGGCTGGGTCACGGCCCGGATCTGCTCGATGATAGGTGCGGCCACGTCAGATGGTACGGCCGCAGCGATCCGGGCGCCGGGGTAAAGCAGGTCCCTCAGCTTTTCATCGAGGACGTAAGGCTTCCCCGACGGAACATTCCTCCCGAACCCAGCCACCCAGGCGCGGAGAGACTCCAAGGCCTCTTTCTTGGAGGACTCATCAGCCTGAAAGGGAGCAGAGAGTCAAGAAAGGGCTAATACCGTGTTAATATAAGAGCCAGATGTGACCAAATAATAAACTGTGACTAACGTGGAAAAGTGGAAGTAAGCAGCTTACCGACTCGTCCTGGATACATCCGTACGATGCGAAGCACACCTCACAGCTGTCCGGATGCCAGACGATCAAGTCATAAAGCCGGACCGCACAGCCAGCGTGGGTCCGACACACCACATGCCCGTAGGGTTGGTGGAGGATGGCAGCACATCTGGGCTCCTCACAACGAACGGTCTGTAAGTGTGAAAAGTATATGAACCTACCACTCTAAGAAACTTAAACTATATAGGGGTAAGGATTTTCATACCATGCTACCGGAGAACTCCAGTGGAATGAAAAACCCTATCAGAGACGGACCTACTAAGCAAAGAAACTTAAAATATGGTAAGCAAAAAGTTTCCCGACTGCCGGAATACTCCGGCGGAACGAGAGAGTTGAATCGACAGGACCCTTACCACAAGGAACGCCGGTAATAAAAACGGCGGAACCCAAAGGAAGGATCACCGGACTCTGATATAAGATTAAAGTAAATATATCAACCCGACGGCGGGGTTAAGCCGCTGGGGACCATTAACAAATGTATACATATAGAGGGTGGTAAAGTAACCAGTGAACATCAACATTTCTTTGCTCCTCATATAGTTAAAATATGGTGAGCAAAAAGTCTCTCGACTGCCGGAATACTCCGGCGGAACGAGGGAGTGAATCGACAGGACCCTTACCACAAGGAACGCCAGTAATAAAACCGGCGGAACCCAAGGGAAGGATCACCGGACTCTGATATAAGATTAAAGTAAATATATATCAACCCGACGGCGGGGTTAAGCCGCCCGGGACCAGTAACCAATGTATACATATAGAGGGTGGTAAAGTAACCAGTTAACATCAACATATATGAGGTAGAGTCCCCCGAAGTCCGGTACCATCACCACCGGAGATCCCAAGCCTCTACCGCTAGAGTACACAAGAAGGATGAGGCAAAAACACAACTGGACCCACATGGGCAGGTGTAAGCGCCAATCAAATCCGACTAGAATGACCCAGACGCCGAGGCGAACGCGGGAGGCAAAGGGAGGACAGGAGATGATGGGAGGGAGGAAGGGCAACCCTGAGAATGTTCGAAAACCCACTCAATCCGAGGAGAGCGGGTAAACGAAACATAAAGTCAAGACAAATGTCACCAGGAACCATCCCTGGGAGGGAGCGAATCCCTCCACCAGGGAGGACCCAAGTACTCGGGGTGATCATCGGGGACCGATGTCACACATGCGAGAGATGACAAGGAGTTGACTAGGGTAGGCTAGGGAAGGGGGAATGGCTAGGTAAGGAAGGGCTTAGACCAGAGAAGAGGAAAACAGGAGACTAGGGAAGATGTGAACCCATCTCAACTGTAATTGCAAGCCGTACTAGGTAAAGTAATACCCAAGTAGGGAGAGCTCTAGGCCTACCCCTAACAGGAAGGGAAAGGGAAGCAGCCTAAGACCCCCACGTTCTCACCTTGTAATAGACGCAGTCTATAAAATACGAAGGGGAGAATGAAAGTGAGGGATGGAGAACTAACAGGGAGAGAAATTCCTGTGTCGAAGGCCAGCCAGAACCGTAAAGTAAGGGAATGCTAAAATAGCGTGGAGGAGACACACCCAAGGGAAAAACCTCTACCCCTCCGAAAAGAAGGGGGAGGACAATGGGATCTCACTCCACAACCCAAACAACGGTCGGTGGATGGAACAACAACAGAAACTCCCTCTACCTGCTGATCCCCTCCTCTCACCTAACCTACCCCAAGGTACAAGGGAGAGTAGGAGGCCAGATAGGCTACCAGGAAAAGCCTAACCTTGCACTAGGCAGGGCTAGGACAGGGATGTTAACCAGAAATAATAAATAATTAACCACCATTACTAAATATATACACTAGACATAAAATCAGCTTGTGCTTGGCACGTAGCCTGACCAACAAAGCGACAGGAAGTAAACAGATAGGACTGTACCTGACGCCTTGCAGGTAATAATAATAAGATTTTAAAAATATAATAAAACATGACATCAAGCACAAACATAATAATAAATCTATAACTGACCAATGGGGAAACATCCTGGGGAGATACCTAAGCGGGAAATACTACGGGAACCCTAAATGTAAGAACCCCTATGATGGGAAGTTCTACGAAATTAACATTAGAGGATACCCCAAAGACCCAACCCAGGCAAGACCACCAGGATGAATCCTAGGGGGATGACGATAAGCAATGTAATCGACCAAGAGAAACCCAAACAGAACAAGCTGGACGGGCGTACCTCGCGGTCGACATGGCTGACAAGGGGACGCCGCAGCGACCCAACAAAAACCACGTATAATATATAAATACGGGCTAAAACAGCCAAACTTATCATAAAAACCCCATAAGAAGATAGTACTTAACTTGGAAACAGTAAAGGTGCTTGACGACATGGTGAAATAAAGGCAAAATACGCCAAAAAACACAAGCCACAAACAAAACAGTGATCAAATCACGTGCTAGAAATGGAATGAGTTCAGATGGCGCTGGGGTCGCCGCTTGGCGGGCGGGTGAGTGTGGGAGCTGGTACGGCTCCCCACTCTTCCGAGGGGTTTTGCCATTGGGATATCTTTCGAGTGTGGTTCTGTGGTTGTGATTCCTTCACTCACCCTTGCTTATACCGACGTCTTCATTATAGAAGACGCTTGATCTGGGGGTAGTAACTCCAGCATTCCTGAAAGCTTTTTTCTCTGGTATATTTAGCAATATTTATACCTAGAAATTCGTGTTAGTATGGAATTTCGCCGGGTGACACAGGGACGAGCTCAGAAATAATAATTTACATAGATCTGTGCAGGTAGTTGTGAGACAAACTCTCTCTCTCTCTCTCTCTCTCTCTCTCTCTCTCTCTCTCTCTCTCTCTCTCTCTCTCTCTCTCTCTCAATTTAGGACCACCTTGACGTGGTGAGGGGGCTCTTGAACCCCTGGAATTTGTTCCCGGGCTTGAGTCCAAGAGTCCCAGATACCATTCTGTATTTCTTTGAATTAATCTTTGTGCAATTTTCCGCTTTTGCTGAAATTTATTGGACCTGATAAATAGGAAAAGAACTGGGATTGGGTTTATATCCGAAGCTAAATAGTGGGAACTGTGGTATGAACATCAACTGCCCAATAATGTTTGGACCTGAGAGATATCAGGCGGAACTATTCTTTAGGGCTGGACCACAGATTCCAGGGGAGTCTGGTTCTAGGGATAGGACTCTTGACATTCTATCCGGTTTTCCCATAACATGATTAGGGTGGGGATGATTGTATTCCAGTAATATTGTTAGTCCTAGCAAGCAGGTTTGGCTTACACTTGGGCCACTCTAATCATGTTGTGCCAACCCCTGTGGGGTAGGGTAGGAAGTGGATGTTTGGGAGTCGGTTCTCACTTATGCCATTGGTGGAAGAATAAAGGGATTTTGACAAAGGAAAAATCTATTTCTGGGGGAAGACCTGTGTCACCCGGTAAAATTGGTTCCATCAAGCACATTTCTAGGTATAAGTATTGCTATATATACCAGAGAAAAAAGCTATCTAGAATGCTGAGGTTACTACCCTCAGTTCGCTCATCTATTAATTAAAATTAGATGTCGATATACACAAAGGGTGAGTGTTGCCACTGCCACAGGCCTCTGCCCTGTAGAGATCTCCAATCCCAAAATCCCGGAAAGTGAGGGGCCGTCGCATACCCAACGCCCATTGCCCGGTCAACCAACACCTCAGCCGCCATCTCAGCCTCATTCCAGGTTAGCACCCTCCCCCCAAGCTTGGTATGTCAATCAGGGGGGGAAAGGAGAATAGGGGTGGGTCACCGGGTGACACAGGTCTTCCCCCAGAAATAGATTTTTCCTTTGTCAAAATCCCTTTTCTGGGTTTGACCTGTGTCACCCGGTGAAATAGTAACAGAGAATCATACAAAGCTTGGTGAAGCCCCTTAACAACTACTGTGATGGAGATAAATAAAACTATCAGTAAAAACTGAGTTTAATTATCCAAGTAGCAAAATTAGGACATGATTAATAATACAGGATAAGACATGGTCAATAACATGGGGCAAATATACACAAAATACTGGTTAATACCAAGACACTTAAATGCTAACACTGTGGCGGAATTCACACCCACAAACAACACAACACGCAACACTCACCCTGATCTTCGGTTGCTGGAGATGGATAAGGTCCACGGTCGCCAATCACAGCACACAACCACGAAACAAAAACTTAAACCGACCCTCTCCACCAACAACGAACAAACAAAAAAGAAGAGACATGAACCATTAATGCTGGTACCAAAAAAACAGACGAACTCCCGTTCACTTTCAAGGTTGGACCTCAACTGCCCAAGACTTCCCAAAAAACCGAAAAACTCCCGATAGACAGACAGACAGAGAGACAGCCGTAAAACCAACTCCAACAACCGAACCACTCACAATGACTCTCTTACTCTCTCTCTCTCTCTCTCTCTCTCTCTCTCTCTCTCTCTCTCTCTCTCTCTCTCTCTCAAAACGTTGGGAAATGCTAAATTAAAACAAATTTCTGATCCCTCTATATTTCCCCCCTTTTAGCATTTCCCAACCAACACCTTTCACACCTCTTTCAAATCGCCTTTACGCAACACCCACGGATGCTCCCTAGCAGGTCCTCTAGATCGCGTTCGCATGGGCACGCAATCATTCTCTCAGACTCGCTCTCTCTTCCAGCAACATTCAGATTTACATTTTCTCCTCCATTCTCTCTGAGATTCACGCTATCTTCTTCACTATTACCACTCTCAATTTCATCCACAATCTCATCTATACCCTCTAACTCGTTCCCAAATACCTCCCCAATTCTTCAACTAACCCATCCCATTCGCTCATTGACCTTTCCAATTCTTGCAACGATTCATTCATGCTTTCAATCACTCGTCTATCACTGCTACGCTCTCTTACTCTTACACTTTCGCTCACCTCCAACCGTTCACTAACCCCTACACGTTCAGTCAACTCAGTCATATCAAACCCGCATATGCTATACGTTCTATCCATACCATCCCATTCATCCGTATTACACGCTTTATCACTCATTTCCACTTTGGCACTCACACCCCTATCACACAACTTACGACCATTCAGTTTACTTACGTTCTTCCCTTTCTTACGTTTTCTACCATACTCTATCAAAACAAATTGCTGATCCTCATGCAACAACCCCTCACGTACATGCATCACACGCACGCTTGCATCCTGGAGGATCCACCCATTTGAACCCCCCTTCACACTCAGTTTCCCGAATTCGCTGTCACAGTCACCCTCTTTTCGTCTACATACACTTGATACATGCCCTTCCATTCCACATTCGTCACACTTCGCTCTCGGTTCTGAACACATTCTCGCATAATGCCCATTCTTACCACAGTTGCCACATATTACATTCACTCGGGTACCCTACAACCATTAGCAATATGACCCACCTGTCCGCACCTGTAGCATTTAACCCCTATCTTTCGTACACTCCTTACCAAATGTCCCGGTTGCCCACACCGAAACATGCTCCTAAAGCCCACCTACACTCATTCTTTGTATGTCCTTCCTTTCCACATCTAAAACACTTCGCCTCGACTTCCACTCATCGACCTTCCCTTTGTACACTACTATCCCTAACCCGTCCAACCCGTTGTTCCTTACAAACCCATCATTCGTCCTCCCTGGCACCTCCACATTACTTGCTCTTACACTCCTATCTATTACACTATCGGCCATTCTCATTGGGCCCCTCAACACTGCATCCCTAAAGCTTCCGAACTCTGGTACCCTCTCATCTACCCCAGCCCTTACACTTACACTTCTGCTCTCTTTTATAACCCTGCCAAGCTCATAATCTTCTACAATTTCCAAAATTTCTCCCCAAGTCAACCTTTCATTCGTCCATCTTTTCTTCTCCTTCCGCTTCAAGTTCACAAATTCTCTAACTCCATCTGGCACTGTCCCTAACAACTTCCGTACTAACTCCTTACATTCATCTATCCCATCATCCCCAAACTTCTTCCTTGCCAACGTCTCCAGCCTACAAGCATACAGTGACAAGGTTTCCCCAGCTTTCATTCTTGCCTCATCAAATTCATTCTTCCTCTTATACTTAACACTCGCTTTCATACGCCTCGCAAATCTTGCTCAACTAGTCTAGCTTTCACCTTGTCATACTCAACATCCCCACACTCATAATAACCCTATACATATCAAGTAAAAACCCAGTCAAATACTCTCCTAATTCTCGTGCCCACACTCTCTTACTTTCCCCATACTTATCCTGACAAAACCTTTCATACTCCCTAAAGAAATCATGCACATCCCTACTTCCATACTCATTATACTTTTCACACCGGGTACCTCCCTCAAATACATAGCCTTTCTCACTTCTTTCTCACTTTCACTCTCACTTTTGCTACTTTCGCTCTGTCCTTTCATACCCTCTTCCGAATACAAAGAGTCCACTTCTGCACTTACATTCATCTTACTCATTACACTCTTCTTCCCCCTCTTTTTATCCACTTTTATCCACTCACCTCCATCCACCTCACTATCACTACTGCCTTCACCCCTCTCCCTTCTTTCCTGCCTTTCCCACTTCCTTACCCTTCTTACCAGTTTCCTTTCCTTTCCCTTCTTCCCTTTTTCTTCCCCTGACTTATCCTTACTTTCCCTCTGTTCCTTCCCTTGCTTTTCATTCCCTTTTCCTTACCCTGCCTCTCATTCCCTCGTTTCTTACTTCCTATTCCCATATCACTTTCATCACTCACGCTTCCATTCACTTCTTCCTCCTTTTCTTTCTCTCTTGCCCCTTCACACGTTCCAGAGAACCTGCCTCCAACAGCCCCTTCTCCAAAAACACCCTTGAACATACCTTTCATCATTTCTTCCACACCTTTCATCATTCCCTCCAACTTTTTATCCATCCTCTCTTCCATTCTCTCTTCTGACTCTTTCATCTCCCCTTTCATTTCTTCTTTCGCACTTCTTAGCATTCCCCCCATCTCCTCCAACTGACTCCTCAATCTCTCATTCTCACCCCTCAACCACGTATTCTCCTCTCTCAACCTCACCAGTTCCTCTTCCATCCTTCTCTTCAGTCACACTACCAGCCACCAATCTCACTTGCAGCTGCAATACCAGCTGCCCCACGTTGGGCGCCAAATATTATGTGGCGGAATTCACACCCACAAACAACACAACACGCAACACTCACCCTGATCTTCGGTTGCTGGAGATGGATAAGGTCCACGGTCGCCAATCACAGCACACAACCACGAAACAAAAACTTAAACCGACCCTCCACCAACAACGAACAAACAAAAAAAAGAAGAGACATGAACCATTAATGCTGGTACCAAAAAAAACAGACGAACTCCCCGTTCACTTTCAAGGTTGGACCTCAACTGCCCAAGACTTCCCCAAAAACCGAAAAACTCCCGACAGACCGACAGACAGAGAGACAGCCGTAAAACCAACTCCAACAACCGAACCACTCACAATGACAATTACACACTCTCTCTCTCTCTCTCTCTCTCTCTCTCTCTCTCTCTCTCTCTCTCTCTCTCTCTCTCTCTCTCTCTCTCTCTCTCTCACAAAACGTTGGGAAATGCTAAATTAAAACAAATTTCTGATCCCTCTATAAAACAAGAGAATAATGACAATATACAACATGGTCAGGAGTCAGGCTGTGAAGCATGCCTGACCTAAGAATAGACGGCAAGGTAAGTAAACGAGGCACGTAGGCGAGAGAGGAAAGGGACAGGATAACTAAGATTGCATAGGTCAATCTAGGGCGGAAGGGACAATACTTCCTGCAGCCACTGTGGAAAATTTTAGGGCCTCTAGAGATTTAAGATAGTGGCGTTTGAATACTGATGGTGATTTCCAACCCGTATATTTTTTAAGATCTTCAAAGTTCATATTATGAAAATAATTAGTGGAGGTGGCCACTGCTCGGATATCATGAACCTTAGGTACTGAATCTGGGTTAGCTTGTTTAATAAAATACAGTATTTGTTGTCTGATGGCCTTTAAGGAAAGGGTTCCTCCCTTTTCCCTGACAAAAAGAGGGCCCGACAGTACATTAGAAGTTCTATGTAAATAAGCCTTTAAAGTAGTGACTGGACATAAGGACGGATCCTGTGGAAGGGGGATAACCTTCCAAGGGGACCACCTATCTTGTGGATCTTCATTCTTAGCTAAAAATTTTAGATCCAGGGATAGCAGAACTTCTCCTGATGGGAGGAAATCAACATGGTTCGGTTCTCTAGAGAGAGCGGATAGTTCAGAAATTCTGGCACCTGAAGCTAGGCTAATTAAGAATAACGTTTTCCTTAACAGACTCAAATATGGACACTGTTCATTATCAGTGTCCGATGCTAACTTCAGCACGTCATTTAAGAACCAGGAAACCATGTGTGGACGGGTTGCTGGTCTCAAACGAGCGCATGCTCTAGGGATTGATGTTGTCCGTTAAGTCAATATTGAAACCATGTAAAAATATCTTTTTTAAAGCCGACTTTGCTGTAGTAATAGTACTAGAGGCCAGTCCTTTTTGAAATAATGATCTGAAGAACGAGATTGCAAGATTCGTGGTCATCACTTTAGCTTCAGATTCTTTCAGGAATAATGCTAACTTTTTAACTGCTGAATCATACTCTCTGAGAGTAGAGTCCCTTTATCTGACTCTAAGAACAATGTATTAACAGGATCAATATTAGCACCTCTCTGAGCAGCGAATTTCATGAAGTCCATAAAGCCAGGGCATTTAGAATTCTTGAGGAAGCTGACACAGTCCGAGTTTGTACGATTTGAGTCAACTTTGGCCTGGGAATTTGAATACACCGGAGTTTCAACTCTAGAAGAAGAGGAAACCAACTGCTCTTCGGCCAGTTGGGTGCCACCAGGGCCACTTGACCTTTGAATGGTGGAAGCAGATAGATTTTCTGCCACATGTTCCAATCTATTGACATCGCATCTGTGGAGTGAGCAAGTGGGTCCAGATTGGGAGCAACGTAACATGGAAGTTTGTGGTTGCTCTCTGTGGCAAACAGATCTACCTGGAGACCCGGTACCTGACGTTGAATCCACTCAAATGATGTTTTGTCCAGAGACCATTCCGACTCCAGCGGAGTTGTCCTGGACAGAGAATCCGCAATGACATTCCGGACACCTGCCAGATGGGTGCCTGATAAATGCCAACGGTGCTTTCTTGCCAGGGAGAAAATTGCTATCATCACTTGATTGATCCGGCTCGACTTGGAGCCCCCCCCTATTTATACAATGCACTACTACTGCACTGTCCAGTACCAGTCTGATATGGATCTGTCTGGATGGACGTAGTTTTTTCAGAGTTAGAAATACTGCCATTGCTTCGAGAATGTTGATATGGAACTGGCGGAACATGGTGGACCACGTTCCTTGAACTTTTCTGTGTTGGGAATATCCTCCCCACCCGCTCAGAGAAGCGTCCGTGTGGATCACCAATGATGGAGGAGGAAACTGGAGGGGTACTGACCTTGATAGACTCTTGACTGACGACCACGACCGAAGTCTTTTCCTCAACACTATCGGAATTAGGGACACCTTGTCTCTGAGTCTGTTGTTGGCTCATCTCCGCCACACTCTGTTTATGTCTTTCAGTTTGGCTTTCAGAAGCAGGTCTTTAACAGATACGAACTGAAAAGAACCTAGGACTCTTTTCTTGGGTACGGCGAGTGGCTTTCCTGTTTTTGAGGAACTGCCTGGTGGCTTTGGCTATTTCCCTCCTTTTGGCTGGCGGAAGAGACAGTTTGTGAGAGTCCAGATCCCATTGGATTCCTAGCCACTGAAATCGAGCCTCCGGAACTAGGCGGGATTTCTCCCTGTTTATTTGAAAGCCTAGAGATTCCAGGAAGTTGATCACTATGGCTGTTGCTCTCCGACATTCCTCGGCGTTGGATGCCCAAATTATCCAATCGTCTAGGTATGCGGCTAACATGATCCCCTGGGACCGTAACTGCTGAACTACTGTTTCTGCCAGTTTGGTGAAGATTCTGGGCACTATGTTGAGCCCGAATGGCATGACTCTGAATGAGTAAGCTTGTTTTCCTAGTCTGAATCCTAGGTAAGGAGAGAAGTTTCTCGCAACCGGGACGTGATAATAGGCGTCGGAAAGATCTATAGAGGTGGTGATGGCTCCACGGGGAAGTAGGGTCCGCACCTGTGAGATTGTAAGCATGCGAAATTTGTCGCATTGAATGTAAAGATTGAGACGAGACAAATCTAAGATTACTCTTTGCTGACTGGAGCCTTTCTTCGGAACGCTGAACAGTCTTCCTTGAAATTTCAGGTGTCTCACTTTCTTTATAGCCCTCTTCTGAAGCAGGTCCTTTACAAAGTCCAGGAGGGCTTTGGATGGGGACTGATGGAATCTGACTAGCGGAGGGGGACCTCTGCTCCAGCTCCATCCCAGACCTTTGGAGACTATGCTGTGGGCCCATGGACTGAAGGTCCATCGGTCCCGAAAAGATACAACCTCCCGCCTACCTGAGGAGACTCATTGGGCGGGAGAGGGCTTACCTCCTCTACCACCCCGGCCTCCTCCCTCGAGAGGGAACGTGACGCAGCCCTACCTCTGAAGGAGGCTCTGGCTCTGCTTCCCCTTGCGTTCCTGTTAAAGCCACAAAACGCTCCCTGGCTTTCAAACGAGGCGTTGAAAGCCGGAGATGTCACGAAGGTTGGGGAAGCAAGGGTATGCTGAGCAGGCTGCATCAGCACAAACTGTTGTTGAGGTTAGGCCTTTGAACTTGAAGGCTGACCGACCTGGGAGACCGGTACAGCCTGCAGCATAGTCTGGGTGTGAGGCCTTTTGTACTTCCTGAACCTTTCCTGATTTAGCATGAGGTTTGGCAGACTCAGTGGCCTTTCTTTTGAAGGGAAGACCCCAGTGGGAGCGGAGGCTTTGATTTGCCCTGGTTGCCTCCGCCAGGACATTATTCACTTCACTCTCGGGGCAGATGTTGGCGCCCCAAATAGAGCTCTTCATGACCCTATTGGGTTCATGCCTTATGGTGGCGTCCGCAAAGATGTGCTTTCGGCAATTTATCCTCGCCACAATAAAGTCGTACAGGTCCGCCTGGAATCCCGCCAACAGGGATTTAGTTAGGACCTGGAAGAGAGGTTCTTCATTGTAAGTCACCGCCGTTGCCTCCGTCAAACACAAGGAATGCATGGAGCGACTCAGCCTACACCTGGCCTCGAATTCCGCTTTTAGAAGAGCCTCCGGAATCTTGGGAAGCTGTTCACTGAACAGGGATGAAGCGCACTCGGGGTCGAGTTTGCCCACCGTGAATGTGGCTGGAGCTCCCGACCAAAATTCCGAACCTCCGGGGAAGACAAGAGAAGTGGGATCTGTCTCCCGGAGTTGAGGCAGCGGTTTACCCTCGATGCCTGCCTGACAAGTCAGCAGAGCTACCTTAGACATGCAGGGAGTAGGGACAGCATCACCCAATGAGAACATAGTGAAGGTCCCTTTGAAGGGGGTAAGTTTGGTGTTCTCCGCCCCCCACTCCGTGAGAGTGTGCACCAAGGCGGATTGGGCTTGGTCCCTAGGAAAGATGACTGTCTCCTTCGGGACCTGTCTGATCTGATCCAAGCTTCTTCCGTGAGTCTGGCGTAGCCTGGGTAGGGAGGCACCAGGTCGTGTGGGAAGAACTCCAGTTCTTCCAACCTGCGTGTACCCAAGCCTTCAATGGTAAGAGTATCTTCATGCCGAGGGGCATGAAGAGCCAGACGCCAAGGGTTTCCCTTATCAAAGGGAGGAAGACTGGAGGCATCCGGAACAGCGTACGTTTGTGCCGCCACTCTGGAGCACATAAACCCGGAGAGCAAGTTCTCCTGGTTCTGCATCCTCTCAGCTAAAGACTTCCAAGAATCATCTGAAGTCTTCCAGTTCGAATCAAGCTGAGAGGAAAGGTCATTCATCCTGGCTTCAACCTTCTCGTCAAGCTTCTGCAAGAGAAACTCTGCAAAAGCCTCAGGGTCAAAGTTAGGTTGAGGGGGACTCGCCTTAACCGCCCTGGATCTCGACCCCTTGGCAGGGGGAGTAGCCTTGCTAGTTGAAGCCACCGGACTAAGAGCCCGTGACGACTTCGAGGGAGCTACAGGATTAGACCTGTGAGGCCTAGAGGACTTGGATAAGCCCTTTGTTTTCAAGGTTTTCACCTTGGGGACAGTAGACCTCGATCTGTCCTCAAGGTAAGCAGATTTCTGGAAACCCTGAAATGAAGAAGAGGAGGAAGAAGGAGAATTGAAAAGGGAACTCGCTCCCCCTGCCTCACTTACCTCCCTACCTTCTACCTGGTCCGGCTCGACATTCATGGGTTCCAGATTTATATTGATGGCCACCACCTCTTCCGCCACCTCTTCGCATATGTTGTCGTCTTGGGAGGGCTGCGTCTCCTCCCGGATCTGCTCTATCAAGGGGGCGGCTACTTCCGCCGGAACTGCGGCTGAGATCCGGGCGCCGGGGTAGAGGAGATTGCAAATCCCCTCTGAAAGGATGTAGGGCTTCCCCGACGGGACGTTCCTCCCAAACCCGCCGACCCAGACCTTCAGGGTCGACAGCGAAGAGTTGCGGGAACTACGGTCAGACTGAAAGAGAAGAAAGGCTTACTAAAACGATCTCCAACCGCCACATCCATCAATATAAGCCATGAAGTCAAAGTGAGACTAAAGGTTAGCGGACTTGAAGCTTACCGACTCATCCAACACCTGCTCGTACAGAGCGTAGCACACCTCACAGCCGTCTGGGTGCCAGACAATCAGGTCCCCAGTGGAATGGTCCGGCAGTGGAATGGTAAAGAAAGCTACAGGATGGTCAACTAAATCTGTAAACAGCAGTACTTTGCTGGTTATGATACTCCGCTCTGGTTGTCTCGGAAATCCTGTTACTTCATACCTATGGTAGTGGCGGAGGAGGCGGAGAGGAGACCTCAAAACTGGCTCAACTCTCAACGCCTGTGGCGGGGTACACACCAACCAACCGAAAACCATACCCACCGGAGTGGTAACATGTACAAAAACAACGGGAGACCTGACAAACCCGGCGGAGAATGAACCTAGCGGAAGCCAAGATAGTGTCCCTGGACTTGTGTTCGGTGCTCTAGCTAACACTGAGGAAAGCGAACAAACGAAACACTAGCAGAATGGCGGAAACCGAAAGGCGGAGGCCAGATAGGTGGGTAATACTATCTGGACGCTGGCCGAAACTCCCCACGGGGTGCCGGTCATAAGAGATCGACGTCCCTCACGTGGGGAGAAGTCAAGGTCACACGCCAAAGCTAAGGAACAGGGAGGAAATAACAAAATGGAGGGGGCCGAGAAGCGGTGGCCAGGTGGGTGGGAAACACCCCTTGGACACCTATAGAAACTCCCCACGGGGTGCCGGTCGTGGAGACCGACGTCCCTCGCGCAGGGAGAAACTAGGGACACCCGCCAAATGTTAAAGAATGGGTAAGGAAGGGCTAGGCTAACGACATGAAAAAGAACGTGCAACCTTCGACTCCAGACCGCCCCCCAACGTCAAAAAAAATTTTTTTGACTTGGGAGAAGGTTAACAGAGGTATGGAAGGGGGGGAGAGGGGGGAGAGAAATTCCACGCAAGGTCTGGCCACACCCTCCAACGCCGACAGCCTGGTCAGGTGGGGGGCTAAGTAATGAGGAGACCCTCACCATTCTAACCTACCTCTCGAAAACCAACTGGTCTGGTCAGGTAGGCTAAAACGGGAGGGGAGGGGGGGTCTCCGAAGCCTAACCACACCCTCCAAAAACATGACGGCATGGACAGGTGGGCCAAGAGAACGAGGAACTCACTCAACCATCCAACACCTCCCTCCAAGCCTCAAAACGACCTGGTCGGGGGAGCTAGGAAGCATGAGGGTCATGATAGGCGCCTAACCTAAGTAGCCTAGCCCTCCAATTGCAGACAAGAGGGCTAGGCCAGAATACCCATCAAAGAAACTACCTGACTCAAAGTACTAAGAAAATTTAACCAAATGATGTGTGAAATATAAATATATATAAAAATAAATGCACAGAAATTTATAATATATAAAAGACTCGTGCTGTAGAGAGGGCCTAACAACTCGCAACATGTTGAACGCGGGTGATACGAAAATGGCCGACCCTAACGCTGAATCCAAAACATTTTAAATCCAAAAATATACATGTCGTACATATCAGGAAAGGTCATGAGCAAAACAGTACCATCTTGGAGAATGTATTCCTTCGCCGCAAGAGGAAGGTGCCCAGGGAAAAGGAATATTTATGATCAGAAAGGCGGGAGGGGGAAGCCTCCAACACTAGCCTAGATCCGTTATGATACGGGCACAACATCCCCTGCCAGCGAAAGAACAATTCGCCAAAAAGAACTTCCTAAAGGGGCAGAAATATCTAACAATATCTAAAATAAATAACAGTGTAAAACACAAGCAGAATCTCACTGCTAAAGCCACATGAAGACTAAGGGTCAACATGGCCGAGGCGAAGCGATCGCGGATGACCGCACCGAGTTATTTAACCCCGTAATTATTGAATTAAGGGTCAAATAAGAAGCCTCTATAAGAAAAAACCCCAAAAGAAGATGGTACTTAACTTGGATGAAGAAGATTCCTGAACGGAAGACATGAAACTCAAGTATAATGGCAAAAATGCAGCACAAGGGAAAGATACAGTGATGTATACCAGCGTGCTAAGATGGAATGAGGCTGAGATGGCGGCTGAGGTGTTGGTTGACCGGGCGATGGGCGTTGGGTATGCGACGGCCCCTCACTTTCCGGGATTTTGGGATTGGAGATCTGTACAGGGCAGAGGCCTGTGGCAGTGGCAACACTCACCCTTTGTGTATACCGACATCTAATTTTAATTAATAGATGAGCGAACTGAGGGTAGTAACCTCAGCATTCTAGACAGCTTTTTTCTCTATATATATAGCAATACTTATACCTAGAAATGTGCTTGATGGAACCAATTTCACCGGGTGACACAGGTCAAACCCAGAAAACTCCATGAAAGGATGAAAGACTGATGATATCTTTTTAAGGTTTTCAGGTTTATTTAATTTTTTTATACATGAATCTTTATGACAAGTAATTTTAAAGATTCAAGTGCTCTTGGACCCTCTGATGGCATTGTTCCATCACAGATGACGACCACTGCTCCAGTACAGAGCAAATCTTCTAGCATGGAAATGGATAATCCAAATAATGCAAGTCAGAGTGGTATTAAAACTTTAATACCCTATAAAACCCCCAAAAAAGAGTAAATACTGACATGACCCAACCTTGACTCACTTCGACTCTCTCTTTGGGAGTGGAAGTTGGACAAGGTTCCTAACCATGGAAGCTATACAAAATATTTCAGCTTTAGAATTAGAAAATTATTTATTAAATAGACATCCAACAACATATGTCATTTAGACAAATAAAGGAGAAAACTTGGCTTATAGAAGCCACAACAAAAAGTCAGTCCGAAGGCTATTTGTCTTTGAAAAATATAAACAATATTAACACTTTCCTGTCCAATTGACGTAATATTACGGATAATCACCCTAACGCCCCCCCCCTTGTCTGACTGACGTAATTTTACGTAAAATTTACCGAAATTTTTCATACGTGTGGTAGGGGTAAATTTTTTTTATTTTCGGACAAGTACCGATTTCCATAGGGTAGATCATACCTTGGACCGTGTAACTTGGGTATCAATACGCCAGCTAAGTAGTTCATATAATGCGCATGCTGGAATCCCAGGCGTAGTAAAATTCTCACAATGAAATCAGCTGATCCCACCCACGCCTCTCTCTCTCAGTGACCACACGTGTGAGCTGCTGTCAACACGGGCTTTTGTTTACATCGTGCCGTGACGCGAGAACACTTTTCCGAGATGCATTCGTGAAGATTTTACGGAAAAAGTGGATCAAAATGCATTAGTGCATCTCATAAAAGAAGATTAGATTTTAGTAGGCAGGGCTCTGAATCTCCAGAAGATGCCAAGATAAGGAGGGTGCTAATGGATTATGACTTTTCTTGGAGGCCTCAAAGGATTAACCTCACACCAAGCAAGCAAGCCATGGAACTGCTTCGTCTCGAGTGGGAGGAAGAAGATTCCGATCCTGAAGTGATTGATGCTGATGATGAAATGATTGAGTGGAGTGATGTTGATGAGGTAATGGCTACAGGAGTTGTAGCATTAGAAAATGTGTTACAGGTACGCAAAAAAGAGTTCAGAGAGGCTGCAATTAGTGTTGGTGAAGTACCGGGAACAAGTGGCGTAAGCATCAGGGAGAGAGGTAAGAGAGAGAGAGAGAGAGGAAAAAAGTTCGTAAGTTGGAGAGAGATGCTGCTGGTATTTCTGTTGTTGGGGGTTCTGATGCTGCTGGTATTTCTGTTGTTGGGGGTTCTGTTGGTGAAGCTGGTGTTATTAGGGGTTCTGTTGGTGCTTCTGTTGGTATGCTTGTTCGAAGTGGTGCAACAGGTGGTGTAAGTATAGCGAGTAAAGGTAAGGGTAAGGGTAAGAAGGGCATATATGCCAAGAAAAAGACAACAGGTAAGTTTGTGAGAGGGCCTGCTGGTGTTGATGTTTTGGGGGGAGATGCTGGAGGTGTTGGAGATGCTGTAAGTAGTGTTGGAGGAGGAGATGGTGATGCTGGAGGTGTTGGGGATGCTGGGAGCAGTGTTGGAGATGGTGTAAGTAGTGTTGGAGGAGGAGATGGTGATGCTGGAGGTGTTGGGGATGCTGGGAGCAGTGTTGGAGGAGATGGTGATGCTGGGGGTGTTGGAGATGCTGTGAGTAGTGTTGGGGGGAGGAGATGGTGATGCTTGGAGTGTTGGTGATGATGGTGTTGTAGTGATAAATCTTGAGGGTGCTGCTGTGTCTGTTGCTGATCCTGGGAGGCCTTCACTTGATTTTGAGGCATTCCTTGAAGACAGTGATGCAGGGAGTGGGAGGGGTGTTAGTGATGATGAGGGAAGCTTTGAGGGATTTTATGGTGTCCCTAGTGATGCTGGGATTGATGAGGCCTTGGGTTCTGGTGATGCCTCAGGGGTTCAAAGAGGCCGTAGGCGTGCTAGGAGAAGTAGTAGTAGTAGTGAAAGCAGTGGTTCTGATGTTCAGGCAGAGGGTGCTGGTGGTGGTGTATATGTAGGTGGTCCCCGTCGTGCCCGAGGTGAACGTTCCCGAAGAAGGAGGTGGTCTGGATCTTCGAGGATGAGCGGCCGTGACAGGCAACCAACCCATGATGTTGATGAGGAGTGGACCCAGGATCCTACGCCTCCAGTGATTCTGCCTTTCACAGGTATGCCAGGGTTGAATGTCCCTACCCCTACGACACTTCTCGGATTTCTCCAGCTCTTTATTACTAGAGAGCTGTTGGCATACTTGGCTGCAGAAACTAATGCGTATGCACATTACATGCGTAAGGAGATGTGTCGTGGGGACAAGGGATCCTGGGTGCCTGTAACTGTGCAAGAGATGGCTATGTTCCTGGGCCTCATCATTATCATGGGGATTTTTCCGGCACCAGAGAGGCAAATGTACTGGCAGACAGGCAAAATTTTTTCAATGCCAGGTTTTACTAGGATAATGTCCAGGAACCGGTTTGATGCCATCAACCGGTACTTTCATACAGATAACAGAAAGGCCATCCCTCGAGGTAACAACGACCGATTATTCCTTGTCAGACCTGTCATCAATTACCTGAAGGCACGATTTAGGGCCACCTACACCCCAGAATGCAATGTCTCATTGGATGAGGGCTTGATGCCATACAAGGGTAGGCTGTCTATCAAGACCTACAACCCTCAGAAACCTTCCAAGTATGGTATCAAACTATATGTTGTGTGAAGCCAAGAGCGGATACGTTGTTGACTTCCTGACATATGGAGGAAGTACCTCAACCTTGAAGGACATTGTGTTCACACTAATGGGCCCTCTCTTGGACAAAGGTTACCATGTTTTCATGAACAACTACTACAACTCTATTGAATTGGCTGAGGAGTTGTATTCTCATGGTGTTCTCTGTTCAGGGACACTTCGTCTTGTAAGAAGGGAGCACCTAACTTTCTAAAGTCTTTGACTCGTCAACGGGTGCCTCGGAATTCAATGCACTTCCGAAGAGGGGAACGTCTTCGTAATCTGTTGGCAGGACATTCGACTAGTGACAATGATCACTACAGCCTGCAATGCAGAAACAGAAGAGTTTGTGCACAGGAGGCGAGTAAGACGGGCTACTGGTACAAGTCTTGAAACAGTAACAATGAACAGACCTTTGATTATTGGCACCTTCTGTCAGTATATGGGTGGGGTAGACCTGTTTGACCAGCTGATGAAATATTACTCAATGGCCAGGAAGGGAATGAAGTGGACCCGCAAGTTTACTTTCTATTTATTGCAGATGGCAATACTTAATGCTTACGCTATGTTTGCCAAATACCACCCACAAAGTAAGAAAATCAAACTTCTTGACTTTATGTATGAATGTGCTGAAGCACTTACAAACTTCAACGCAGAAGACTGGCCCTTGAGTGATATTTCTTTTGCTCGTTTACCTGACCTACCTGTACCTGACAGATTAGATGTCCTGCCTGTTCCTGTTCCTGCTCCTGCTGCATCTGCTGGCGAAGATTCTGAGCCTGATGATCCCCATTCTATGGATTCTGCTGTTGACATTCCTGAGGCTGCTGTTGAATCTCTTGTTCCTCCTCCTTTTCCTCTTCCTTCTCCTCTTCTTCCTCGTACTTCTTCTGTGCCCCCTTCTCTTGCAGACGTTGGTCCCTCTGATTCTGGTCCCTCTACTGCTGGTCCCTCTACTGCTGGTCCCTCTGGTACTGGTCCCTCTGGTGCTGGTCCCTCTGCTGCTGGTCCCTCTGCTGCTGGTCCCTCTGCTGCTGGTCCCTCTGCTGCTGGTCTCTCTACTGCTGGTATTGAACCGGAACTGTTAGGTGTGCCACGCCGGCGTGCCAACTTCCTGGAGAACTATGAGCGTCTTGCACCAGGGGAACATTGCCTCATTCATATAAGGGAGATTCCCTCCATCAAGGGAAAACAGCTGAGATGCCACATCTGCTTGCTAGATAGCAGACGTAAGGACACATCATGGGTGTGTAAGGCATGTAGAGTTCCTCTGTGTAGGGCACCAAGAAATTGCTTCTACAGATACCACACAGAGAAGCAACTCAAGCCTTCACCAAGTCGTGGGTCAGGCCCTGCCAAAAGAGGTGCAGGGAGACCACGGATAATCATCTAACTCCTGCAGCTTCCTCCTCCCTCAGCAACCCTTCAGATGGCAGGCCCTTCACCTGAGGGAGGAGTTGTATATAGGAATTCAAGAGGGGTCACGATATTTGGTGAGTACATTATTCAAATTTCTGGTGATGGGTTTTTATGAATATTTCTCATTTTTTCCCATACAATGTTTCTCTTCTAATATTTTGTAATAATTTTTTTTATAATGTGGGGTTTGTATCTTATTTTTTTTTTTTATAAAATGTAGGGTTTGAATATTGGTTTGTATGTTATTTTTCTTTTATAAAATGTGGGGTTTGTATGTGGGTTTGTATCTTGCATTTTTTTACATTTTTTTTTAATGTGGGATTTGTATGTGGGATTACATTATTGGAAGCACACTGTTTCATACCCTTTTCTTCTATCAATTTTTTCACCAACTGGACTTATTCGTTTTTCATTCTTTTACATGTCGATATTTAGAGAATTTTGTTGGCTTTTTCATAAAAAATAATTCATTCACCTAACTGTTATAGGTTTTGAGCTAGGAACAATAATGTTGACAATTGTAACATTTTTTTTCGTTTCGATCCATTTATAACGTCAGAATGAAACTGTTGCCATTATTAAAGCCATTTTTCTTGACTCTCACTTTATTCTTCAACTTTTCCTCTACATTTTCGTATATTTACAAAGTAATTTCTATGAAAAATAACCGAGATAGGGCTCTTCAAAAAAAACTTTTTTGTAGCGATAATTCTCACCATACGCCGGGCCAGTCGCTCTGTTTCTTACCCTCTTTTCTATCAATTTTTCACCAACTGGACTTATTCGTTTTTCATTGTTTTATATATCAATATTTAGAGAATTTTGTTGGCTTTCTCATAAAAATAATCCATTCGCCTAACTGTTATAGCTTTTGAGCTACGAACGATAATGTTGACAACGGTAACATTTTTTCGTTTCAATCAATTTATAACGTCAAAATGAAACTGTTGCCGTTACCAAAGCCATTTTTCTTGAATCTCACTTTATTCTTCAACTTTTCCTCTACATTTTCGTATATTTACAAAGTAATTTCTATGAAAAATAACCGAGATAGGGCTCTTCAAAAAAAACTTTTTTCTAGCGATAATTCTCACCATACGCCGGGCAAATCGCTCTGTTTCTTACCCACTTTTCTATCAATTTTTTCACCAACTGGACTTATTCGTTTTTCATTGTTTTATATATCAATATTTAGAGAATTTTGTTGGCTTTCTCATAAAAAATAATCCATTCGCCTAACTGTTATAGCTTTGAGCTACGAACGATAATGTTGACAACGGTAACATTTTTTTTCATTTCAATCAATTTATAACGTCAAAATGAAACTGTTGCTGTTACCAAAGCCATTTTTCTTGACTCTCACATTATTCTTCAACTTTTCCTCTACATTTTCGTATATTTACAAAGTAATTTCTATGAAAAATAACCGAGATAGGGCTCTTCAAAAAAAACTTTTTTCTAGCGATAATTCTCACCATACGCTGGGCAGAGCGCTCTGTTTCTTGCCTTTTTTTCTATCAATTTTTTCACCAGCTGGACTTATTCGTTTTCCATTCTTTTATATGTCGATATTTAGAGAATTTTGTTGGCTTTCTCATAAAAAATAATTCATTCGCCTGACATTCATAGTTTATGGGTTACGAACGAAAATATAAAAATAAGTAAAGTTTTTTTTCGTGAAATAACTCACATTTTTTCGTATTTAGAGGGCTGGGAATCTTATTCTGACTATTCCACCATAAAATATAAACATTTAGAAAAAAAGGACAGCAAAATGAACGTTGTTGGCATAAAATTTCTATTTTTGCTGAATTTTCGAAATAATAATTTTTTCGCACTGTCGAGCGCTCCCAGACACATCGGGGCTCATGTGCCCTCAGTGATGTGATAACTATACAGATATGAAAGAGTTAATATAAAAGTGAAAAAACATGATACCATGAACTGCATTCAGGGTACCATTATACTTCCTGAAAACAACAACGAACTAGTCGATAAGAAAATGCTATTAGACTCTCAAAAAAAGATGCCCCAAGGTCCAAGATTGTGAGGTATATGTTGTACCAAGTAAAAATAGCAGTAAACAAATATTAAAAATAGCAAAAATAAAATTTGAGGGTGGAGATCTACCTCAAAAAATAAAAATCTTAGGCCAAAATAGAGAGTTAAGACCCTATGTCCTAAAACCACTGCAGTGTCAAAATTGCAGTAAGTATGGGCACACCAAAAAAAAATTGCTGTAATGAACCGGTATGCACTTATTGTAGATCTACTGAACGTACCACACAGTGGAAGTGCAGTGAACCTAAGCTTGTAATCTATGGGCAGAATCATCATACAAGATCCAAAGAATGCATGTATTATATATACAATATGGAATTGAAAATACTACAAGAACGAACAGGGATGCCTATAAAAGAGGCTATGTTGGAATTAAAAGTGAGAGGAATTCAAGATCCATCTAAGGAACATACATATTTTTCAGTAACAAGAGCAAATAATGAAACAAAAATGCACAGATAGAAGTAACAGAGCACAGAAAAGTAAATCTCAAGAAGAAATTACTAATTTAGAAATAAAAACTAAAATGGTAAAGAATAAAGAAACAGTTACAAATGAGATGGATAATATTTTATCCAGTTCATTTGAGATATTAATGCAAATAGAAACAGGAGGATGCTACTACGGAAGTAACAGAGGAGGGTCATGATGGACTGGAAATTAAAGATAAAAAAGGGCCTTTGGAGAGAGCACCACCCAAAGTGAAGAAACCATCTATTATTAGAGAAACATCAGTTAAACCAAAGATAAAGGAGATAAAAAAGGAACAAAAACAAAAACAAGCTAAGAATATATATACTGTACCTTTATCTCCTAAAATAACAGTAAAACCTATGAAGGCAGATGTCGAAAACACTGAAGAAGTGGAAGAGAACCATAGCATAGATAACAATGATTATGTAAATGGTACAAGAGCAAATGAAAAAAGAAATATACATGATGATACATTTGGATGTAATGATTGTTTCATTGAATTATGCAATAACAAAAAAAGATGGTTTAACAAACATTATAAGAAATTTTATATGAAATATAGGAAAAATGAAACCATGTGTTTGAGTACCCATGAAAAAGGTTGCATGTGCATTGAGCACTTAACCCTTAAATGCCGACTGGACGTATCATACGTCGACTAAAATTGTCTGTTGGGTGCCAAGTGGACGTACCGTACGTCGACTACAAAAAATTTCAACCTTCGGTCAACTTTGACTCGACCGAAATGGTGGAAAAACGCAATTGTAAGCTAAAACTCTTACATTCTAGTAATATTCAATCATTTACCTTCATTTTGCAACAAATTAGAAGTCTCTAGCACAATATTTTGATTTATGGTGAATTTTTGAAAAAAACTTTTTCCTTATACCCGCGTGGTAACTCGGCTGAAAATTTCAGACATTCTTTCGTCATTTTGTCGTAATTTTTGCACTGTTTTATATTAGCCGTTACATAAAGTTTTATATATGAAAATGTGCGCAATTTCATGTAAAATACAGCAAAATGCAACCCATGGTTGTAGCTTTTATCAGTTTGGAAATATTTTCATATAAACCACGATAACTGCCAAAATTTCAACCTTCGGACTCGACCGAAATGGTAAAAAACCGCAATTGTAAGCTAAAACTCTTACATTCTAGTAATATTCAATCATTTACCTTCATTTTGCAACAAATTGGAAGTCTCTAGCACAATATTTCGATTTATGGTGAATTTTTGAAAAAAACTTTTTCCTTATGTCCTCGCCAGAAATTCTTTCGTCACGTTGTCGTAATGTTTGCACCGTTTTATATTAGTCGTTACATAAAGTTTTATATATGGAAATGTGCGCAATTTCATGTAGAATACAACAGAAAATAACTCATGGTTGTAGCTTTTATCAGTTTTGAAATATTTTCATATAAATCATGATAACTGCCAAAATTTCAACCTTCGGTCAACTTTGACTTGACCGAAATGGTAAAAAAATGCAATTATAAGCTAAAACTCTTACATTCTAGTAATACTCAATCATGTACCTTCATTTTGCAACAAACTGGAAGTCTCTAGCACAATATTTCGATTTATGGTGAATTTCTGAAAAAAAAAACTTTTTCCTTACGTCTGCGCTGTAACTTTTTCGGCCAACATCTCAGAAATTCTTTCGTCACGTTGTCGTAATTTTTGCATCGTTTTACATTAGTCGTTACATAAACTTTTATATATGAAAATGTGTGCAATTTCATGTACAATACAACAGAAAATAGCTCATGGTTGTAGCTTTTATCAGTTTTGAAATATTTTCACATAAATCACAATAACTGCCAAAATTTCAACCTTCAGTCAACTTTAACTCGACCGAAATGGTCGAAAAACGCAATTGTAAGCTAAAACTCTTACATTCTAGTAATATTCAATCATTTAACTTCATTTTGCAATAAATTGGAAGTCTCTAGCACAATATTTCGATTTATGGTGAATTTTTTAAAAAAACATTTTCCTTACGTCCGCTCGGTAACTCTGCCGAACATCTCAGAAATTCTTTCGTCACTTTGTCGTAATGTTTGCACCGTTTTATATTAGTCGTTACATAAACTTTTATAGATGAAAATGTGCGCAATTTCATGTAAAATACAACAGAAAATAACTCATGGTTGTAGCTTTTATCAGTTTTGAAATATTTTCATATAAATCACGATAAATAGAAAAAATTAGACTCGGTCAACTTTAACTCGACCGAAATGGTCGAAAACTGCAATAGTAAGCTAAAACACTTACAGTCTAGTAATATTCAATCCATTAGCTTCATTTTTCAACAAACGGGAAGTCTCTAGCACAATATTTCGATTTATGGTGAATATTTGAAAAAAAAAAAATTTTTACATCCTCGCATTACGAATTCATGCATCATTTTGTGATAATGTTTTCTCTATGTTGCTTTGATCATTTTACAATTTGTTATATACCAAAATCATCGCAATTTAGTGTACAATACAAAGAAAAAAAATAACCCGTTAGCTTTAACCGTTTTGCTCACAGCGCGATTTGTATAAAATTATATATGAAAAATTTTTTTCACGCTGTCATATATTTCAATATTTATATATGATAATGATATTTTTTTAATTTCTGATGGTTGCATACTAAACATCAGGCAATGACAAAAAAAGGAGCCAAAAATGAACTCTTAATCTTAAAAACTAAGTGTGCTGTGATTTTTTGAAAAAAACTTTTTTTCCGCTTCGGCGCTAACTCCAGAACGCCGCCGGCATACGTGAGACGTTTTTGTAAATAGAGGCTCGGCGTTAGAGGGTTAATTTAACATAAAGAAAAACAAATGAATGTCATGTGTAAATTATTAGAAAAAATCCAAATAGATAATACAAAAAAAGAGAGTAAAACTCGACCGCTATAACAAAATATTTTCAATAGCTAAAGTAAACCCCCAGTATTTGTGGTCTCACTATTCGCGGACTCACGTGTTTGCGGACTTCTCTGTGGAACATGTTTACCCATTATTTGCCAAAAATTCGCCCGTTCCCGGTATTTTTCAATGAGAAATATTCACTAATTACTGTATTTTCATATTTTCGTGATTAAATGCACTTTTTGTGATAAAACTAGTAAAATACTCAGGTATAAGCATTTTTAAGTTTTTTTTTAAACTCTCAAAACAGGCAGTTCTAAGTGTTTTTAGAGGGGTTTTAAGTATTTGCAGATTTTAGCTATTCGTGGGGGGTTGGGGGGTGCGGTACGTCTCCCCCGCGAATACGTGGGGTTTACTGAATATACAATGGAACGTAAATGGTGTACAGACCAAATTACACCTGGGAGAAATACGACGATTGCCAAAAGAATACAAACCAATGATATTAATAATGTTTACAACATGTCAACAAAACAATATCAGCAATAAGTAAATATACCTTAGCATCTACATTTAGAGAGGAAGAAGGAAATTTAGGAACTGCTATACAGTCATACCTCGAAATTACGCGAGGTTAGGTTCCGGAGCCCCTCGTGCAAGGTGAATTTTCGCGTAAGTTTGGCATGGTCTTTAAAAATGCTAATAAATGTTTATTTCCAGAGTTTAAGTACTAAATATGACCCTAATCATGCTCCCAAAGTATTAAGCTAACTTTTAAATGAACTAAAGTTAGTGTAATTTTATTTAAAATTTAGCTTATTACCCTTAAAAAAGGAATACAGTAAATGGTTGACATAAAAATTGAGTACTGCACAGTTTCATAATAGCGCATTTACAGTATACTAATGTTACCCCTAATTCATGGGATGCTGTTTTCTTTGTCACTTAGAGTAAAAGCCGTTTTCTTTGCGTCACTAGGCAAAACGTCAGTCAACAAAAGTACAATTCCATAAAACATCGAAAACATGTACATAATGTTCGTAGAAGGTAGTACAGTACAGGTAAATTCAATCAATTTAAAATTATATACTGTACAGGTAATGACGTACAGAGAAGAATAAGTTGTAAACGTATGTTTGAGCGCTAACTACGAATGAGAGAGAGAGAGAGAGAGATACTGTAATAAAGTAACTGTACTGCTTTTGTAACGTATTTATGCGCAAATATATAAATACAAATTTTCCATTCTGATTTTACACCTAAAAACACGAAAACTTAAAAATTATACACACTTTCTACAGGGTTATCATCTTTGAAAATTGCAGGGTATCACATCTTGTAAAAGTACACCAACTGAACGTGCTGTAATTACATGCACATACAGATTGCACCAGCACTTTTCTCCGAGGTGAACAGAGTAATTTTCAAAGAATGACACTTATACAACTCTTAGTTACATCTCTGATATTACATTAAAGAATTCATTTTATCAAATGAGCGACTGAACAACCTCATCTCAAGGTCATGTAAAGTCCTTGTGACAAAGACTTTGCAAATGGACATAATACTTGTATGATATTTATGTACAGAAATATAAATATGAATTTTCCATATCGATTTTACAGTTAAAAGCATGAAAACTTATAAATGTACTTCAAACATTAAACAAGCATTTTCTGCAGGGGTATCATCTTTGAAAAGTGCAGTAACTTTGCAAATGGGTATCACATCTTGTAAAAGTACACTAAGTGAATGTGCTGAAATTACCTTTGCATCATATTTATGCATGTACAAAAATAAAAATAATACATTTTCGATACAGATTATACACATGAAAGCATGAAATGCGTTTTTCATAGAGATTTTACACATGAAAGCATGAAATGCATTTTTCATAGAGATTTTGCACATTAAAACATCAAATGCATTTTTCATACAGATTTTACACATAGAAGAATGAAATGCATTTTTCATACTGATTTTACACATAAAAGCATGAAATGCATTTTTCATACAGATTTTACACATAAAAGCATGAAAACTTGTAAATTACTTAAAAAATTAAACACCCACTTCTGCAGGGTTTCTCAAGAATTTCGTGTGTCTGTGAAAAAATCGCGTATGCCCATTAGTTAGGTTCCAGTGAAAAGTTCGTGTATGTGTGAATTCGCGCAACTCGAATCGTGTAAGATCGAAGTATTACTGTATATGTACATAAGAAAGTATGTTATGACAAAGTACCTGTAAACTTTACTGATATATAAATATTGAGTATTATTAAAATACGAGTAAAAAACAATTTTTATGTAATGTATAATTTCTGGGTCGGAGTCCCGTGTCACCCGGTGAAATAGTCCATTCAGCACTTATTTCTAGGTAATTCCGTTGCTAGATACCAGAGAAAGCTAAATGAAATGCTGGAGTTACTACCCCCAGAGCGAGCTCCACTAGATGGAGTCGTGTATGGAAAAGGGTGAACTACAAAAACACGGAACCTTATCCTATAGAGATTCCCAATTTCAAAAGTCCCAACGAGAGAGGTGCCGATACAAGCCCATGCACTACTCGCGGACTGTATACAAGGCAACACTAGCCGCATTCCATTTTAGCACGTTTTTCGTTCACACGTAATTTCGTTGTGATCCTTATTTTGTGCTCTATTTTGGATTTTTTATGGCATCCTCGCAAGGTTCTTCTTCAATTACTTGAGTACCAGTGTTTTGTTGTTTTTTAGGCGATTGAGGCTTCTTATTTTCCTTTAGTTTAATAATTAAAGGGATTTATAATGCCCGTCTCGATCTCCTCTCACGTCGTCTCTTGACCTCTCTTGGTCTTGGGTCAGCATGTTTGTTTTGTGTTTTTTATTTGTATCCCTTTTTATTTGGGATATTTTACCTTTAATGATCCCTAACTTTAGTGGGTTTGATTAATTTTTGTTTGTTCTGTACCCATTTACTACGAGAAGTGCTGTTTAGCGTTTAGGCTACGAGCTACCCCCTCGGGCCCATTCGCTTTTTATCATGGCTTCATTACGAGAGTGATTTTTATTACGGGAGTGATGTTTAGCGTTTAGGCTACGAGCTACCCACTCGGGCCCATTCGCCTTTTATCATGGCTTCATTACGGGAGTGATGTTTAGCGTTTAGGCTACGAGCTACCCCCTCGGGCCCATTCGCTTTTTATCGTGGCTTCATTACGAGAAGTGTTGTTGAGCGTTTAGGCTACGAGCTTCCCCCTCGAGCCCATTCGCTTATTATCATGGCCTCATTATGCTTTATTTTTGTCACTCACTTCTCTTAGCCTTTGGGGATCTTATTTTCATTGGTACTGTTATGGTTTTTACTTTGTTTTTATAATTTTGTTTATTTTGTGAATTTTGTGTTCCCTTCCTGGTCAAGTGCTGTCTTGCTGTTTAGGCTACGTGGTTCCCCCTCAGGCCTATTCGCTTCTTATTTTGCCTTGTTTTAGACTCACTTCTCTAAGTGTATGGGAACATGATTTTCATGGTTACATTTAATTTTTGACCTTGTGCTTGGATGCTTTTGAATTTTGTTAATTTTGGGATACTTTCATTTAACTGGAGGTCGGTCATGTCCCTTCACGTCCATGTTGTGTTGGGCCTGCCTATCCTCCTACATGTACCTTATAGACAATTTTTGTTTTATTATGATTTTTTTTTTTTTTTGAGTTATTGGTTAGCCCTTACCCCTCTCCTAGGCTTCCTTCCTTTACATCGCCTCAGTTAGGTTAGCCTAGGGGTTGGCTGTAACACTTTTTCCCTTCGGGGAAAATTCGTTATGAGGGACGATCTCGTTCTGTACATGTGTGTTTTATGTCGGTGATCTCGTTCTGTACATGTGTGTTTTATGTCTGGTACTTCCCTTTGTTTGGTTTTGGCTTGGATATATTGCCTACGTCCACCCTCTCCCTGTTTCGGCTTTTCACTTAGGCTAATGTTCCTAATAAGTTAAGCTGGAATAGCGAGGGTTTACCTGCGTAGCCTATCCTAGTTCAATCCTTCTTTGGGTTGCTTACCAATGGTGACCGGGAGTGCTCTCCCCACTCCTGTTCACACTTCTTTTACCGACTATATATATGTTATTTTGTGGTTTCGAGAGTCCCCTTCTCTCCCTTTTATCCTTTGCTCTCTCTCTCCCCTTGGTTTGTTTTCAAAGTTTGTTAACTTTCCAAGGCTTGAGAGCAATTATCCTTATTTTATGTTGTAGCCTACATCCCCTCCCTCTGCATTGATTGATTGTCCCTCGGTGTGTCTGAGTTGGCACTCCACCTGGACCTGGAGGTGACCAGGAGTGCTCTCCCCACTCCTGTTCACACTCCTTTTATCTTTCATTGCTCTCCTGGCCGTAGAGGTTTTTGCCCTTCCTCTCTCTTTTCTCTCGCTCTTGTCGTGCAGCACAGCTTACATAGCGAGGGGATCTATGAGAATCTCTGGGCGCCCGGGGAGTGCTGTCCCACCCCTGGTCGCTGCTTTGGGTTACCAACCTCCTGGCCTATCCTTCCCCCTTCCTTTTACGTCGACTATTTCCCTTCGTGGTGCTTCCTACATGTTCGCACCTCACTGTTGGGATCTCATATGAGGCCAGTTAGCGTTCTCCACCTAACTGTCTTCTGCTTTATTTACTTTCGGCGTTCCCCCTCCTTTTGCTACTACCTGTTCGGTGTTTCGTTATCTTGTTGGGTGCTCTCCTTGCTTACTGCTACGGCGGTTTTAGTGTTTAGCGGTCGGCGTTTATTCCCCACCGCTATCACTTCGTTCAGGATATCCTCCTCCGGGTTTTCCTCTCTTGGCTCGGAGTGCGCCCACTTCCGAACAGTTCATAACCTTCCCACATTTTGTTCAAACATGATCGCTTCGGAATGTTCCGTTGACTCTGTTTTTATGTCTATGAGTTTTGTCCTGTTAGCCCGGTTTTCTCTCCGGTTTTCTCCGGGGGTTTTCCTGGTCTGACTAGGCTATGGCTGCTACGGTACTCTGCTCCGGCATCCGTTCCAGCATGCCCTTTTCTCATTCGTTTTCGGCTGGTTTTGTCAAGTGCAGGAATGCTCCGCTATCCTGCAACAAACCAGCGGTCACGGAGTCTATAGCTCCCATTCCGGTGCGCAGTCTGTTTTGGATTTATAGTTTGGCACGGAAGGTTATGAAGTACGCTATGCTCTCCTCGAGTAGACTTCTTGATGAACCCGTGAGGTTTTATATATACCTGTCGGTTTCGTCTCCGCCAAACTCCGCCTCATGTGACTTATTCTTGACTCGGAAGGTTGTAAAGTGCACGCTATGCTCTCTCCGAGCAGGCTACTTGATGAATCCGAGGTTTTATTTACACCAGTCGGTTTTATCGCCGCCAAACGCCGCCTCCTTTGGCTTATTATTAGTCGTTTGGCACCCGGCAGATTGCGTTATACGCTATGCTCTCCCGAGCAGGCTACCTGATGAATCCGTAGGTTTCATATATACCTGTCGGTTTTACCTCCGTCAAGCTCCGCCTCATGTGGCTTATTAATAGTCGCTCTTTCGGCGATAAATCGGTAGGTTTCACATATACGCCTATCGATTTCACTCCGCCAAACTCCGTCTCCGGGCGGGATTTTCGTTAATTCGGTAGGTTTCATATAAACCTATCGGTTCTCCGCCTCTTGTGGCTTATTAATAGTTAATCTTTCGGTGTTTGGGCTCTCTCCGGGCGAGATTCTCGGTGGATCGGTAGGTTTCATATACGCCTATCGATTTCCTCCGCCAAACTCCGTTTCCGGGCGAGATTCTCGGTAAATTGGTAGGTTTCATATACACCTATCGGTTTTTCCTTCGCCAAACTCCGTCTTATATAACTTATTAATAGTTGTTCCTCCGGTGTCTGGGGTCCTAATTTTTCCCCCTCCTGGAGGCCGGCCGCAAGTCTCGTAACTCTTCGCTTCAAGTTAATTGTTTACGGAGAGTTTTCTGAAGACGTTGCGGCCTTCTGTCTCGTTCTCGAACCTGTGAACATCGTCCCGGAGCGATAAGTAGGTGCGGGAATAATTGAGGCAAACCTTTTCCGCTTAGCTCGGAATTAGGTGAGGCAAACTTTTCCTTTAGGGATTAGTTACCTTCTCATCCCTTTTCGACGGTTCCTGGTCTACCGTCCCTAAGGTGAAGTCAGTAAAAAAAAAAAAAAAAAAACAAGACCCTTTTTTAAACCAAGAAGACCCGCCCGGGGCCCCCTCAAGGACGCCTCGGATCTCTAATCCGGTGCCATCTACGAGTTTGGCCTCGTCTTCTGCAAAGGGACACGGCCCAAGCAAAGCAAGGCGGTTACCCCCTCCTTCCTTTGTTGAAAACTCTTTTCTGGGTCTCCTTATAAGGAGCTCGATTTGAGGGTCATTGTCAACCTATTACACTAACTATCTACCTCATGGTCCATGCCTTCCCTTTCCCAGGAGCTTAAATCCCAAGAGATTAATCTCAAGACTCATTGTCAATGGATCACCTGTTAAGTCCTGCTCCGTTCCGAATTCTATCGTTCGGACATCTCCACCTCTTTTCCCCTCCAGTCTGGGGAATCTTGGTGCCTTCCTTTATGCTTCCCAGCATGAAGGCACCCTCCTGTCGGGGTGTGGGCACACGGAGGTTGGTGGAAGGGCATTTCTTCCCTTCCGGTCTGGTATCCTCTTATCCGGTTTTACCAGACTGTCAGAACGAGCATGGCATCTGTCTGGCAGGATCCATAAGTGAGCCCTCAGCTAGGGGCTGGACACATCGTCTCCTGAGAACTCTAACGGAGGGCAGGCGGAGAATTCCAAGTTCACGCCAGCTGTGGGGTCTTACCATGCTCTCTTTGAGAGCCCTGTTTCTTACCCCTTGTGCTCCGAATGTAGCCCTCTTATCAACAGGCTTGTTTTGAAAATATATCGCTGAGGCATTTCCGGGAGACAGATATCACAGATACATTCACAGTGAATCTTCTAACCCCGGACTACGCTTCTAATTTATTCAGCGCACAGCTCCGTAAGCTTCCGAGTCAATTTTCGGAAGCTGAAACAGGGTGTAAGTCAGGCTTGCCCGTTCCGCCTTGAGCTGAAAAATCTTATGAACAGTTTCACCTGGAGAATTAATCTTTTCCCCAGGTGGGCGTTGTTACGGCCTGTCTGGGGCTACTATGGTTACCCAGAGCCTCCGTTCTCATGGGTGTCTACCCTACGAGCAGAAACGGTCTCATCTTGCCGGGACCTGTCCCAAGTCCGGCAAGAAGTTCATGTAGTTCAGGAGCCCCCCTGCTCAGGCGGTGGTGCAGGCTCTTCAGGTCTCTGCCCCTAGACAGCCGTCAGCTCTCACTCCCAGCCTCCACCTCGATGTGTGCGGGTTCAGCCAACACATCAGCCCCTTGTAACACCCCCGTGTGTCTCTGCCTCCCCCACGTGCCCGCCGGAGTTTTCTTTGCTTCATACGAAAACCTAAGGAAAGAATTTTCACTAGACATTTGGCCAGAGGCTCTGACCCTCGGGGTTATCATAGGGGCAGGGATGCATCCTACTCCTCTCCGAGAAATTGGGAAGGCATTCACTTCACGGGAGGCAATCAAGCCTCCTCCCTGTAGTATTTCTCATATGGGTGGGAGGCTGTACCATTTTCGGGGCCACTGGAACTCCAGTTCCTGGGCCCAGAGTATAGTTATCAGGGCCCGGGTGGAGCTGGACTGTTGTTCCCCCCAATCAGGTTCAATCAGCCTCCGGCCAGAGTTCTGGGGGTCTTTGTGAATGGCCTGTCAGGCCTTTTCAGTCTGCCAAGGAAGTTCCCTTCCACTGGAAAATTTTTCCGGGCGTGTCCTGTTTGTTTTCCTTATTCATGCGGCAAGTCTCGGTTGCTTACAGTCTTGTGAGTTCGGATCCTACTGCGCCGTGGAGCCGTAACCACCTCTATAGACCTTTCCGACGCTTCCTTTCACATCTTGGTTGCAGAAAGGTCCTATCCTTCTTGGGATTCAGACTCGGGAGCAGGCGTACCCCTTCAGGTTCATGCCCTCCTCAATGCGGCTCCAGAGTCTTTGCCAGTTTGAACAATACCGTAGTTCAACAGCTCCGGTATTAGGAGGCTATGCTAGCTGCATATCTAGTTGCCTGGCTCATTTGGGCACCCAGCGCGGGAATTGCCTGAGGGCGCCGGTCATTATAATCGGTTTCTAGAGTCTTTGGGCTTCTAAGTAACCAGGAAGGAATCCCACCTGATTCAGGAGGGTAGCCTTCCGTAGTTATGAATCCAGTGGAAGTGGAAAGAGATAGCAAGGACATCCTATCTTTTCATCATCTCAAGCATACCTCTCCTCGTGCCCAAGAAAAGGTCCTGGGTTTTCTCCAGTTTGCTTCAGTGACGGTTCTCCTTCTGAAGTCAAAGCTGGAGTTTATGACCGGGTATGGTGGAGTCAGGGACGTGTCTCCTTGATTCCTCCTGCTTGAATAGTGGCCTCCGGCCTTGCACAACTGTCAAGTGCTTACCGAAGTCAGTTCCTCTCCAGCTTCCCCTCCGGCCTCAGTATTCCACACCGTCACCTCTCTGGGCGGGTGAGGTGGATATTTTTGGCCCAATGAAGTACATGGTACTTAGTCGGTCACGCCCGGCAGTTCCATATCAACGCTTTGGAGGGCGGTGACAGTCTTCCTGTCCTTGGGAAACTTCTTCCCCCCAAGAGGTTTCCTTTTAGGCTGGTTCTGAACAAAACAGCAATAGTGCGCTGCGTAAACAAGTGGTTTTGGACTCGAATTGCTTCGTTCAGGTTATGGTTCATTCTTCTCCATAACCAACAGACGCAGGTGCCTCTGTCTACCACCCTTCTCGTAGGGGTCCAAAAGGTCACTGCTTTTTCCCTATCCAGGGCCTCCCCCCTGGTGTCGGAATAGTCCTTAGACAGAGCGTCATTCAGGTAGTCTTGTGACCTTTTCCTGGGCCTGGAATTAGGTCTGTTTGCAACCCAATTCAGCCACAAACTATCAAGCTGTCCCGTCTGGTATAAACTCAGCCTGCGCCAGCCCCTCAAACTCTGATGTCCTGGCTTTGTGGTCTTTGTGAATCTTACAGTTTAGGAGGAAACTGATATTGGTCCTGTTATTACTGTTTTCCTGAAATCAGTTAAGGGATCCTACTCTACTGCAGTATGGTTCTGCAGTTAAGTAACTAGCACTCTTCACATAGTTTTCGGCTACAGTACTGATGCGCCGCATTGGCCTCGAGGAAAGTGTTTTGTTGGAACCAGACTCACAGGCCCTTAACTTTCATCCCTAAGGTCTGTGTTCGTCTAAGAACAGTACTCCGTCCACATTCGGTTTCCTGGTCTTTGAGTAATGTATCGGAGTTAGCTTCGGTAACCAACAATCATCTTGTTCTTACCTTTCCTTGTTAAGGAAGTCCCAAAATTTTTAATCAGCTTAGCTTCTAGTGTTAGTTTTCCTGTACTGTCTGCCCTGTCTGGTTTGGAACCAATCATTTTGGTTTCCCCTCATCAGGGGTAGTGTTGTGAATTCCTCACCCTAACTTTCTATCTACAATTGAAGGTCCTCATTTTCGGTGGTCACCTTGGAAAGTACTCCCCCTTTACAAGGTCTGTTTCTGTGTCCAGTTTTCTCCTTGCAGGCTTTTTTTAGACAGGACCTCTTAATTTTGTCAGGTCCTCTCCTTTAAAAAAAGGGGGGCACTGTCATTGGGTCTGCTATTAGGCAGGAAGTATTTTCTTAATACAAGCCTATTCAGGTGCTATTCTAAGCTCATGATCTTAGACGGTGACCACTTACATTATTTTCATTACATGAACTTAGAGGACCTTACTAATGTTCAGGGTAGAATTCTCTTAGTTTTCAACGTTTCTATTTAAGTCTTTAATAGCATAAGAATGATGTTTATTTCTCTGTTACTATTTCACCGGGTGACACGGGACCCGATCCAGAAAAAGGATTTTGACAAAGGAAAAATCTATTTCTGGAGAGGCCCGTGTCACCCGGTGACCCACCCCTGTTTTTCATTCTCTCCTCCCTTGATAAACTTCATTCTAGTGAGGTGGGTGCTAACATGGAATGCGGCTAGTGTTGCCTTGTATACAGTCCGTGAGTAGTGCATGGGCTTGTATCGGCACCTCTCTCGTTGGGACTTTTGACATTGGGAATCTCTATAGGATAAGGTTCCGTGTTTTTGTAGTTCACCCTTTTCCATACACGACTCCATCTAGTGGAGCTCGCTCTGGGGGTAGTAACTCCAGCATTTCATTTAGCTTTCTCTGGTATCTAGCAACGGAATTACCTAGAAATAAGTGCTGAATGGACTATTTCACCGGGTGACACGGGCCCCTCCCCAGAAACAGATTTTTCCTTTGTCAAAATCCTTTTTATACAACCAACCCAATAAAAATTATGACTTTGACAAACTTGAAGATTTACTTAATAATGCCAAGGAATCTACATTAATAGTAGGTGATTTTAATGCTGTCAACCTGATGTGGAACTGTAAATTGTACAGACTGAAATAGAGCAGGAAGTAAAATAGAAGAATTCATAGATTCATATGACGTGCTGTATAAATAATAACGAAGTCAACACATATTTTTCTAAAACACATAGAACATTTTCCTCAATCGACTTAACTCGATGTACACTCGGCAAGGAAAGTGAGGATACAGTTTTTTTAATCTTCGGACATATATTGCTAATTAATGCGACATCTGGCAACTTTAGAAGGGGGAAGAGCTTCAGTCTTAATGTGTTTGCTTTTTGCTTGACCTCCTATAACTTTCAATCATATTCTACGGTTCTGAAATCATTGATACTTGAATGCAGTAGTAAGCTTTACAGTATTCGTTCAAGTTGTAATTTGCAGCGACAGTTCTGAGCAAAATAAACATTTTTCGACATAACCTACCAACTAACCTTATACAAATGAATTTATGACACCACAATGAACGGAATGCTTGCGTAATCGGAAACGGGATCTTCCATAATGAAATCAAGAGTTAAATTTGAGCAATGTCCAACGAAAAACATGGGGAACACTAAAGGAATGAATGCAATGTTATGATGTGAGAGAGAGAGAGTTGCTGTTGTGTAAGCCTAGGCCTATATGTAGAGCTACTCATTTCATTATTTTTTTTTTCATTTAGAGATTGAGCGATATTATACTTGTATAGTATGTTTTAGCAATGGAGAGAGAGAGAGAGTTGCTGTTGTGTAAGCCTAGGCCTATATGTAGAGCTACTCATTTTATTATTTTTTTTCTTTTAGAGAGTGAGCGATACTATATTTGTATAGTATGTTTTAGCAGGAGAGAGAGAGAGAGAGAGACTATGGCAACGTCAAGAAACATCCAGTTACTTGTGTTTTCCCGATACTCCGCACATCATAGAGAACGCTTTTGCGGATTTAAATAGATTTGGTCAACCTACCCTAGCTGTCACATCATTTACTGCCATTAATTCCAGCTGACCTTTAACACTGTGAAATATAAATATGAATATGTAAAAATTAAATAAATTATCATTACCTCGTATGATGATGCAATAATAAGCCTCTTCATAACGGAAAACGAGTAAATATTGCCGTTCTGATAAACAGTACTACACAGAGATATCCATACACTATCTTTTAGATCTCTATGAACGAAGTCATCTGAGAAATTCTGATTACTTCGGACATCCATGGTGGTTTTAAGTATCTGAACGTTATTGTTTTGCAGATTTAATATATATGATATAATTTGCAGTGTATTTTCATATTCTAGAGTAAATTTACCGAGATTATGTGTTTTCTGTAAGAAAAAAAATTAAAATTCGATGAACGAAATCTAATGAAAACTGTATCCTCACTTTTCTTGCCGAGCGTACAACAAACATAGTTGACAGATTGGATTGAAATACAGTTGACGACTTGCATACAAGTGACCATTTCCCAATATTAATTTCATTAATACAAAATAATCCCACCAAGCATGCCCCTCAATATAACATTTATAAAGCAGATTGGGAGCAACATGAATTCCACACGAGGAATATCCCAGCATTTGAATATTTAAGAAGACCATAATGAAACTAATAAATTTCTTGTTGATTTCATTAAAAATGCTGCTGATAAAGCAATGCCAAAATCTAAAACTCATCCAAGAAAAACAAAGTCCCATGGTGGTCTGAAAAACTAACAGAATTAATAAAAATAAAACACCAAATTGGAAGACGATTAGATAATTTGAATAGAAAGTTCAGTAAAATAAACAAAACATTATCGATATTGGAAGGAACTTTACAAAAAATTACTATATTATTATTAGAAATTAATACATTAAAACCTCTATATAACTAAATATCTGTAAAATTTAAAAGAGAAGTAATTCAAGGAAGAATCATTTAATGGAGGAAATATGTATCAGATCTCTCTAATAATACTCCCTTGCAAAAAATATTGGAAAAATTTAGGAAAATAAATGGCACCCATGTTAAACCACCTAGACATGCTTATGGGAAAAGAATACTTGATCCTAAAGGAGTAAGTAATGTAATAGGAGAAAATTTAGCAAAAGTAAGTAGTAATAATAATTTAGATGAGCATTTCCGCACAAAGAAAAATAGTATAGAATTAATAACAAATTTTGAAACAATGGAAGATATAAATTATAATAGAAAATTTAATATGGAAGAGTTGGAATTTGCTCTGTTGAACAGCAATAACTCTGCCCCTGGAGGTGACAGAATTTGTTTTGAAATGATCTGCCATTTAGCACCTTTGGCAAAGACATACTTTTTAGAGTTTTAATACCACTTATGGCTTTGAAATTTATTTATTGATGAATGGTGTAAAGCTATACTGTAATTATTTCTATTGCGAAACCTGGAAAAGATCCCAGTAATGTAAACAATTACAGACCATTTTATTTAACTAGTTGTTTATGCAGATTACTAGAGAAAATGGTAAATGCTCGACTAACATGGCACATTTGAGAAAATAAAATTTTGACTCCCACTCAGTTTGGGTCATACTGTAACAGATCTACACTGGATTCCCTGTCTAACTTAGAAGACCACATACGAAGAGGATTTGAGCGAAAACAAATTACTATAGCGGTTTTTTTTTTGACATTGAAAAGGCATATGATACTACATGGAGATATGCAATATTAAAAACATTACATAAAAACAGCATCCATAGATATTTACCTAGGTTTATCAAAAACCTTGACAAATCACACTATTCAGGTGAAAATTGATGATGTATTGTCAAGTACATTTCCACTTGAAAATGGTGTTCCTCAAGGAAGCATCCTTAGTGGCACTCTATTTACTTTAGCGATAAATGATATTAGTAATAATCTACCTATTGGAATTAAAAGTACCTTGCATATGGATGATTTTGCCATATATTATTCAGCATCTCACATAAAACATGCAGAGTGAATCATTAATAAAACTATAATAAAAATAAATGAATGGTCTTCATCTGTAGGCTTCAAATTTTCTATACAAAAGACTCAAGCAGTAATGCTTTATAAAAATAGAAGTGAAAAAAGGTGAAGAAATAGATTTAAAAATTAGGAATCATTCCATACCAATTGGCCAAACAGCAAAATTTTTGGGATTAGTATTTGATACAGTACTCACTTGAACTGGAAAGCCCACGTAACATACATGAAATCAAAATGTAAAAGTGCATTAAACCTATTTAAAAAACTATTGAACACTACTTGGGGAGCCAATAGACATACCCTTACTGTACTGTATAAAGCAACAGTGCTGTTTATCATTGATTATGGAAGCGAAATACATGGCTCGGCATCAGACGCAACGCTGAAAACGTTAGACCCAGTACATAATGAAGGCCTTATAATATGTTCAGGAGCTTTTCGATCATCACCAATGTCTTCTTTACAAGTTGAGTGTGGTGAACTACCTCTCTCTCTCTCCATAGAGAGCTAGTAACAATGAAGAGTGCTCTGAGAATTCAGACAAATGATTCTCCAACCAAAAAATTATTTGAATTAAGAGATGTGTTTGTAAACAATCATCCATCTCCTTTCCCAATTAGAGTTAGAAGACTGTTTGAGTCGCTAAATATAAGTATACAATTACCTTTAATAGTAAAATTACCTCCTTGGACAAGGAATAAAATGAGAATTTGTACACACTTAAAAAATTTATCAAAAAGTTATTCATATACCCCCGAACACCATAGACAACGTACAGTAGAACATATAATCCGAAAAGGTCCACATTATTACGCAATATTCACTGACGGATATAAGTCACGATAAGGAGTGGGATATGTTGCAGTATCCCCAGACAAAACTATCAGTTCTCACTACCAGATAATGCCTCAGTATTTACAGCTGAGTTATGTGCAATAGCATCAGCCATAAAAATAATTAGAGAATCCTCATGTAATAGTTTTGTGATTTATAGCGACTCCAGAAGCGTTATACAAGCCATTCAAAGCTATAATAAAAAAACGATATTGTACAACAAATCAAGTTTTCATTCCATAAATTGTATAATAATGGAAAAAATATTGAAATATGTTGGATCCCTGCCCATGTAGGAATTAACCCTCTAACGCCGAGCCTCTATTTACAAAAGTGTCTAATCTTGATGTATGCGGCATTTTGGGAGTTAGCGCTTGAAGCGGAAAAAAGTTTTTTCAAACAATCACAGCATGCTTAGTTTTTAAGATTAAGAGTTCATTTTGGCTCTTTTTTTGTCATTGCCTGAAGTTTAGTATGCAACCATCAGAAATGAAAAAATATCATTATCATATATAAATATTGAAATATATGACAGCTTAAAAAAATTTCTTATATAATTGTATACAAATCAATTGCGTGATCAAAACGGTTAAAGATAACGAGTTTTTTTTTTCTTTGTATTGTACACTAAATTGCAATGATTTTGGTATATAACAAATTGTAAAACTATCAAAGCAGCACAGAGAAAATATCACAAAATGATGCATGAATTCGTAACGAGCGGACGTAAAAAAAAGTTTTTTTCAAAAATTCACCATAAATCGAAATATTGTGCTAGAGACTTCCCGTTTGTTGCAAAATGAAGGTAATTGATTGAATATTACTAGACTGTAAGTGTTTTAGCTTACAATTGCAGTTTTCAACCATTTCAGTCGAGTTAAAGTTGACTGAAAGTCTATTTTTTTCTATTTATCGTGATTTATATGAAAATATTTCAAAACTGATAAAAGCTACAACCATGAGTTATTTTTTGTTGTATTCTCCATGAAATTGCGCACATTTCCATATATAAAACTTTATGTAACGACTAATATAAAACGGTGCAAACATTACGACAAAGTGACGAAAGAATTTCTGAGATGTTCGGCCGAAGCTCCCTAAGCCATGGACGCAAGGAAAAATTTTTTTAAATTCACCATAAATCGAAATATTGTGCTAGAGACTTCCAGTTTGTTGCAAAATGAAGGTACATGATTGAATATTACTAGAATGTAAGAGTTTTAGCTTACAATTGCGTTTTTCAACCATTTCGGTCGAGTTAAATTTGGATCAAGGTTGAAATTTTGGCACTTATCGTGATTTATATGGAAATATTTCAAAATTGATAAAAGCTACAACTATGAGTTATTTTCTGTTGTATTCTACATGAAATTGCGCACATTTTTATATATAAAACTTTATGTAACAACTAATATAAACCGGTGCAAACATTACGACAAAGTGACAAAAGAATTTCTGAGATGTTTGGCAGAGTTACCGCGCGCAGACGTAAGGGAAAATTTTTTTCAAAAATTCACCATAAATTGAAATATTGTGCTAGAGACTTCCAGTTTGTTGCAAAATGAAGGTACATGACTGAATATTACTAGAATGTAAGAGTTTTAGCTTACATTTGTGTTTTTCGACCATTTGGGTTGAGTTAAAGTTGACCAAAGGTTGAAATTTTGGCACTTATCGTGATTTATATGGAAATATTTCAAAACTGATAGAAGCTACAACCATGAGTTATTTTCTGTTGTATTCTACATGAAATTGCGCACATTTCCATAAATAAAACTTTATGTAACGACTAATATAAACCGGTGCAAACATTACGACAAAATGATAAAAGAATTTCTGAAATTTTCGGCCGAGTTACCGCCCGGATGTAGGGAAGAAGTTTTTTTCAAAAATTCTCCATAAATCGAAATATTGTGCTAGAGACTTCCAATTTGTTGCAAAATGAAGGTAAATGATTGAATATTACTAGAATGTAAGAGTTTTAGCTTACAATTGTGTTTTTCGACCATTTGGGTCGAGTCAAAGTTGACCGAAGGTTGAAATTTTTTGTAGTCGACGTAGGATACGTCCACTCGGCACCCAACAGACAATTTTAGTCGACGTACAATACGTCCAGTCGGCGTTTAAGGGTTAAAGGATATGAAGAGGCTGATAAAGCAGCTAAAGAAGCAGTCCACATGACAAGAGGAAATGTAGACATCCCTATTAGTGACTATATAAGTCACATGTATATAAAAATAATCATTGTAAGTACTGTAAAAGGCAAAATATATGGAATGAAGAACCTGAAAACAATAAATTAAAACAGATAAAATCCAGTGTTGGAAAATGGAGTTCATCATATCAGAGAGAGAGACACACACAAGTAATTCTGACACGTCTTCGAATAGGCCAAACTCGTTTGACACATGGACACTTAATGAATAGTCCATGTGGCCCTCCTCCCAAATGCCCAGATTGCAAAGTGTTGATAACAGTTAAGCATGTACTGTGTGAATGTCCAAAATATAACCTGCAGCAACAAAATGGTCAAAATTTTGGGGGTTTTTTAATAAAAAAATCATTAAAAATGTAGATTACGTCATTTTCAAGACACCCAAAGGATACCCAAAGGATTAAAAGTAAGGTTTTCTTGTGATTTTTGGCGATTATTTCAGGTTACGCCGATTTTCGGCTTACAACGCGGCATCAGAATGGAACCCCTTCATAAACCGGGGACTGCCTGTATCCTGAGAGGAAGGGGCAGGGCGGGGTTGAACTGAGGTGTTTAGTCGGAAAGCTGTTTTGTGGTTTTGCAGGATTTTAATTTAGCATTTTATTATATTTTGCTGTGTTTACATTAATGTTTATACTGTATTTGAAAATTAACCCTTAGTGGATGGATTGAGCTTCAGTGTGAAGTAAAACAGGTTTGGGGAGTTGGACGGATTGCGCTTCAGTGTAAAACAGAATTACACACCACTGTTATGGTAATAATGATTCGAAACAAAGGTGCCAATACTTCTATATGCTATAAATTCACTAATGGCAACTTTTATACAGACGTGAGAGTTAGGCCAGTATCAGTAATGCTTGTGACTTCAAGGGGGAAGGTACTGCATCTCTCTCTCTCACATGAGTCTTTTTGTAAATTTGCTTGTAAATATACGAAGGGGTTGCTGTTGTTTTTTGTTTTTGTCTTTTACTATAGCATGTCGGTTGTAAATGTAATTTTACAAAGAAAATTGCAAAGAAATATTATAAAAAGCATGTAAAAGTAAAAAAAAAAAGTTACTGAATCTTGTAAATGAGGCCCCACAATGGGTTGTAAATAGTCATTTTCAACTTCTCGTGGAAGGTAGGAAAATTTTTTCGAATTTTTTTATACAGGGTGAATGTACGTGTCATTCTCTTTCCATTGATGTGATTTTTTTTTTTATTTTGCCAACCTCAAAGTTTCTCCGGTCTGGGGTGCTGCACATTGATAAATTATGCCGTCCCTTAAGGGTTAAGAAATAATTTTTTTATCGTAGAAAATGTATTTAGTCCCGAAAGTGAAATGAAAGTACAGTAATTAGTGAGTATTGCTCTATGAAAAAATCCATAATGTGGTGAATTTTTTGCAATATATTTGGAGATAGGTTCCACAGAAAAACCCTCGATTAACTGAAGTTGCGATTGCTGATCACCGATCTAACTGGGGCCCACTTTATTGGTCATCTTGGAAATATCTCAGGTTTACTCTCTTGGAGGAAGGTCTTTTGTTTAGGATTTTCAGGCAACACCCCCAAGGTCTACGAAGAGTCTACATACATTGGTGTCAACTTGATCTTTTTTTGAGAGGTATACTTTATGAATTCAGGTATTGGTTTGTCCTGGCAAACTTGTTGCAGGTTTGGCCATAAGACAACCTTCTTTCTTGAGTTTAGTGGTGAATGAGCACCTGGATTTCTGGTTTATAGCAGCAAAGAGGGTCCTTCCTTAGGATTTTTGCATCAGCAAACTGGGGAGATTGCATGCAAGTGCCTGTTGTATCAGGGGAAACTTGCATGGTGATGTCATCATTCTTTAGTTCCCCTGTTGTCCTTGGAAAAGTGGGTTCCAAGGCAACTTCGTCTCCTCTACCAACTTAGAAGTTGTGTCTTCAGGGATTGAGACTAGGGCAGGAACTGTACATGGGAGTGCCACTAGGTTTTTTCCTTCGGGGCAGGGGTGCATTCATGGTCGGATGCATCCAATGAGGGGTAGGATGCACACCTGGTCATTGCTCAAAGTGGTAAGTCTCACTTAAGGCTGATTTTCAAAAACCTTTTGACACCAGCTCTACCATTGGAGACAGGTAACAGGGATGTATGGTCCCTAAACTCCTGTATGGCAAAGAAGTTGTTTGATATTTCCAGGTTCTGAGCTTACACCTGGCTACCGTTCAGCACAACAGGAAGCTCTGGGGTTTCGTGGAGAAAGGCTTCTTTCCTGGAAGGCAACCTGGAACATTTCGCCTTTTAGTACTTGATTAACACCAGGTTGATTTCTTCTTTTTTCTGGTTAAATCTAAGACTTTTCATGTGTCCATGCCAAGTAATATCTGAATCTGCCAGCTCTGCGGTTCGAGGCCTGAAGAGATACAGTATTCATCTCTGGTGATCCAGCTGCTCGTAGTTTGGTATCTCAAGGCAGTGAGAGTTCTGACACTTCACACCTTTATGTTTTCCAGCCTCTTCCCCGACAAGGGGGTTCTCTCTTCGCTATCCATAGGAGTTTTCGGATACTTATGTTCCTGGAGTGGCTGTCTGGAAAACTAGAATTGTCTCAAATTATTGGTGTTGTAGGCAAGGTATCTCTTTGGTCAGAGCTGCTTATCAGAAGATACCTTTGCTGTAAAAGCATCTTTCTGCCCTGGCTTTTGGAATGTATGGTCAGCCTGCAACCAGGGTTTGATTCTAGGAGAAGATCTTGCCTTTTTAAGGGGGATCTTTTGTACTCCTGAGAAGTTATAACAGTCTTTCTCTCTTGGGGATTCAGACCCTGGAGGGTCATGGCTCCCACTTTAGGAGTTTGACTCATAGCATGTAAAAGTCTTTTCTAGGGTTCTCAGGCATAGGTCTGAACCCAGAGACAGTCTCATTTAGCCCTGACAAAGGCATAGGTATAGGCTCTTGTATGTGTCACTCAGGAGGCTGGAGATCTGTTCGTTCGGAATTGTCCAGAATTTTCTAACAAGGTTCAGAACTGTCAGTCATACTGTTTGAATCTTTTTTGTTATCCTCACTGAAGGACTTTTCATTAGTGACTTGTGAGATACTACTGAGTTGTGTTAGAGTGCTGCAGTACTATCTTGAAGGAACTTGACATCTCAAATTAGTATGTCTACAACTCTTCAGTTAGGAAGGAGTTTTCAGAGTAGTACTAAAAGAGTTAAGGAAGGAGTTCAGAGTACAGTAATACTTCGATCTTACACGATTCGAGTTGCGCGAATTCACACACACACGAACTTTTCACTGGAACCTAACTAATGGGCACACGCAATTTTTTCAGACACACGAAATTCTCGAGAAACCCTGCAGAAGTGGGTGTTTAATTTTTGAAGTAATTTACAAGTTTTCATGCTTTTATGTGTAAAATCTGTATGAAAAATGCATTTCATGCTTTTATGTGTAAAATCTGTATGAAAAATGCATTTCATGCTTTTATGTGTAAAATCTGTATGAAAAATGCATTTCATGTTTTAATGTGCAAAATCTCTGAAAAATGCATTTCATGCTTTCATGTGTAAAATCTCTAAGAAAAATGCATTTCATGCTTTCATGTGTAAAATCTGTATCGAAAATGTATTATTTTTATTTTTGTACATGCATAAATATGATGCAAAGTTAATTTCAGCACATTCAGTTAGTGTACTTTTACAAGATGTGATACCCATTTGCAAAGTTACTGCACTTTTCAAAGATGATACCCCTGCAGAAAATGCTTGTTTAATGTTTGAAGTACATTTATAAGTTTTCATGCTTTTAACTGTAAAATCGATATGGAAAATTTATATTTATATTTCTGTACATAAATATCATACAAGTATTATGTCCATTTGCAAAGTCTTTGTCACAAGGACTTTACATGACCTTGAGATGAGGTTGTTCAGTCGCGCTCATTTGATAAAATGAATTCTTTAATGTAATATCAGAGATGTAACTAAGAGTTGTATAAGTGTCATTCTTTGAAAATTACTCTGTTCACCTCGGAGAAAAGTGCTGGTGCAATCTGTATGTGCATGTAATTACAGCACGTTCAGTTGGTGTACTTTTACAAGATGTGATACCCTGCAATTTTCAAAGATGATACCCCTGTAGAAAGTGTGTTTAATTTTTAAGTTTTCGTGTTTTTAGGCGTAAAATCAGAATGGAAAATTTGTATTTATATGTTTGCGCATGAATACGATACAAAAGCAGTACAGTTACTTTATTACAGTCTCTCTCTCTCTCTCTCTCTCTCTCTCTCTCTCTCTCTCTCTCTCTCTCTCTCTCTCTCTCTCTCTCTCTCTCTCTCTCTCTCTCTCTCTCTCTCTCTCTCTCTCTCTCTCTCTCTCTCTCTCTCTCTCTTCTCTCTCTCTCAAACATACGTTCAAACAACTTTTATTATTTCTCTGTACGTCATTACCTGTACAGCATATAATTTTAAATTGATTGAATTTTACCTGTACTGTACTACCTTCTACGAACATTATGTACATGTTTTCGATATTTTATGGAATTGTAGGCTACTTTTTTTACGACTGTGACACATGACGTTTTGCCTAGTGACGCAAAGAAAACAGCTTTTACTCTAAGTGACAAAGAAAACGGCATCCCATGAATTAAGGGTAACATTAGTATAATCTAACGCACCTACTGTAAATGCGCTATTATGAAACTGTGCAGTACTCAATTTTTATGTCAACCATTTACTGTATTCCTTTTTAAGGGTAATAAGCTAAATTTTAAATAAAATTACACTAACTTTAGTTCATTTAAAAGTTAGCTTAATACTTTGGGAGCATGATTAGGGTCATATTTAGTACTTAAACTCTGAAATAAACATTTATTAGCATTTTTAAAGACCATGCCAAACTTACTTCCGAAAATTCACCTTGCACGAGGGGCTCCGGAACCTAACCTCGCGTAAGTTCGAGGTATGACTGTACACTATCACCTAGCTCTGTAAGTTGATCCACAGGCGTCTTGTCTTTCAGTGTAGGAGATTTGCAGCTAGGACAAGAGCTCATGATGTGCGGAGAAGTGATCAGGTATGATCATCTGCATGATTTTTACCTGCAGAATGTTGCCCACTAGCCTTGAGCGTGCTTTCCTTGGACCAGTGGGGGTTGCTCAACAGGTTGGATAGCAAGCCCAGCTCCCTTTGGGACAGGTAGCACATCATCTAGGTGTCTAGTCGGCTGGAGGCAGGATAGGCACGACTGGTTCTCTTCTCTCTCTTTTTCTTCCTTCCTGTCCAGTAAATGGAGAGTCAAGAGTGCTATTCCATATACAAGCTAGACAGATATGAGTGCAGGTTAGATATCTGACTGAGCACCAGTATTTTCATTGGCAATGAAGGGATGCAAATTCCCTCCTCTCTTGGTAAGGGGAGAGGAGGACAGACAATAAAGCAAACTGGGTCATATTTACCTGTTTTATTGTCTTCAACCCCCTCGATGTCGGATCACCATGACGTGGTGAGGGGGCTCTTGAACCTCAGGAATCTGTTCCCGGGTTTTAGTCCAAGAGTCCCATATGCCATTATATATTTGTTTGGATTAATTTTTGTGGAATTTTCCACTTTTACTAAAATTTATAGGACCTGATAAATATGAAAAGATATCATAGCTGGGGTTGGGTTTATATCCGAAGCTAAATAGTGGGAACTGTGGTAGGACCATCAACTGTCTGATAATGTTTGAAGCTGAGAGTTATCAGATTGATAGCTCAAAGGCAGAACTGTTCTTTAGGGCTGGACCATGGATTCCAGGGGGTGTCTGGTTCTTGGGATAGGACTCTCAGGCATTCTAGCTGGTTTGCCCATAATGTGATTAGGGTGGGGATGATACTGTAGTATTCTTGTAATACCTTCGGTCTTAGCAAGCAGGTTTGGCTTACACTTGGGCCACTCTAATCATGTTGTGCCATCCCCTGTGGGGTAGGGTAGGGACGCAGACATTTGGGAGTCAGCTCTCACTTGTGCCATTGGTGGAAGGATAAACTTCATGAAAGGCTAATGTTTTCAGGTTTAATTTTTCCCTTTTTTTTAACTGCAGATCTTTATGATAAGTAGAAATAAAGATTCAAGTACCCCTGGGCCCTTTGATGGTAGTGACTCGGCACAGTTGACAACCACTGGAACTTCCTCTGACAACCTTTCTCTGGAAAAATCAAATAAAATTCCTAATGTAATTACACTGGATCCCTATGCTCCAATGAAAAACAAACCCAAAAAAACCAAATATCTTGACCCAACCTTGACTCACCTCGAGGGAGTGGAAGTTGGTCAAGATTCCTGATCTTAGAAACAGAGAAGAAAATATCGGCATTGAAATTAGAAAACTACAGAAATGTCATTCAGACAAATAAAAGACCAGGTGTGGTTGATAGAAACCACAACAAAAAATCAATCAGAAAATTACTCAACTATAAAAAATGTTGATAATGTAAAAGTACATATAAAAACATGACAATATGAACAGCGTACAGGGTACCATAATACTCCCTTGTAATAATGAACCAATAGAAAAGAATATATTGCTGGATTCCCTTTAAAAAAAGGTACAACAATGTACCAGATTGTGAAACATACAACATAGCCAGCAGACGGAGTAACAGAAATTCATTGAGAATAGCAAAGATAAAATTTGAAGGCCATGAATTACCCTTAAAAATGAAAATCTTGGGCCAAAGCAGAGAACTGAGACCGTATGTACCAAAACCACTACAGTGCCAAAACTGTAGTACGTATGGAGATACTGTACAAGGAAAAATTGCCGTAATACATCTACATGTGCGTATTGTGGATCTGACAAACATACCACTCAATGGAGGTGTGGTGAACCAAAATGCGTGAACTGTGGACAAAATCACCATTCAAGATCTAAGGAATTTATGTATTATATATACAATACAGAATTACAATTACTTCAGGAAAGGACAGGAATGCCTATAAAAGAAGCCAAATTAGAATTAAAAGTTAGAGAAATGCATGATCCTGCTAGGAAACAAACGTTTCCTGCTGTAAAAAGATCAAACAATGAAACAAAAATGGAAATAGGTAAGAGTAACAAAACCCTGATAGATCAACCCCAAAGAAAAATAACCACTTTGCAAGAAGAAACTAATATAGCAAAGAACCAAGAAATGTATACAAATATTTGCTCAAATTCATTTGAGATATTAAGAGAAATGGAAACACTAGAAGATAATGCAAGCACCACAGAAATATTAGAAGATAGTTCTGATGAATTAGAAGCTAAAAAAAAAAAAAAAGGCCTTTAGAAAGAACTCCACCCAAGACCAACAAAAAACCAACCCCAAGAAAGCACATAAACCAAAAAATAAGAATATACCTTAGTCTCCTAAAGTAATAATAAAACCAATGGAAACAGATACCCAGAACATCAAAGAAATATTAGAGGAACAAGCCATTGACAAGAATGATTATGTGATGGGGGAATAGATTACTCCATCACCAATAATAGGTGCAGCAAGAGTAAATAAAAGAAAAAAACATGAAAACACTTGTGGATGTAATGAATGTTTCACTGAACTGTGCAGCAAAACCGAAAGCATAACAAAGGGCAGTTTAACAAACACTATACAAAATTTTATAAGTTACAAAAATAAAGAAACTACTAGTTTAGACAATCACAAAATGGACTGTATGTGCATTGAACACCTAATATCTTATAAAGAAAAACAAATAAATATCATAAATAAAATATTTGTAAAAATGCGGATTGATGATCCACAAAAAGAAAATTACACTTGAACACACTAACATAATATTTTCAATAATTATATTATACAATGGAACGTAAATGGTCTACAGACCAGATTACATTTGGGAGAAATACAGTGATTACTAAGGGAATAAGAACCAATGATATTAGTTTACAACATGCCAACAAAGCAATATTAACAATAGACAAATATACCTTAGTGTCTACATCTAGAGAGGAACAAGGAAATTTAGGTACTGCTATATACAGTATGCACATAAAGTATGTTATGACAAAGTACCTGTAAACTTTACTGATCTGCAAGTACTAATAATTCATCCTAGGTGATTCACTGTTCGTGTTTTCAACTTCAAGTATCAAGTATTAAAATATGAATAAAAAATGATAATTATGTAATTTATAATTTATACAACCAACATAATAAAAATTACGACTTTGACAAACTTAAAGATTTACTTAATAGTAGGTGATTTTAATGCTCACAACCCAATGTGGGACTGTAATTGTACAGACTGAAATAGAGCAGGAAGTAAAATAGAAGAATTCATAGATTCATATGACATGTGCTGTACAAATGATAATGAAATTACATATTTTTCTAAAACACATGGAACATTTTCCTCAATCGACTTAACTCCATGTACAACAAACATACAGTAGTTGACAGATTGGATTGGAATACAGTTGATGACGTATATACAAGTGACCATTTCCCAATATTAATTTCATTATTACAAAATAATCCCACCAAGCATGTCCCTCAATATAACATTTTTAGTCAAAGGGAGCTGCGAGAGCCTCATGCAGTTACGTCTGCCTTAGGCAGCGCCCCGGCTAAATCCCTTATCAGAGAACTTATAGCACAGGGTTGGCACGTATTCCGGTTAACGGAAGCTTGTCACTATTGTGATAGGATATCAGGTCTCGGGGGGGTCTGCACTTTGACCCCCTATCCGCTGCATTGATGAATCAATTCATGGCTAAACATCTCCACTGGTTACACCTTTCCATTTGCGCTTCCGTGGCTAGTTCGAATGAAGTGGGTCAAAACGCGACTACACATCTACTGTGCATGCGCATGTTGCCAACCCAATGTTTTTCTAGCCACGCTTTTTGGTGTGTGGTAAAATCTTTTCTGGCTTAATTTGAAGGATTTCAACTTTATTTGGCATGGAGTCTTCATCTCAGTCAACGGGGAATAAGATAAGTACCTGCCCTACCGCAGTCACAAAATTTAGTCCTGCTTAACTAATATTTTCATATATTTTTTAGTGTCCGAAATGATGGCTCGGGAGCGTCATACAGCTACCCGTATTTAGGCTAGGATTCTGCCTTAATTAAAGCGAAAAGCATAGGTTAGGGTAGGATTTTTTAGATTCAGCATGTCAAAAAACCCTAGCGTGAACTGTTAAACATGCTTGGAAAGTTTATATAAACCTGCTTGTTATGAAATTATCGATAGCCCGAACGCTAGCGCTAGCGCTAAAGTTAGGCTAACCTTTGGTACTTTTAGCTTTACCGAAGCGGATGATAGCCGCTTTCGGTATTTAAGGTAATTCTTTTTGGTGTTATTTATGTGACATAACTATATTTTGGACATTTTGTTAGAGTTTTTTGTGTAAAACCTCCGATTTATGTCCCATTATCGGTTGGGAAAAAATGATTTGGGCTTCTGGAACATTCTAGAATCGTTTCGTAACAAAAATTGCATATGATACACTGGCTCCCATTCGAGTTACCAGATACCTCAAGTCGAATTATTTCGAAATAGTAGTTTTACTCATGACGAATTGATTCGAAATAGTAACTTTTTTATGTCGAATTGATTCGAAATAGTAGCTCCTTTATGTCGAATAGTGTAGTATAGAAATGAGTTATGAACTCAAATACAGATATGTCGTTCTGTTAGCTGTAAGGTTGTTGCCATGCACCAATGAAGTCGTGAGTATCGATTCTTGCCAAAGTTATTCGTCTGGGGCGATCGATGTCCTATATTGGATATACCTAGATCCCCTAGTCTAGGCTAAGCCTACATGGTAGCCCACATTCTTGGTCTATGATACCCTCGACTCGAATGGCATGGATTTACCTGTTGCTCTGTCATGGAACTGACATAATCCCAGTATTATTCGACTTCCTTGTTCGTGATCATAGATTGCCCTTCAGTTGTAGCTCTCCCCCAGTGAGTACCCCCTCCCCCTTTTCCCTTGTGCCTAGCACCCATTGGAGACGAGCCTCGAACAGGGATGTCGACGGGGCATGAAACCAGCCATTCGAGATAGTAGAATGAATGTCACCTCATTCATTCATGAATATAAAAAGACACCTCATTCATTCATGAATATAAAAAGAGATGATACAATGATTGTCACCTCATTCGAGTATATAAAAACTATATGCTCGTTTTTTTTTCTCATGATGTAATGGCTTATATAACATAGTTCCTTAAACATTTTAGTGGTGTTTCATAGTATTATTTTCTTTTATAGGCTTTGCCAAATAAGTGCGCTAATGCTGCCTGTAAGAAATGGATAGACTCCATCAAGACTCAGCATGAGTTTTGTCGGGGGTGTGCTCCCTGCAGTGTACAGGGTACGGACCATCCATACTGGAGTCCGGAAGGGTGTGACATATGTACTGAATGGCTGTCATGGGCTCGCACAGGCGATCACACTGTTTCTGGCTCTATGGCATATATTAGTATACAACATTTAAGAGCATGGGTAAGAGGATTCTCCAAAATCGGCCCAAAAGGTCCTCTTGGCTATTTGCCAGACAAAGGTGTAAGAGATTTTCTCTTCCCCATGGCCAGAATTCAGTCGGTCAGGGGTTATGAGAACTCACCTGATGATGTCGTGGTGGATCCTAATGCATCCACTTTGGTGCCCCCCCCTTCATACCAGGGGATGAAATCGATTTGGGAGAATCTGAAAATCTGGGTGATGAGGGGGATCTATCTGATGCTGAGCCTCGACCCCCAATAGGTCAACCGATTCCTGGCAGCATCCCTAGTAAATCAGCTCCTAGGACATCGATGAGGATAATGTTTCAGTCCGCACAACTGCCTCTACTAAGAGAAAGTTTGCGGTACAAAAACTAGGATGTCTGCAATGGAATCAAAAGCTGGACAAGTTGATAGAACTACAACTTGCAAAATCTTTGGATACAGGGGCTCAGGGACAGACTCTGGAGCATGCACAAGTGTCAGATCCACCCATTAATATAGATGATTTCCTAGATTTGAGAGTGGTGGAGGACGAGCCAGAGCAGTATAATCCCTGGGTGGTGGCATCACGGCTAGCTAGAGCGGTGGATGGCATCTTCTATGATAGTGATGTATGCACCCCTCTAGAGTTTGCAAAACCTTTTGTCCACTTCAAAGGTAGTAAGTTTCGCTTTCAATGCCAAACACCTAAGACTCTGGCTATGGTACCGGAGGAAACCATGATTTTTACCCAGGATCAGGCGAAGGGCTTCCTTTCTAATATCTACCAGGACCTGGGAGGTAGTGCTCTGGGCACCCAGGTTCTTGCTAGGAACCTTCCTGCCTGGAAAGTACCAGTTGGTGAGAAGTTCCCACCTGTCACCAATAAACTGTTCAAATCTTGGGAAAAGAACTGGGTAGTCAGCTGTCCATGGGACGAAGTTCTCTTTAAAGGAACTCCAGGACTTTGGAACAGTTCTGCCAGATCCCATGGACGATATAACAAAACCATTAGCAGGCTTCACAGAGGTGATGAAGAAAGACAAATTTCTAGCAAACCATGCCCGTTCATGCTTTTTTGCGGACAATCCTTACCTTGCCTACACCCTGTGTGTTCAGGAGTTCAAGGCGAGGAAACTGTTAATGTCCTGCATTACAACCTTGACGTTAATGTAATCTCAGGCATACCGCTGTGACCAGCAAAGAGATTCAGTGCTCCCAAGGTTACAAATTCGGAACATGGGTCCAATCTTCATTCACCTTCTGGAGGCTTGGCGCGTCCAAATTAAAACTTAGACGTCAAGCCCTGAAATTCGCTGACCAGAAGTCTATGCCAGTAAAGGAGCTCCTCTTCGCCTCCCCTATGTGTAGTGACCTCTTCCCTAGGGACCTAGTAACCAAGTTGAATAATATTGCTACCCACCGAGGTATCAAATTTGAGGAGTTACTAAGATATGACCCGGAAGCAGACCTAAGGGGGGTAAAGCGCAGGTAGAAGGCTTTTAAAGCACCAGCTCTTCCTGCGTCAGACCCAGGACAAGGTCCCTCTTCCTATAAACAATTCCCTATGCCGCACTCTCAGCCATCCTTGAAGAGCAGCAGTGCACTGCCATCTCAACAGTCCCAATTTAGGCAGTTCCAGGAGGCTTGAGGTGGTCGTGGAAGAGGCGGGTCCTTTCAAGGGAAGAAAGGTAACGGGAGGACGAGGTGGTGGTAGAGGTCAATTCAACCAATGAGACATTTCAGGTTGGGGGCAGACTGAAGAGGTTCCAGGAAGCCTGGAAAGTGTCCCCTTGGGCCTATCAAGTGGTATTGAAAGGTCTGCGCTGGGATTGGAAGGGCCCCTTCCGCAACAAATACTTTCATCAGCGCAGCACAAAAGAGTCGATCCTATTTGTGAACAAAATGCTAATAAAGGACACAATAGAGAAATGCCACTTTATCAGGTTCCAGGGGAGGCTTTTCAGTGTTCCAAAGAGGGACTCTCAGGAAAGCAGAGTCATTCTGGACCCCTCTGTCCTCAACAAAGCAATAAACTGTCCCTAATTCAAAATGCTGATGATAGATCAGATAAGACATACCTTGCCAAAGGACAGCTACACCTCTTCTATCGACTTCAAAGACGCATGTTGGCACATTCCAATCCAACCTCATTTTCGCCAGTATCTAGGATTCCGTCTGGGTCGCCAGTCGTACAAATTCAAAGTGATGCCATTTGGCCTCAATGTAGCCCCCAGAGGGTTCAGACCTTGCAGGACTTCGGGTTCCTAATCAACTGGGAAAAGTCACGGCTGAAGCCAGAAAAGAATTTCAGATGGCTAGGCCTACAATGGTGTCTAGAAAGCGAAAAGCTAGCCCTACCAGGAGACCTCCAGGAGGTCAATAGTAGATCAGGTAAAGAGGTTCAGAAAAGCCAAGAGTTTTTCCAGAAGGAACCTAGAAGTGCTGCAGGGCAAACTACTGTTTGCATCAATAGTAGATATAGTCTTGAAAACGACTTTGAAGGATTTGAACCGGATTCTCATTTTAAAGGCAAACAAGTCGTTCAGAGACCACAAGGTCCCAATGAAAAGGAGGTGCAAGACAGTGCTCAAACAGTGGGCATCGAATCAGGCCCTGAAACCAGTCTCAGTGACCATTCATACGGATGCTTCGGCGAAGGACGGATGGGGGGGACACTCAAGTGGTCGGGAGCCCTCAGATCTTGCCATATCAATATCAAAGAAATGATGGCAGTGCTCCTGTCACTCAAGGGACTGAAACCCAAGAGGGAACTCACATTCAGTTGTTCATAGACAACAAGCCGGTGGTACAATGCTTAAAGCATGGGGGATCAAGGTCAAAGCCACTGAATCATATAGTGCTGGGGATCATGAGATTAGCTCAGGTGAAGAAATGGTCTCTGTCAGCATCCCACCTTGCGGGAGCTCAGAATGTCCTAGCGGACTCCCCTCTCCAGATCCAAAGCCCAGGAAGGGAGTGGGAACTGGACAGCCTGTCATTCAGCGGGATCCTCCAAGATCACCCATATCTTCAGGTAGATCTGTTCGCAAACACATAACAATCACAAATTACCGAATTTTGTCACCCCTATCACGACCTTGAGCAGTGGCCAGAGACGTGCTTTTCGCTGGACTGGAACCTGCTGGGGAACATTTATCTGTTTCCCCCAACGAATTTATTAATGAAAGCAGTACAACTCCTCAAGGAGTTCAAGGGGAGGAGTAGTGATTGCTCCAATGTGGCCGAACAGCCCTTGGTTTGAACCCTACAGAAGCTGACTTTTCATCACAAGCCACTACATCTTCCTATTCTTTCCCAGCAGGTTCAAGGATAACTGTCACGCCTCCTCCTTTCTGACGAAAAGCCTTCACGTGTGGACTTTCTCAGATCCCTGTGCTTCATGGAATGGTCACCTGAAGTCGGGGAATTCTTAATCACTAATATTAAGGGGAAATCCGCCAAACAGTATCAGTCAGTGTGGAACAAATTTCTCATTTGTTAGGGACCGTAAACCAACTACCATCGAAAATAACTTCATGGGGGAGTTCTTTGTGTTTGTATTTGACGTAAAAAAGTTGGCTCCCTCTAATATTAAAAATCACAAGGCGGCCCTTGCGGTTCCTTTAAGGCATGGAGTTCGGAGTAGAGGTGCATTCAGAAGTGTTTGAAATGATGATGAAATCAATGGCTCTCTGCAGGCAGAGTGAACAACCATGTGAATTATCATGGGATATAGATATAGTCCTAGCTGCTCTGAACAGACGTTCAGACAATAATATGAAATTTTTGTTAGAAAAAACATTGTTTTTAGTGGGCCTGGCGATGGGAGCCAGATCAGCGGAGATCCATGCGCTAAAAAGAGGAGATCAGTTTTGTTCTTTCGGAAAGAATAAAGTAACTTTTTCATTCGGAGATTTTTTAGCTAAAAATGAGAATCCGTTTCATAGACGGAAACCCATAGTTATCCCTCCTTTGCCCTCTAATCCGAAGCTGTGTCCAGTGGCCACAGTGAAAAAGTACCTTGATCGCGCCAACCATATCACGCAAGGGCCCCTCTCTTTTTGGTACCAAACGAAAGCACCCCACTTTGCCTAGAAAGCCTCAGAACCAGCATTTGTAAGTTAATTGTAGATCTATGCCCAGGATCAGACCCAAAGTCACATGACCTCCGTAAGTACGCAGCCTCACTTGCCTTTTTCGGTAACTTTAGTATGGAGGACGTATCCAAGTACATAGTGCTTGTCAAACACTATGTTAAACAAATGTGAGGTGTCCAGACTGCATGCATATCCCTCGGCAAAGTCGTAGGCAAGAGATAAGGACGCCCGGAAGGTGAATTGGCTGGCAAGAGGAACTCTTCCTTTAAAGTGAGTGAGTGTTTTAAAAACCAGTAGGTTATTTTTTCCTATTATAGTGTATTTCTTTTGCTCTTCACCAATACACAGTCTCTTCGGAGACAGCTTAAAGGGTGGGCTGTTACAGCCGTAAAGGAAAGGATTTTAGATTTGGTTTTGAACCCAAAGGGAAGCGAAAAAGCTTTTTTGGTTAGGGATAGTGGCTAAAAGTCCATCCTCCCTGTCAAATGATGTTTGACGGCTTTATAAATATACAAAAAGCCTCTTTAAAATGTTCTCTGGTACACCTGCATGAGGCTCTCGCGGCTCCCTTTGACAAAAAAACGGGGTTTGAACCCGAAGGGAAATGAAAACCCTATTTTTAGTCTGGGAGCCGCGAGAGCCTCAGACCCTCCCAGTTAGCATTAATTAATTGGGTTATGCCCACCCCTTCATTTGCAGGGAGTATAACCTTTTAGGGAGGCGCGGCTATTCCTACATTGGGTTGGCAATATGCGCATGCGCAGTAGATGCGTAGTCGCGTTTTGACCCGATTCATTCGAAGCGCAAATGGAAAGGTGTAACCAGTGGAGATGTTTAGCCATGAATTGATTCATCAATGCAGCGGATAGGGGGTCAAAGTGCAGACCCCCCAAGACCTGATATCCTATCACAATAGTGACAAGCTTCCGTTAACCGGAATGAATATGTGCCAACCCTGTGCTATAAGTTCTCTGATAAGGGATTTAGCCGGGGCGCTGCCCAAGGCAGACGTAACTGCATGAGGCTCTCGCGGCTCCCAGACCAAAAATAGGGTTTTCATTTCCCTTCGGGTTCAAACCCCGTTTTATAAAGCAGATTGGGAGCAATATGAATTCCACACTAGGAATATCCCAGCATTTGAATATTTAAAAGACCATAATGAAACTAATAAATTTCTTGTTGATTTCATTAAAAATGCTGCTGATTAAGCAATACCAAAATCCAGATCTCATCCAAAAAAAACAAAGTCCCATGGTGGTCCGAAAAACTAACAGAATTAATAAAAATAAAACTCCAGATTGGAAGACAATTAGGTAATTTGAATAGAAAGTTCAGTAAAATAAACAAAACATTACCGATATTAGAAGAACTTTACAAAAATGACTATATTATTATTAGAAATTGATACAGTACACCAAAACCTGTATATAACGAAATATCTGCAAAATTTAAAAGAGAAGTAATTCAAGTAAGAATCATTTTATGGAGAAAATATGTATCAGATCTCTCTAATAATACAGTGAACCCCCCATATTCGCGGGGATCGTCCACACCCCCGCGAATAGGTCAAATCATGAATGCTTAAAACCCTCTAAAAACACTTAGAACTGCCCATTTTGATAGCTTAAACACAGAAAAACCCTGTAAAAATGCTTATACCTGAGTATTTTAATAGTTTTATCACAAAAATGCATTTATTCATGAAAATTATATGAAAATACAGTAATTAGTGAATATTTCTCAGTGAAAAATACATGAATGGGCGAATTTTCCATGAATGATGGCTAGATATGTTCCACAGAGAAACCCGCATGAATGTGTGAGTCCGCGAACCATGAGAACGCGAATACGGGGGTTTTACTGTACTCCCATGCAAAAAAATATGGGAAAAATTCAGGAAAATAAATGATACCCATGTTAAACCACCTAGACATGCCATAATAAAAGATGGGAAAAGAATACTTGATCCAAAAGAAAAGGGATTTTGACAAAGGAAAAATCTATTTCTGGGGGAAGACCTGTGTCACCCAGTGAAATAACCATCTAGCACATATTTCTAGGTAAATTCATTGCTAAACATACCAGAGAAAAGCTAAATGCAATGCTGGGGTTACTACCCCCAGTGCGAACTCCATAAAATGGAGTCGTATATAGGAAAGGGTGAGTGTTGCCACTGCCACCGGCCTCCGCCCTGTAGAGATTTCCAATCTCAAAATCCCCGAAAGCGATGTGCCGTTACAAAGCCCGCACCAGCTCCCCGACTACCAACATCTCAGCTGCCATATTGGCATTCCAGGTTAGCACCCCCAAGCTTGGTATATTACTCAGGGGGGGAAAAGAGGAATAGCGGTGGGTCACTGGGTGACACAGGTCTTCCCGCAGAAATAGATTTTTCCTTTGTCAAAATCCCTTTTCTGGGCTTTGACCTGTGTCACCCGGTGAAATCATAGCAGAGAATTAAACATACCAGCTTGGTGAAGCCCCTTGAAAACTACTGTGATGGAGAGAAATAAAACTATGAGTAAAACTGAGTTTTAATTACCCAAGCAGAAAATTTTTAAACATGACAACAACAAGTCAGGGGATCCATGCCCCAAAGCAAACATGTTATACAGTAAATTAGAACATGATTAGTAATGACTTAATCACTAACAAAAAGGGACAACAGACAATATGTAACATGGTCAGGAGTCAGGCTGTGAAGCATGCCTGACCCAAGGAAAGACGGTAAGGGGAGTAAACGAGGCAGGTAGGCGAGAGGGAAAGTGACAGAATAGTTAAGAATGCATAGTGTGACCACCAGAGGAAGGGACAATGCTTCCTGCCGCCACAGTGGAAAATTTTAGGGCCTCTAGAGATTTGAGGTAGTGGCGTTTGAACACTGAAGGTGATTTCCAACCCGTATATTTTTTGAGATCGTCAAAATTCATATAATGGAAATAATTAGTGGAGGTGGCCACCGCCCTGATATCATGAACCTTTGGAACTGAATCCAGGTTAGCTTGTTTAATAAAATACAAGATTTTTTGTCTGATGGCCTTCAACGAAATAGTTCCTCCACCTTCCCTAACAAAAAGAGGGCCTGATGCTATATTAGAGGTTCTGTCTAAATGAGCCTTTAAAGTAGTGACTGGACATAATGACAGGTCCTGTGGAAGGGGGATAACCTTCCAAGGGGACCATCTATCTTGTGGATCTTCATTCTTGGCAAGAAACTTGAGATCCAGGGCTAACAGAACTTCTCCTGACGGGAGGAAATCGACATGGTTTGGTTCTCTAGAGAGAGCGGACAGCTCAGAAATTCTAGCACCTGAAGCTAGGCTAATTAAGAATAAGGTCTTCCTTAACAGACTTGAGAATGAACAGTTTTGATTATCAGTATCTGATGCTAATTTAAGTACGTCATTTAAGAACCAGGAAACCGTGTGTGGGCGGGTTGCTGGTCTCAAACGAGCGCATGCTGTAGGAATTGATGAAAAATATGAGTCTGTTAAGTTAATATTAAAGCCATGTAAAAATACCTTTTTTAAAGCTGATTTGGCTGTAGTAATAGTACTAGAGGCTAGACCTTTTTCAAATAATGACCTGAAGAACGAGATTGCAAGGTTCGTGGTCATTTCTTTAGCTTCAGATTCTTTCAGGAATAATGCTAATTTCTTGACTGCTGAGTCGTATTGTCTGAGGGTAGATTCCCTTTTGTCTGATTCTAAGAGCAGTGTATTAACAGGGTCAATGTTAGCATCTTTCTGAGCTGCGAATTTCATGAAATCCATAAAGCCAGGGCATTTTGAATTCTTGAGGAAGTTGACACAGTCCGAGTTTGTACAATTTGTGTCAATTTTGGCCTGGGGATTTGTATGCACCGGAGTTTCAGCTCCAGAAGAAGAGGAAACCAGTTGCTCTTCGACCAGTTGGGTGCTACCAGGGCCACATGACCTTTGGATGTCCTGAGCTTGTGTAAAACTTTCATCAACAAGTTTACTGGAGGAAACAGGTAGATCCTCAGCCACATGTTCCAATCTATTGACATCGCATCTGTGGAGTGAGCCAGAGGGTCCAGGTTGGGGGCCACATAACATGGAAGTTTGTGGTTGCTTTCTGTGGCAAACAGATCTACCTGGAGACCTGGGACCTGACTGCAAATCCACTCGAGTGATGTTTTGTCCAGGGACCATTCCGACTCCAGCGGAGTTGTTCTGGACAGGGAATCTGCAATGACATTCCGGACTCCTGCCAGATGGGTAGCTGACAAATGCCACCGGTGTTTGTTTGCTAGGGAGAATATTGCTATCATTACTTGGTTGATCCGGCTCGACTTGGAGCCCCCCCTGTTTATGCAATGCACCACTACTGCGCTGTCCAAAACCAGCCTGATATGAATTAGTCTGGTTGGACGCAGTTTCTTTAGGGTTAGAAATACTGCCATTGCTTCGAGAATGTTGATATGGAACTGACGGAACATAGTGGACCACGTTCCCTGCACTTTTTTGTGTTGAGAATATCCTCCCCACCCGCTCAGAGAAGCATCCGTGTGAATCACCAGCGACGGAGGGGGGAATTGGAGCGGTACTGATTTTGACAAGCTCTTGACTGTTGACCAGGGCCAGAGTCTCTTTCTCAACACTGGCGGAATTAGGGACACCTTGTCTCTGAATCTGTTGTTGGCACGTCTCCGCCACACACTGTTTATGTCTTTCAGTTTGGCTTTCAGAAGCAGATCTGTTACCGATGCAAACTGAAGGGAACCTAAGACCCTTTCTTGGGTATGGCGGGAAGCTTTCCTGTTCTTGAGGAATTGCCTGGTTGCTTTGGCTATTTCTCTCCGTTTGACTGGCGGAAGAGACAGTTTGTGTGAGTCCAGGTCCCACTGGATTCCTAACCACTGAAAACTGGTCTCCGGAACTAGGTGGGATTTCTCCCCGTTTATTTAGAAGCCTAGAGATTCCAGAAAACCGATCACTATGGCTGTTGCTTTCCGACATTCGCTGGCGTTGGATGCCCAGATTATCCAATCGTCCAGGTATGCGGCTAGCATGATCCCCTGGGACCGTAGTTGTTGGACTACTGTATCTGCCAGTTTGGTGAAAATTCTGGGGGCTATGTTGAGCCCGAATGGCATGACTCTGAACGAGTAAGCTTGTTTTCCTAGTCTGAACCCTAGGTAAGGAGAGAATTTTCTCACAACCGGGACGTGATAATAGGCGTCTGAAAGATCTATAGAGGTGGTTACGGCTCCACGGGGAAGTAGGGTCCGTACCTGCGAGATTGTAAGCATGCGAAACTTGTCGCATTGAATGTATAAATTGAGATGAGACAAGTCCAGGATTACTCTTTGCTGACTGGAGCCTTTCTTTGGAACACTGAACAGTCTGCCCTGAAATTGCAGGTGTCTCGCTTTCTTTATAGCCCTCTTTTGGAGCAGGTCCTTCACAAAGTCCTGGAGGGCTTTGGACGGTGACTGATGGAATCTGACTAGCGGAGGAGGGCCTCTGCTCCAGCTCCATCCCAGACCCTTGGAGACTATGCTGTGGGCCCATGGACTGAAGGTCCATTGGTCCCGAAAGAGATACAACCTCCTGCCTACCTGAGGAGCCTCACTGGGCGGGGGATGATCTACCTCCTCTGCTACCTCGGCCTCCCCTCCCTCGGGAGATGGAACGAGACGCAGATTTGCCTCTAAAAGAGCCTCTGGCTCTACTTCCCCTGGCATTCCTGTTGAATGCCCGAAATGCCCCTTGGCTTTCAAACGAAGCGTTGAAAGCCGGAGATGTCACATAAGTAGGGGAAGCGAGCGTATGTTGAGCTGGCTGTACCAGCACATACTGTTGTTGAGGCTGTGCCTTGGAGGTTGAATGCTGACCGGCCGGAGAGACCGGAACAGCCTGCAGCACAGTCTGGGTATGGGGTCTTTTGAACTTTTTGAACCTCTTCCCGGGTCTGGGATGAGGTCCGGAGGACTCCGTTGGCTTCCGCTTGTAGGGGAGACCCCAGCGGGAGCGGAAGCTTTGGTTTGCCCTGGTTGCCTCTGCCAGGACTGTGTTCACTTCTTCCTCCGGGAAGATATTAGCCCCCCAAACAGAGCTCTTCATGAGCCTATTGGGCTCGTGCCTTATAGTGGCTGCCGCAAAGATATGTTTTTGGCAATTCATTCGAGCCACTATAAAGTCGTACAGGTCCTGTTGGAATCCCACCAATAGGGATTTGGTAAGGACCTGGAAGAGGGCTTCCTCGTTGTAGACAACCAAAGTTGCCTCCGCCAAAGTCAGGGAGTGCAGGGACCGACTCAACCTGCTCTTGGCTTCCGACTCGGCCTTCAGAAGAGCTTCCGGGATTCTGGGAAGCTGCTCGCTGAAGAGGGAAGAAGCGCAGTCAGGGTCGAGCTTACCCACCGTGAAAGTGGCCGGAGCTCCCTTCCAAAAATCAGAATCTCCGGGGAAGACGAGAGAGGTGGGATCTGTCTCCCGGAGTTGCGGAAGGGGTTTACCCTCAATGCCTGCCTGATTGGTAAGCAGAGCTACCTTAGTCGTGCAGGGGGTGGGGATAGCATCCCTCACCGAGAACATCGTAAACGTCCCTTTGACAGGGGTGAGTTTAGTGTTCTCGGCCTCCCACTCTGTGAGAGTGCGCAACAGGGTGGATTGTGCCTGGTCCCTCGGGAAGATGACAGTCTCCTTCGGGACCTTATCCGATCTTATCCAGGCTTCCTCGGTAAGCCTGGCATAGCCTGGGTAGGGAGGCACTAGGTCGGGTGGGAAGAACTCCAGCTCCTCCAACCTGCGAGTACCTAGTCCCTCGATGGTGAGGGTATCTTCAAAATGAGGAGCATGAAGAGCCAGGCGCCAAGGGTTTCCCTTATCAAAAGGAGGAAGGCCGGAAGCATCCAGAACAGCGTAAGATTGAGCCGCTGCTCCAGCGCGCATAAACCCAGAGAGCAAGCTCTCCTGGTTCTGCACCTTCTCTGCCAGAGATTTCACCGAATCACCAGAAGACTTCAGGCCCGAAGCCAACTGAGAGGAGAGTTCGCTAATTCTGGCCTCCACCCTCTTATCGAACTTCTTCATAAGAAGTTCAGCGAACGCCTCAGGGTCAAAGTCAGGACGAGGGGGACTCACCTTACTTGACCTGGATCTTGATCCCTTCCCAGAGGGGGGAGCCTTGCTCGTAGACGGCACCGTGCTAGGGGCCCGTGACGACTTCGAGGGAGCTCCGAGGTTAGACCTCTGGGGTCTAAAGGATTTTGTTAAGGTCTTAGTTCTCACAGATTTTACCTTGGGGACAGTAGACCTGGACCTGTCCTCAAGGTAAGAGGATTTCTCAAACCCTCTGAAGGAAGAAGCAGTAGAGGAAGGAGAGCTAAAAAGAGGATCAGAACTGTCTGCCTCACTTACCCCCTTACCTGCAACCTTGTGGTCCGGGTCAATGCTCATTGGTTCGAGGTTGATGTTGATTGCCGCAACCTCCTCCGCTACCTCTCCGCAGATGGCTTCTTCTTCTTGGGAGGGCTCCGTCATCTCACGAATCCCAGCGATCAAGGGGGCGGCTACTTCCGCCGGGACGGCCGCTGAGATCCGGGCGCCAGGGTAGAGGAGATTGCAGATCCCCTCTGAAAGAACGTATGGCTTCCCCGACGCGACGTTCCTCCCAAAACCACCGACCCAGGTCTTGAGGGTCAACAGCGAAGAGTCGCGGGAGCTGTGGTCGGACTGAAAGAAGGGAAGTGCTTACTAACGAAATCTCCAACTGCCATATATATATATCAATAAAGGCCACAAAATCAAGGGAGAATAACGATTAGCGGACATGCAGCTTACCGACTCATCCAACACTCGCTCGTAAAGAGCGTAGCACATCTCACAGCCGTCTGGGTGCCAGATGATCAGGTCCCCGACACGGACCGCGCAGCCAGAGTGTGAGCGACACACTTCATGTCCACAGGGCTGCTGGAGGACCGCCATGCACCCATGCTCCTGACAATGCACCATCTGTAAATGGACAGGTGATACATGAGCATGCTAATTAAGGCTCGCTGGAGTAGGGTCGCCGGAGATGAGAACCTTAATCTAAAATGACTAACGGAGCATGCAAACGGTCCGGTCAGACCCCGCCGGAGTTAATTCCGGTTATAAGGGGATGATATACAAAATACATGAGTGAAAAATGTTAAGGACCGCCGGAGTAATTCCGGTGCTAATAGTAAACCTTAACCTAGGATCATGCGTCATAAACAATATAACAGATTGCATAGATACCGCCGGACACAGTCCAGTAGAGGTATGGTAAAGACATAGTACGGAATGGTTAACAACCAGTAAAAGGAGTACTTGCCAAAAAACAATGGTTATAATACATTGGTTATAAAACTCCGCTTCGATGCCGGGGGAATCGAGTTACACCATACTTAAGGGGGCAGCGGGGGAGGCGTGGTGAGCGCCGTCCAACCACACACCATACCCACCGGAGTGGTTACATGAGAAAGGGTAACGGGAGACCCGACAAACTCGGCGGAGGTAAGACCTGGCAAAAGTCAAGATAGATTCCTAGGGCCTATGGTCGATGTTCTAGTTGTATCGAACAGGGAAAAAACAAGCACAATAAATGCTAGCAGAAGAGCGGACACTGAGACGGAGGCCAGTTAGGTGGATAACACTAACTGGACCCCGAACTAACTCTCCACGGGGTGTCTGTCTTAAGAGAACGACGTCCCTGGGCAGGGAGAAACTCGGTCACGCGTCTGATGCTATGGAAAGGGTAGGGAATAGCCAAGTGGTGGGAACCTACAGCGGTGGCCAGATGGGTGGGGGACACCCCCTGGACGCCGATACCCCCCATGGGGTGTCGGTCATGGGAGAACGACAACCAAACGCGGGGAGAATACTAGGTTACACGCCAAATGCTAAGGGGTTGCAAAGTGGTGGTAATCAATTAATGGTGGCCAGGGAGTGGGAAAGCACCCCCTAGATACCGATAGAACTCCCCACAGGATGCCGGTCAAAAGAGATCGGCGTCTCTGTCGCAGGGAGAACTAGGGAAAACCACCCAATGCAAAGGAAGGGGTAAGGAATGGTTAGGCTAGCGACACAAAATAGGCTCAGAGCAACCCTCGACCCCAGGCTCGCTTCCCAATGACATTTTTACATGGGTAGGAAGACAAGCCGAGGGATGGAAGGGGAGGTGGGAGGGGAGGGGGGCGGAGAGGGGGAGACGTGCAATGCTTGGTCGCCTCCCCTGACACCGACAGCTCGGACAGGAGTAGGCTACGAATGAGAAGACCCTCGCTATTCTAGCCTAACCTTACGAAAACCCAACAGTCTGAGTCGGTAGGCCAAAACAGGGAGAGGGTGGGAAAATCATAGGCCTAATAACACCTATCCAAACCAGACGACACAGTCAGGAGGGCCAAGAACGAGGGACTCTCCTACCCACCCATATCTCCCTCCAAGCCTCAAAACGACCTGGTCGGGGGAGTAGGGAGCAAAGAGCCGTAAGGGAGCCTAACTTGCCTAGGCTAACCTTCCGAAACCGATCAGCGGCCGGGAGGACTAGCCTAGGAGACCCAAAACAGGAACTATCTGACTAAAGTACCACTAAAAGTTAACCAAACGATGTGTGAACATACCACAATTAATATATATCCGTACAGAAATATAAAATTATAAAAGGACTCATGTAGAAGAGCGGGCCAAACCACTCGCGACATATGGAACGCGGGTGGTAAATAAATGGCCAACCCTTACATTAAAGCGTAGCAATATTAATCCAAAAATATAAATGTCATCCGTTATCGTATACATTAGAAAATATCATTAGCATAACAGTACCATCTCAGAGAATATACCCGTTCGCTGGAGGGGGAATGGGTCCAAGGAAAAAAGGGAATTATGATCACAAAGACGAGAGGGGGAAAAACCTCATAGCCTAAGTTAAAGCGAGGACCGGCGCCCCACCAGGGAAAGGGTAATTCGAAATAAAAAACTCCGACAAGGAGTGAATATGTAAATAACACATATGAGGGCCTCAGAACCAGAAGGTTGTAAATGCCACTTTTTAAAAAATGAGTAAATTGCCCTCAAAGTCTAGCATTCATTACTCTGCTTCTAAGAAAGATATTGATTTAAACTAAGTTTCATATGAAAGCCCTACTCTTTAGAACTTTTTTGTGAAAATTTGAAAAAAATTGTAGGGTGCGCTTGCGCGCTAGCATTCAGAATGTCCGCCTAACCCCTCACATTTGTGTATATTCTGGTCATAACCAGCACTTAAACCATAATTAAATGTGTAAAATGATAATAAAGTGTTATTATATTCTTGGTATAACAACAATGGATGTATAATAATAATATAATAATAATAATAATAATAATAATAATAATAATAATATTGATGAGTAATCAATATAGTGTGATGGAAAATAATAATAATAATAATAATAATATTAGTAATAATGATGTTGACGATGATAACCTTCCATCATCATAATGTTTAACCATTAAAACGGTTGGCCTACATTATGTGCAGGCACGAGTTTGTCTGTCCACCGAGAAACATATTTTTGGCCTGCATCGGGCAGTAACTTAACATTATTTTTTTTCCATGACGTTTCATTCCTTGTCCTTTTTCGTCCTCTTGGCCGTTGCACGACATCACAGTGATCACTCTCACTATCAGAGGAAGACATAATGGCGCTAAATAAGGGATAATAATTAAAAAAAAAAAACAAATTACGACACTACGGACATTCAATTTCGCCGCGAAAATCACTAGACTGGGAATGTAAACAATAGCGGAGATGTAAACTGCGCGGTGATTGGCCGACAGTTAGCCCCTTATGCGGGGAAAATGCTGATTGGCCTAGAACTGAATACCCGTTTAGTGACTTAACTCTCATTGGCTCGCTCTGAGCTGCTGCACATGCAACCTTCTGGTTGTAACTGAGCTCTTATGAGGCTGTAAGCTCCGCGCAACATCACGTTCATTCATATAGCTAAAATCGATAATTCCTACTGTTCCATCAGGGATTTCGACCTTACTGAAACGGCTGAATAGCATAGAAATGCCACGAATAGACAGAGGAATCTTTGCCACATCTACTGGTATGCCTAACTCTAAATCGGTGGGAGTGGCGTTTACAACCTTCTGGTTCTGAGGCCCTCATATATAAAACATATTATCATACAGCAAAAGGGCAGAATCATACTGCTAAACCAAACGAAGACTGAAGGTCACGTGTGGTCAGAGAGAGAGGCGGCCGAGACCGGCGTCATATTCAACCCCGTAATTATCGAATTAGAGGTTAAATAAAAGGTCTCAAAATGCAAAAAACTCAAAGGGAGATGGTACTCAACTTAGATGAAGGAAATTCCTGAACGGAAGACATGCCAGCGCACAGAAAAAAGCAAAAGCAGCACACGGTCAAAAACCACAACAAAGCTCTGGCTCGTGCTAAAATGGAATGCCAATATGGCGGCTGAGATGTTGGTAGTCGGGGAGCTGGTGCGGGCTTTGTAACGGCACATCGCTTTCGGGGATTTTGAGATTGGAAATCTCTACAGGGCGGAGGCCGGTGGCAGTGGCAACACTCACCCTTTCCTATATACGACTCCATTTTATGGAGTTCGCACTGGGGTTAGTAACCCCCAGCATTGCATTTAGCTTTTCTCTGGTATGTTTAGCAATGAATTTACCTAGAAATATGTGCTAGATGGTTATTTCACCGGGTGACACAGGTCAAAGCCCAGAAATAGGTAATGTAATAGGAGAAAATTTAGCAAAAGTAAGTAGCGATAGTAATTTAGATGAGCATTTCCACAAAAAGAAAAATAGTATAGAATTAATAACAATAAATTTTGAGACAGAAGATATATATTATAAAATTTTTTGACAACAGAAGATATATATTATTCAGGTTGACCATCACTAATCCGGCAATCAGTAGTCCGGAACAATCAGTAATCCGGCACAAATTTCGGCTAGAGTAATTTCTAATGTTTCCGCCCAAATTTTCAAATTTCCCAGGTCGCTGCGCTAACTCGCTCGCCGGCCGCTTCGATTTGGTGGCGCAGTGTGCTGCATCAACAAACTGGTAGCCTAGCCTACATTATACTGAACTCTATTGACATATTAACAGTACTATACAAACATCAACATAACGAATGTGCATCTTTTTCATGGATCTTTTAAAAAGTTATGCTTTACTACATTGTTTCCAATTGCGTATATGCTCATATTGCTTTTGTATTATAAATTGCGATTAATGTTTTGTTTTGGGAATCAACATCGCGGTGTTTATTTCGCCACATTTAACTAAGTTCAAAGTGCTTTTCTTGCTTCTAGTTAGTGTAAATGAATATGGATACTTTATTTATTTGGGACAAGGATATTTTTCGTTGTACGAAGTGTTTTTAAGTCGAAATATAACTTAAATATGTCTCATTGTGAAATTAATTTAGCTATTTTTTTCGTTATTATATGACGTTCGCGGGAATCGCGGCTGGCTGTTTTGAGGGCATGTTTGTTTTGTGTAAAATAAATCAAGATTCCGGTCGCTATTTTCTCTTCATTTCATCATAATACAAGCGTTAGGTATTTATCTTTTATCGGCATGAAAACAGTGGTAATTTGTATTCTTTCATGACAGTAGTTTTGGTTAAAATGCGTTCTCTCCAGTTTTATTTATGGTCGAGTTTCATCCATGTTGCCGATGCACGATAATTTATAGTCATTAGCAGCTTGAACATTGTTTTCTCAGCTTCAGCTACAACTTGCAGCTTAAAGCTACTGTAGCAGTGTATTTCCCTGCCGATCTTTTCTCCAAAGCGAATAAGGGAATAGTGTAAAAAATATATCAGTCCTATTGTACAGTACTTAACGTCATTTGTAACATAACTACAGTAATTGTGTATTACCGTACGATGGTTGAAATACAAGCAAAACAGTTGTTATCCGATACGATTATTAGCAAAACAAGTTTCCCGTTCGGTTGTTCATGGCTGTACGCATTTACGTAAGAGTATAACATTACTAACTATACTTTTATCATTCTCTTTTACTTTTTTAACTAGCAGATGGAATAAAGAGATGGAGGAAAAGAAGTTGGTCTATTGTAAGTTGGTCTCTCTCGCTGCCTGCGCCTGCGTGAAATAAAAAAATATTTCGTAAATATTTTTGTATCGGTATTAATTGCTAACCCCATCGTAAACTCAAAATATTGTAGGTCGAATTATCGTAACTCGAGCACTACCTGTATTTGATAATTGTCTTTTCTTTATTAACCAACTTGTGCTGATTTATGGGATATTTTAATTCTAAGATGAGGTGCTTAGCTACTGGGTTTCGTGTATTCTAGCCTAATAAATGGCTAATCTGGCACCCCCCAGGTCCCAACGATGCCGGACTAGTGATGGTCAACCTGTAATAGAAAATTTAATATGGAAGAGTTGAAACTTGTCTGTTGAACAGCAATAACTCTGCCCCTGGAGGTGACAGAATTTGTTTTGAAATGATCTGCCATTTAGCACCTTTGGCAAAGACATACTTATGAGAGTTTTATAACTACTTATGGCTTTGAAATTTATTTCCAGATGAATGGTGTAAAGCTATACTGTAATTATTCCTATCCCCAAACCTGGAAAAGATCCCAGTGATGTAAACAATTACAGACCACTTTCTTTAACAAGTTGTTTGTGCAAATTACTAGAGAAAATGGTAAATGCTCACATATGATACTACATGGAGATATGCAATATTAAAAATGTTGCCTAAAAACAGCATCCGTAAACATTTGCCCAGGTTTATCGAAAACTTTTTGACATCACACTTTTCAAGTGAGAATTGATGATGTACAGTACAGGCAGTCCCCGGTTATCGGTGGGGTTCCGTTCCCGACAGCATGACGACAGCTGAAAATCGCTGCTAACCGAAAATCAGCGATAATAGCACTGATCCATGGTTAGCGGCGTCGATAACCGGTTAGTGGCGCCGATAACCGGTGATGAGCGCCGCCGATAAGAGGCGATCAGCGCTGATAACCAGTTATCAGCAACGAAAATCTGGTTATCGTCGTCGCTAGACAAGCGCCGTAAAACTGGATCGCCGATAACCAGGGACTGCCTGTATTGTCAAGTACATTTCCACTTGAAAATGGTGTTCCACAAGGAAGCATCCTTAGTGGCACACTGTTTAGCAATAAATGATATCAGCAATAATCTACCTATCAGAATTAAAAGTAACTTGTATATAATTAAAGAAACATCATTCTATGATTTTGTGATTTTTAGTGACTCGAGAAGTGCTATAGAAGCTATTCAGAGTTACAAATAAAAAGATAATTAGTAAACAAATTAAATTACTTCATATAAATTATATAATAATGGAAAAAATGTAGAAATATGTTGGGTCCCAGCCCATGTAGGGATCTAAGAAAATGAAGAGGCAGGTAAAGCAGCCAAAGAAGCAACCCACATGACGAGATCAAATGTGAATACTGTATCCCTGCCACTGATTATGTATCACACATAAAGGTGGGTATCATAAACAATGGCAATCCATACAGAGTGAAGAACCTTAAAATAATAAATTAAAACAAATAAAACCTAAAGTTGAAAAATGGAGTTCATCATATCAGAGAGAAACATGCACAAGTAATTCTGACGTCTCAGAATAGGCCACACTCATCTGACACATGGACACATTGAGCACCTCACATGGCCTGGCTCCAGAGTGCTCAGAGTGCAAGGTGATGGTAACTGTCAAACATGTATTGTGTGAGTGCCCAAAATATGACTAACAGTGACTGTCAATTTTTGGAAATAAATCAATAAATGAAATTTTGTCAGAATGTGTTACATGTTAAGTCTTCAAATTTTGTTGTTCATTGGGAACTGTGGTTTGATAGATAAAATATAAAAATAAGTCAATAATAAATGCATGAAAACTTGGCATTTGTTGAATTTAAATTTAAATTTCTTTTAAATATTACTGAACTTATGAATTTTAATATACCTTTTTAGTATGGAAGCCTGAGTAAATATATTTTTGTGTGTATGTGTTACAGTATGACAACATGAGCCTATGTGGTATTTTATCCTAATCCTTTGGGCCAGCCCTATGAGAGCTGAAAGTCAGCTCAGTGGTCTGGTTAAACTACTGTAATACTACTATTGTCTTCGACACTTCAGTGTGGGTTCTTACAACGTGATTGAATAGTGTAATGGTATACAAACCTTTTACTGAATGGACAGGGCTTCCTCCTGCCTGTAGGTAGTTTACTACTTTGTCAGTAAGTTTGAATGGCTGTTCCAGCCCGCGTTTGTAAGCAAAATCCTATGTAAAGAACGAAGGTTTGTATGTTAGGAAAAAATTAATTACTTTTAACCCTTACAGGCTGGGCTAAATATATATTAACAATACCCTGAGACCGGGCAAACTTTAATGTTGGCCAATTTAAAAAAAAAAAAGCACTTGGTATAAAAAAAAAACCCTGTTTGGGGTCTCTTTTCCAAGACACTTGTATAAATGTGCTAATTTTAGCAAGTTATTCATGTTCGTTCTAATGTTTGTTTTAACCCTTAAACGCCGACTGGACGTATCGTACGTTGACTAAAATTGTCTGTAGGGTGCCGATTGGACGTACGGTACGTCGACTACAAAAAGTTTTTTTAAATATTTGCAGAAAAATAAGTTATAGGCCTAGTTTGCGAAAGATTTTAAATCGCGCCTTGAGGGATGCTGGGAGTTCACGGATCACGCTGTTATTTTGTTTACAAGCGTTACCGAGCCGCACATGCGCGAATTTCTTTCTTCTAGCACTACAGAGCATCAGCGACACATCTCAGAAATTCTTTCATCACTTTGTCATAATTTTTGCACCGTTTTATATTAGCCGTTACATAAAGTTTTATATATGAAAATGTGTGCAATTTCATGTAGAATACAACAAACAACAACCCATGGTTGTAGCTTTTATAAGTTTTGAAATATTTTTATATAAATCACGATAAGTGCCAAAATTTCAATCTTCGGTCAACTTTGACTCGACCGAAATGGTTGAAAAACGCAATTGTAAGCTAAAACTCTTACATTCTAGTAATATTCAATCATTTACCTTCATTTTGCAACAGATTGGAAGTCTCTAGCACAATATTTCGATTTATGGTGAATTTTTGGAAAAAAAATTTTTCCTTACGTCCGCGCGGTACTCGGCCAAACATCTCAGAAATTCTTTTGTCACTTTGTCGTAATTTTTGCACCATTTTATATAAGCCGCTACATAAAGTTTTATATATGAAAATGTGTGCAATTTCATGTAAAATACAACAAAAAACAACCCATGGTTGTAGCTTTTATTAGTTTGGAAATATTTTCATATAAATCACGATAAGTGCCAAAATTTCAACCTTTGGTCAACTTTCCCTTGACCGAAATATTTGAAAAACACAATTGTAAGCTAAAACTCTTACATTCTAGTAATATTCAATCATTTACCTTCATTTTGCAACAAATTGGAAGTCTCTAGCACAATATTTCGATTTATGGTGAATTTTTGAAAAAAACTTTTTCCTTACATCCGCGCGAGGTAACTCAGCCAGACATCTCAGAAATTCTTTCGGCACTTTGTTGTAATTTTTGCACCATTTTATATTAGCCATTACATAAAGTTTTATATATGAAAATGTGTGCAATTTCATGTAAAATACAACAAAAAACAACCCATGGTTGTAGCTTTTATCAGTTTGGAAATATTTTCATATAAATCACGATAAGTGCCAAAATTTCAACCTTCAGTCAACTTTGACTTGACCGAAATGGTCGAAAAATGCAATTGTAAGCTAAAACTCTTACATTCTAGTAATATTCAATCATTTACCTTCTTTTTGCAACAAACGGGAAGTCTCTAGCACAATATTTCGATTTATGGTGAATTTTTGAAAAAAAGTTTTTCCTTACCTCCGCTCGCTGTAACTCGGCTGAAAATCTCAGAATTTCTTTAGTCACCTTGTCGTAATTTTTGCACCGTTTTCTATTAGGCGTTACATAAAGTGTTATATATGAAAATGTGCACAATTTCATGTAGAATACAACAAAAAATAAATCATGGTTGTAGCTTTCATCAGTTTTGAAATATTTTCATATAAATCATGATGTGCCAAAATTTAAACCTATGGTCAACTTTGACTCGACTGAAATGGTCGAAAAATGCAATTGTGAGCTACAACTCTTACATTGTAGTAACATTCAATCATTTATCTTCATTTTGCAACAAACGGGAAGTCTCTAGCACAATATTTAGATTTATGGTGAATTTTTGAAAAAACTTTTTCCTTCCGCGCGCTCTAACTCTGCTGAAAATCTCAGAATTTCTTTAGTCACCTTGTCGCAATTTTCGCACCGTTTTATATTAGGCCTTACATAAAGTGTTATACATGAAAATGTGCGCAATATCATGTAGAATACAACAAAAAATAACTCATGGTTGTAGCTTTCATCAGTTTTGAAATATTCTCATATAAATCACGATAAATAGAAAAAATCCAACCTTTGGTCAACTTTAACTCGACCGAAATGGTCGAAAACTGCAATTGTAAGCTAAAACTCTTACAGTCTTGTAATATTCAATCAATTACATTCATTTTGCAACAAACGGGAAGTCTTTAGCACAGTATTTTGATTTATGGTGAATTTTTTAAAAAAACTTGTTTTTACGTCCGCTCGTTACGAATTCATGCATCACTTTGTGATGATATTTTCTCTGTGTTGCTTTGATTGTTTTACAATTTGTTATATACCAAAATCATTGCAATTTAGTGTACAATACAACAAAAAAATTAAATAACTCATTAGCTTTAACCGTTTTGCTCACAGCGCGATTTGTATTCAATTATATATGAAATTTTTTTTTGCTCTGTCATATATTCCAATATTTATATAGCCTATGATAATGATATTTTTTTCATTTCTGATGGTTGCATACTAAACTTCAGGCAATGAGAAAAAAAGGAGCCAAAAATGAACTCTTAATCTTAAAAACTAAGTGTGCTGTGATTTTTTGAAAAAAAAAAATTTTCCGCTTCGGAGCTAACTCCCGAACGCCGCTGGCATACGACAGACACTTTTGTAAATAGAGGCTCGGCGTTTAATGGTTAATTAATTTTTCAAAATTATATTAAAGCTCGCATATCATTAAGGATAAGAACTAACTAAAATCAATAACAGTCCCACAGTATATTTATGGACATATTTATTAGATGTAATGGGATGGGGAGATGAACTGTAAACCACTCGTATTTGTTGGGGATGCATTCCAGACCACCCCGTGAATGGTTAAAATCCGCAAATACTTGGAACCCCCCCCCTCTAAAAATGCTCATAACTCCCTATCTTGAAAGTTCAAACACCAAATTATGGCTGAAAATACCAACTTACGTCAAATATACATTAAACAATTATCTTATTACTGTATTAATCTTTGAAATGATATTATTGATATCATTTCATAGTTATCTTAAACATTTTATTGTTAAAAATATACTTATGTACTGTATGGCTTACAACTGTGTGAAAATAATCCAGTCCCCCCTACGTATTCAGCCACGCATATTTTCTTTCATACAGTTACAAGCTGTCCTGTTTTCTTTTAGAAGGGGAACATTGGTATTTATACATAATTTACAAAGAGAGAGAGAGAAATAAAAATACATATGCACGTTTAAAAAATTTAATAATACATACATATCAAGATTACTACGTACATAAATCATACAGGTACCCACCAGTGATGAATGTTGATTAAAGATGATAATGATGAATTAGCTGTGCAGAGAAGTTACATCTCATCTGAGGGTGCATCTTCACCTTCAGGAGGTGCTTTGGGAGGCACTTCTTCAGGCAATATGGGAGGCACTACTTCAGGCAGTTGGGGAGGCACCTCTTCAGGCGATTCGAGAGGCACTACTTCAGGCTTTGGAGGGTCCTTCTTTGTCTGTGTGATGAACATGGTGATAGGCAGCTGATGTCGCTGCTTCTTCAGGGTGGTGAGGGCTTGATTATAGGGCTCCAATGCCAAATCAAGGATGCTTGAAAACTTTAGGGAGCATTCCATATAATGATCCCATGTTGAAACAAACTCCTGTGTATCCTTGATCATTCAGTCAGTCCTCCTCCTCCTCCTCCTCCTCCTCCTCCTCCTCCTCCTCCTCCTCCTCCTCCTCCTCCTCCTCCTCCTCCTCCTCCTCCTCCTCCTCCTCCTCCTCCTCCTCCTCCTCCTCCTCCTCCTCCTCCTCCTCCTCCTCCTCCTCCTCCTCCTCCTCCTCCTCCTCCTCCTCCTCCTCCTCCTCCTCCTCCTCCTCCTCCTCCTCCTCCTCCTCCTCCCTCCTCCTCCTCCTCCTCCTCCTCCTCCTCCTCCTCCTCCTCCTCCTCCTCCTCCTCCTCCTCCTCCTCCTCCTCCTCCTCCTCCTCCTCCTCCTCCTCCTCCTCCTCCTCCTCCTCCTCCTCCTCCTCCTCCTCCTCCTCCTGGCGTATCTTCTTCCTTACTGGCAGACTTCGTCAGGTCTTCCAAATCCTGGTCCGTCAGAGGGTCAGAGTGGCCATAAGTAATGGTGCCATCTTCATCCTCGGTGATGTCCTCCAAGCCTTCTCCACCTAGAATCCTCACCAATTAGAGAGCCTTATTAATGGCCGAATGCTGAATTTCTTCAGGAGGAGCCCCTGTAATCATGAGCACACTCCGGCCACAACTTGTTCCAGCACACATTCAGGGTCTCCTTCTTCATGTCCTTCAACTATTGGTCGATGACGGACAGACATGACAATCGTGAATTTATGCCAATAGTCTTTAAGCGTAAATTCACTGTCATTGTCCATTGCATTCACAAGGAGCTGGAGGGAGTTCCCAGTGTAGAGTGCCTTGAAGGCACAGATCACACTGGAGGAGAGAGGTAGTGTTGGGAGGGAGGAACTCAAGCTGGACTCCCTTGTAATAAAGATCAAGAGGGTGGCCACCAGCATTATCCATGATCAGCAACACCTTGAACTCCATGCCCAAGTCGTTCAGGTATTGCCTAACTTGAGGGATGAAGCTCTGATGGAACCAGTGCTCTATAAGGACTTTGGTGATCCAGGCCTTAGGGTTATGCATCCAGAACACAGGCAGCAACGCCGTGTTCTTATTTTTGAGGTCCCTGGGGTTTGCAGCCTTGTAAATGAGGCCTGGTTTAAGCATGAAGCCAGCCGCATTCCCCCACATTAGGAAGGTAACCCTGTCCTTCTGGGCCTTGAATCCTGAGGCTTTAGCCTCGTCCGTCATGAGGTATGTCCGGGAAGGCATCTTCTTCCAGAGCAGGCTAGTCTCATCCATATTGAACACCTGTTGTGCATGGTAGCCCTTCTCTTGGATGATTTTCTTGAAGGTCTCAGGATATTTCATGGCCGCTTCAGTGTCTGCAGAAGCTGATTCCCCATGCAGAGAAACAGACAACTTTAGGTGGAACTGCTTTTGAAATCGGTGGAGCCACCCCTTGCTGGCATAGAAACCTTGAGCGCTGATGATGGTCCTGCTTGGGGCTCTTCCTCTTCTTCTTCTTCTGCTTCTATAGGCGCGGGTTCATCAAAGCCTAAGAATTCTAATTCCCCTTCTTCAAAGCCTTCTTCTGCCTGTACTATGTCTTCGCCTTCCGTAGGAGTTGCTAACTTCTGATAGAGTTGTCATGCTTTCTCGCGAATGATGTTGGAGTCAAGGGGCATGTTCTTCTGGCAGTCCTTTATCCAGAACATCAGCGCAGATTCCATCTTCAGGATTGTTTTATCCCGCACTGTCGCATCTGTTTTTGCACTACCGAAGAAGCTCATGCTTACAGACTTTCGTATCTCTGTCTCTTTCTTCTTTATGTACCTCACCATGCTCTCATTAACATTAAAATGGCATCCAACCTTGGCAAAACTTTTTCCCTCCTTTAACATGTCAAGAACTTTCACCACCTTCTCGAGTTTCAAAACTGTCTGCTTTCTTTTAGGCTCTGCCAGAAGCCTTAGAAGGAGCAGGGTGTTTTGTAGGAGGCATTTTAGGACCGATTACCACTAACACACAAAGATTAAGAACCTACACACAAAGATCTTTGATTTTACCTGATCAGAAGATGCTACTTACTATGCATGAACTGGGAAAGATGCCTTAGATGCGGTCTCCCATTAGAATTCCATGTTCGTGAGATGGTCTTGAGTGCTCAGTCAATCAGTGCCAAGTGAACAGCCAGTGATCGCCAAGGAAAATGAATGGCGCTCCTGCATTGGCTGCTTTGCGATGACAGCCAATAGCATGTTGAGTATCATTGGTCCTGGGTAGACAGCATCCCAGCATCTCGAGTTCTTTGTATTTGCGGAGAGTTGGCTTGGGTGAGCACCTTTTAAGAAAAACAAATACTGTATATGTTATTGAAATTTTGTTGTGTTTACATTAATGTACTGTATTACAGTACTGTAATGTTTGAAAATTAGTAAATCTTTTTTCATCATAAAAAATGTATTTACAGTGCAGTAGTCATGAATACAGTACAGCCCCGGTCCTCGACGCTAATCCGTTCCTGAAGAAGCGTCGAGATTTGATTTAGTCGAATTCCGAATCAATTTCTCCCATTGGAAATAACTGAAAATGGATTAATCCGTTCCTGACCACCAGTCATTACCCCAACTTTTTCTTTTTATACGAAACATTACACAAATTACAATTAAATAAGTTCAGAGTTAAATAACTTACCATATTAGAAGAACTTTTTACATTTTTAAATGCATACTCTATCAAAAAAATTGGCCTACAACCAATGCGGCCTTATTACAGATGGTAGACCGAGCACCCTAGGCTAGGCTAGGTAGCCTATAGGCACTACCAGAATGTACTGTAATGGTTACACACAAAAACTGTTGTTAATAATATTTGAAAACAAGCCTGATTATTACAGTAAATTAATAATAGTATTAAAAATAAGCCGAATACTGTATGTCTGTTATCATAAAATTAAGAAAAGTTTCCTAAGTTATGTTGACACTCGGCAGCTTGTGGCATGAGTGGATCTAAACAAACCAAAGCGCCATCGTGGTGGCGTATCCTGGTAGTAATTGCATAAACGTTATTTACGTTCAGTCACATGAATGCCTCTTTCATACTTCTCAGTAATCTCCTTCTTAAGTTCTATTGTAGTTCTTACTGTCTTTCTCTTCTGCTTGTCAGCAACGGCTGTCTTGGGATCTATGATTAGATGAAAATTCAGTGCAGAAAGCCGAAAAAATGATGATATACCTGTACAAGTGTGTACTTCTCCAAATAACAGCAGCAGTGTGTGTGGGCTTTAAACGCTTTTGAATACTTGTGAGAAGAACACAGCCAGCAATGCCAACTAGCGGCGGCTGACCAAAACACTTTTGTTTACAAACATCATATGATTCATCGGGTCGGATTCCGGTTTGTTGTTTGAGCTCCGACGCAAAATTTACTCAACATTTCATGTTGAAATCCGATTATGTAGAGTTCTGGTACGGTCGAGGACTGGGGTTCTACTGTGTATACTTAGTACATACATGAAAATGCTATATCCCATGGACGTAAACATACGTACCCTGCTATTCTTGTTGTCTCATGTATTTTAGATATGCTCTCCTTACTACCTGTAGTACTACGTATCATCCTAAAACACTTTATGTACATAATATTTAAAAATCATCATGCACCAAAACATTTAATAAAATGTACAGTACTGTATGTGCAGAATATCAATGTTAGTATACATATGCGCAATAGTACCATGTATATACCCTAGCGGCAAATGACCCAATATAACTCAGTTCATTGCTATATCTCGTTTGTGCATTTTTTGCATGTACAGTACTACTGACTAAGAACATTTTTAAATTGTGCATTAAGATGTCCTCTAAACGCTCTGCTTCTGCTAAGGCTCCTGGCAAAGAGCCCAAGTGCCAGAGGACGTTACTGTTAATGACTGATGAGGAGAAAGTAGACATGATTGTTGTCATGTTAAGAGAGGGCAAAATTAACAGAGAAGTAGCAGCCCATTACGGCGTGACACTGGGCTTGGTTGCCTGCATTGAGCACGAGTGTGAACAAGGTAAAATACTTGGGGAGGCCATTCTTGGAGAAGAACTCATCGCCCTCTTTACCATCCCACCAACGGACCAGGATATTGAACAATTTCATGGCCTGTACAAATTTATTAAGAAGTCAGGCAGCTGCAGATGATGATAAAAGCATTGAATAACAATGAAGAAAGGGCCACAGATATTTTCATTACCATTAATGAGATCATGCAGTTCTACCATACCACCTTCGTTGCCATGTTCAAATACCTTAACATGACAGCGCCTCCCGAAGAAGGCAAAGAGGCGCCCTCAGAAAAGATGTAACTCCTTTGCTTTGCTGTGCAGTCATATCTTTGTCATTCATCGTACTGCACAGCTAATTCATCATCATCATCTGCAATCAACATTCATCACCGGTGGGTACCCATGTGATTTAATCTTATTTATTATATATTGCAGGTAACCAGTGTAGTATTACGTATTATTGTTATGTAGTTTAATGTTATTTAATATTACTATAATTATTTAATTTTATTACTATTATGTACTGTAGTGTTGTTATTACTTTACATTATTATTTAATGTTATTATACAATAAATAATATGAAAATACAGAATAGTGCTTTACGAAAAAGACAAAAAATCTGCATCCGCAAATAGGCAGGTTTCCTGTGAATATTTTTATAGATATGTTCCACAGAAAACCCATGAATGGGCGAGTTTTCCCGCGAATAATTTTTAGATAGGTTCCACAGAACAGAAAATCCTGTGAATAGCTGAGTCTGTAGATCAGTGTTTCTCAAACCTTTTCACCTGAGGGCGCACCTACGAAAAACCAAACCTTTGGGGGCGCATCTTTGATTTTAATATGGAAAAATTAGTCATGAAATTTGAAAATAATAAAATGATAAAGACGTACCTGAAAAGGGATTTTGACAAAGGAAAAATCTATTTCTGAGGGAGGCCCTGTGTCACCCGGTGAAATTCCTATTAAGCACGAATTTCTAGGTGTAGATATTGCTAAATATACCAGAGAAAAAAGCTATCAGGAAATGCTGGGGTTACTACCCCCAGATCGAACATCTATGATGAAATAGACGTCGGTATAGATAAGGGTTAGTGATTGTTGTCACTGCCACAGGACTGCACTCTGTAGACATCCCAATGACAAAACCCCGGAACGTGAGGAGCCGATCTAACACCCGCACTCACCTGCCCGCCAACCGACGACCCCAGCGCCATCTGTACTCATTCCAGGCTAGCACCCCCCACAAGCTTGGTATCCCTACTCGGGGAGGGAAATCTAGACCCTGGGAGGGTCACCGGGTGACACAGGGCCTCTCTCAGAAATAGATTTTTCCTTTGTCAAAATCCCTTTTCTGAGCTCGTCCCTGTGTCAGCCGGTGAAATCATGACAGAGAATCATACTAAGCTTTGGTGAAAGTCTAAAAGGAGCGAATAGTTAGGTGGACATGTATAAAAACACTATTACTGAAAATAGTTTTAATTATCCCTCAAAACATGATTAAATACCAAAGGTATAGGCAGATAAACTGAGTTATAACTAGGGATACAATTAATATCACAGTAAAGGACATGAGAAACAACTATGTACATAAATAATACTATAATGGGTAGGTACTAAAACTAAATAAACGACAGAAAATTTATAAAGGTACCTCGGCTTAAAACTAAATTACAGTAAACACAACATGCCGCAAACTTAAAAACTAACACATAAAATTGTACATCATAATATGAGGAGCCAGGCTGTGAAGCATGTCTGGTCCAGGAGAAAATGGCAGGGCAAGTAAATGAGGCAGGTGGGGGGGGGGAGAGGATAGGGATTAAAGGTTAATTTAAGGTGGAGGGACAATGCTCCCTACAGCCACCACAGGGAACTTCAGAGCTTCCAGTGATTTCAGATAGTGGCGTTTGAACACTGATGGAGATTTCCAGCCCGTATACTTCTTAAGCTCATCAAAATTCATAGTATGAAAATAATTAGTGGAGGTAGCCACTGCTCGGATATCATGAACCTTAGGGACTGAATCCGGATTAGCTTGCTTAATGAAGTACAGAATTTGTTGTCTGATAGCCTTTAAAGAAAGCATTCCTCCTTTTTCCCTGATAAAAAGAGGACCAGACAAACACTGAGAAGTTCTCCGTAAATAGGCCCTCAAGGTAGCGACTGGGCATAAAGACAGGTCTTGTGGAAAAGGAACAACCTTCCAGGGGGACCACCTATCCTGAGGGTCTTCATTTTTTGCTAAGAACCTTTGATCTGGGGAAAGCAGAACTTCTGACGGGAGAAAATCCACATGCTTCGCACCTCTAGAGAGAGCAGACAGTTCTGATATTCTGGCACCTGAAGCTAGACTAATTAGGAACAAAGTCTTCCTTAACAGATTCAAATAAGAACATTGATCGTTATTAGTTTCTGAGGCTAATTTTAGAACATCGTTAAGAAACCAGGAAACCGTATGTGGACGGGTCGCTGGTCTCAAACGAGCGCATGCTCTGGGAATGGATGAAAAATATGAATCTGTTAAATCAATCTTAAAGCCATGCAAAAACACCTTTTTCAAAGCTGATTTCACTGTGGTAATGGTGGCTGGAGCCAGACCTTTTTCAAACAGTGATCTAAAGAATGATATTGCCAAATTGGTGGTCATGACTTGAGCTTCAGATTCCTTCAAAAAGATGCTAACTTTTTAACTGCTGAATCGTACTGTGAGGGTAGAATCTCTTTTATCTGATTCCAGAAACAGAGTATTAACGGGATCAATATCCGCACCTCTCTGAGCGGCAAATTTCATAAAGTCCATAAAGCCAGGGCATTCAGAATTCTTGAGGAAGCTGACACAGTCCGTGTTTGCACTACTTGAGTCAGCTGTGGCTTGGGTATTTGATGACACCGTAGTTTGAGCTCCAGAAGAAGAGGGAACCAATTGCTCTTCGGCCAGTTGGGAGCTACCAGGGCCACTTGACCTTTGAATGACCTGAGCTTGTGCAACACCTTCATCAGCAGGTTTATTGGCGGGAATAGATAGATTTTCTGCCATTTGTTCCAGTCCACTGACATTGCGTCCGTAGCGTGAGCTCGAGGATCCAGGTTGGGAGCAACATAACAGGGGAGTTTGTGATTGCTCTCCGTGGCAAACAAGTCCACCTGAAGGCCCGGAACCTGACGGCATATCCATCTGAAAGAAGCCAGGTCCAGGGACCATTCTGACTCCAGCGGAGTTGCCCTGGACAGGGAGTCTGCAATGACATTCCGGACTCCTGCTAGATGGGTAGCTGATAGGTGCCAGCCGTGCTTCTCCGCCAGGGAGAAAATGGCTATCATCACTTGGTTTATCTGACTCGATTTGGAACCCCCTCTGTTTATGCAATGTACCACTACTGCGCTGTCCAGCACCAGCCTGATATGAATCTGGTTGGTGGGGCAAAGTTTTTTCAGAGTTAGAAACACTGCCATTGCTTCCAAAATGTTTATGTGGAACTGACGGAACAGTGTGGACCATGTACCCTGTGCCTTTTCTTTTGGTGAGTACCCTCCCCAGCCGCTTAACGAAGCGTCTGTGTGGATTATTAGAGCTGGGGAAGGGAATTGAAGGGGAACTGACTTCGAAAGACCCTTGACTGTGGACCTCGGCCGGAGTCTTTTCCTCAGCACCGGAGGAATTAAAGATACCTTGTCCCTGAGCTTGACATTGGCTCGTCTCCGCCACACTCTGTTTATGTCTTTCAGTTTTGCTTTTAGGAGCCGGTCTGTTACGGATGTGAACTGAAGAGAACCCAGGATTCTTTCTTGCGTTCTGCGAGAGGCTTTCCTGCCTTTGCGGAATTGCCTGGTGGCTTTGGCTACTTCTCTCCGTTTGGCTGGCGGAATAGACAGCTTGTGCGAGACCAGATCCCATTGGATACCCAGCCACTGAAATCGAGCCTCCGGAGTTAGGCGGGACTTCGCCCTGTTTATCTGAAAGCCTAGGAATTCCAGAAACTCAATCACCATGGCCGTAGCTCTCAGGCACTCCCCAGCGTTGGATGCCCAAATTATCCAATCGTCCAGGTACGCGGCCAGCGATATCCCCCAGGACCGTAACTGCTGCACTACCGTGTCCGCCAGCTTCGTGAAAATTCTGGGTGCTATGTTGAGCCTGAATGGCATGACCCTGAACGAGTAGGCTTGTTTCCCCAGTCTGAAACCTAGGAAGGGAGAGAAGTTCCGCGCAATCGGGACGTGATAATATGTGTCTGAAAGATCTATAGAGGTGGTGACGGCTCCACGAGGAGGTAGAGTCCGCACCTGCGCGATTGTAAGCATGCGAAATTTGTCGCATTGTATGTAAAGATTGAGACGCGATAGATCCAAGATTACCCTTTGTTGACTGGAGTCTTTCTTGGGAACACTGAACAGCCTGCCTTGAAATTTCAGGTGTCTCACTTTCTTTATGGCCCTCTTTTGGAGTAATTCCGCCGCAAAGTCCCGCAGAGCTTTGGAAGACGGTTGATGAAATCTGATCAGAGGGGGAGGGCCCTTGATCCAACTCCACCCCAAACCTTTGGAGACTATACTGTGGGCCCACGGACTGAAGGTCCACTGGTCCCTGAACAGGTGAAGTCTGCCGCCCACCTGATTGGTCTCACTGGGAAGGTGAAGGCTTGCCTCCTCTACCTCGGCCTCCTCTCCCCCGGGAGAGGGATCGCAAGGCAGCCTTGCCTCTGAAGGAGGCCCTTGCTCTACTCCCCCTTGCGCCCTTGTAAAGGCCTCGAAACGACCCCTGGCCCTCATAGGAGGGGTTATATACAGGAGACGTCACGAAGGTAGGCGTGGCAAGGGAGTGCTGAGCTTATAGAGGGATGAAGAAATTTGTTTTTATTTAGCATTTCCCAACATTTTGTGAGAGAGAGAGAGAGAGAGAGAGAGAGAGAGAGAGAGAGAGAGAGAGAGAGAGAGAGAGAGAGAGAGAGAGAGAGAGTGTAATTGTCATTGTGAGTGGTTGGTTGTTGGAGTTGGTTTTACGGCTCTCTCTCTGTCTGTCGGTCTGTCGGGAGTTTTTCGTTTTTGGGAGGTCTTGGGCAGTTGAGGTCCAACCTTGAAAGTGAACGGGAGTTTGTCTGGCTTTTGTTTTGGATACCGGTACCGATATTGATGGTGCATGTGTCTCTTTTTGTTCGTTCGTTGTTGGTGGAGGGTTTGTTGGAAATTTTGTTTTGTGGTTTCTGTGTGCTGTGATTGGCGACCGTGGACCTCTACCCATCTCCAGCAACCGAAGATCAGGGTGAGTGTTGTTTGTTTGTGGGTTAAAATTCCGCCACATAATATTTGGCGCCCAACGTGGGGCAGCTGGTATTGCAGCTGCAAGTGAGATTGGTGGCTGGTAGTGTGACTGAAGAGAAGGATGGAAGAGGAACTGGTGAGGTTGAGAGAGGAGAATACGTGGTTGAGGGGTGAGAATGAGAGATTGAGGAGTCAGTTGGAGGAGATGGGGGGAATGCTAAGAAGTGCGAAAGAAGAAATGAAAGGGGAGATGAAAGAGTCAGAAGAGAGAATGGAAGAGAGGATGGATAAAAAGTTGGAGGGAATGATGAAAGGTGTGGAAGAAATGATGAAAGGTATGTTCAAAGGTGTTTTTGGAGAAGGGGCTGTTGGAGGCAGGTTCTCTGGAACGTGTGAAGGGGCAAGAGAGAAAGAAAAGGAGGGAGAAGTGAATGGGCGTGAGTGATGAAAGTGATATGGGAATAGGAAGTAAGAAACGAGGGAATGAGAGGCAGGGTAAGGAAAAGGGAATGAAAAGCAAGGGAAGGAACAGAGGGAAAGTAAGGATAAGTCAGGGGAAGAAAAAGGGAAGAAGGGAAAGGAAAGGAAACTGGTAAGAAGGGTAAGGAAGTGGGAAAGGCAGGAAAGAAGGGAGAGAGGGTGAAGGCAGTAGTGATAGTGAGGTGGACGGAGGTGAGTGGATAAAAGTGGATAAAAAGAGGGGAAGAAGAGTGTAATGAGTAAGATGAATGTAAGTCGGAAGTGGACTCTTTGTATTCGGAAGAGGGTATGAAAGGACAGAGCGAAAGTAGCGAAAGTGAGAGTGAAAGTGAGAAAGAAGTGAGAAAGGCTATGTATGTGAGGGAGGTACCGGTGTGAAAAGTATAATGAGTATGGAAGTAGGGATGTGCATGATTTCTTTAGGGAGTATGAAAGGTTTTGTCAGGATAAGTATGGGGAAAGTAAGAGAGTGTGGGTAATGAGAATTAGGAGAGTATTTGACTGGGTTTTACTTGATATGTATAGGGTTATTATGAGTGTGGGGATGTTGAGTATGACAAGGTGAAAGCTAGACTAGTTGAGCAAGCGAGGCGTATGAAAGCGAGTGTTAAGTATAAGAGGAAGAATGAATTTGATGAGGCAAGAATGAAAGCTGGGGAAACCTTGTCACTGTATGCTTGTAGGCTGAGACGTTGGCAAGGAAGAAGTTTGGGGATGATGGGATAGATGAATGTAAGGAGTTAGTACGGAAGTTGTTAGGGACAGTGCCAGATGGAGTTAGAGAATTTGTGAACTTGAAGCGGAAGGAGAAGAAAAGATGGACGAATGAAAGGTTGACTTGGGGAGAAATTTTGGAAATTGTAGAAGATTATGAGCTTGACAGGGTTATAAAAGAGAGCAGAAGTGTAAGTGTAAGGGCTGGGGTAGATGAGAGAGTACCAGAGTTTGGAAGCTTTAGGGATGCAGTGTTGAGGGGCCCAATGAGAATGGCCGATAGTGTAATAGATAGGAGTGTAAGAGCAAGTAATGTGGAGGTGCCAGTGAGGATGAATGATGGGTTTGTAAGGGAACAACGGGTTGGACGGGTTAGGGATAGTAGTGTACAAAGGGGAAGGTCGGTGAGTGGAAGTCGAGCGAAGTGTTTTAGATGTGGAAAGGAAGGACATACAAAGAATGAGTGTAGGTGGGCTTTAGGAGCGTGTTTGGTGTGGGCAATCGGGACATTTGGTAAGGGAGTGTACGAAAGATAGGGGTTAAATGCTACAGGTGCGGACAGGTGGGTCATATTGCTAATGGTTGTAGGGGTACCCAGTGAATGTAATATGTGGCAACTGTGGTAAGAATGGGCATTATGCGAGAATGTGTTCAGAACCGAGAGCGAAGTGTGTCGAATGTGGAATGGAAGGGCATGTATCAAGTGTATGTAGACGAAAGAGGGTGACTGTGACAGCGAATTCGGGAAACTGAGTGTGAAGGGGGTTCAAATGGGTGGATCCTCCAGGATGCAAGCGGTGCGTGTGATGCATGTACGTGAGGGGTTGTTGCATGAGGGAGGTTTTGCTGGAAAGACTGACGAGTGCATGAAGCAATTTGTTTAGATAGAGTATGGCAGAAAACGTAAGAAAGGGAAGAATGTAAGTGAACGGAATGATCGTAAGTTGTGTGATAGGGTGTGAGTGCCAAAGTGAAAATGAGTGATAAAGCGTGTAATACGGATGAATGGGATGGTATGGATAGAACGTATAGCATATGCGGGTTTGATATAACTGAGTTGACTGAACGTGTAGGGGTTGGTGAACGGTTGGAGGTGAGCGAGTGTAAGAGTAAGAGAGCGTAGCAGTGATAGACGCAGTGATTGAAAGCATGAATGAATCGTTGCAAGAATTGGAAAGGTCAATGAGGGAATGGGATGGGTTAGTTGAAGAATTGGGGAGGTATTTGGGAATGAGTTAGAGGGTATAGATGAGATTGTGGATGAAATTGAGAGTGGTAATAGTGAAGAAGATAGCGTGAATCTGAGAGAGAATGGAGGAGAAGATGTGAGTTTGAATGTTGCTAGAAGAGAGAATGATTCTGAGAGAATGATTGTGTGCCCATGAACGCGATCTAGAGGACCTGCTAGTGAGCATCCGTGGGTGTTGCGTAAGGCGATTTGAAAGGGGTGTGAAAGGTGTTGGTTGGGAAATGCTAAAAGGGGGAGAAATATAGAGGATGAAGAAATTTGTTTTATTTAGCATTTCCCAACGTTTTGTGAGAGAGAGAGAGAGAGAGAGAGAGAGAGAGAGAGAGAGTGTGTAATTGTCATTGTGAGTGGTTCGGTTGTTGGAGTTGGTTTTACGGCTCTCTCTCTGTCTGTCGGTCTGTCGGGAGTTTTTCGTTTTTTGGGGAGGTCTTGGGCAGTTGAGGTCCAACCTTGAAAGTGAACGGGGAGTTTGTCTGGCTTTTGTTTTGGATACCGGTACCGATATTGATGGTGCATGTGTCTCTTTTTTTTTCGTTCGTTGTTGGTGGAGGGTTTGTTGGAAATTTTGTTTTGTGGTTTCTGTGTGCTGTGATTGGCGACCGTGGACCTCTACCCATCTCCAGCAACCGAAGATCAGGGTGAGTGTTGTTTGTTTGTGGGTTAAAATTCCGCCACAAGCTGGCTGCACCAGCATGAACTGTTGAGGCTGGGCCTTCGAGGTAGAAGGCTGGCCAACTGACGAGACAGGTACAGCCTGGACAATGGTCTGTTGGTGTTGTCTTCTGTGCCTCCTGTATCTCTTTCCTGGCCTGATTTGGGGCCCGGCGGACTCGAGGGCTTTCCTTTTGAAAGCAGGAATACCCCAGCGGGAGCGCAGACTTTGATTAGCCCTGGTTGCCTCAGCCAGGACATTGCTGACCTCTCCTTCGGGGAAGATACTAGCCCCCCAGAAGGAGCTTTTCATGAGCTTGTTAGGCTCATGTCTTATGGTAGCGTCTGCGAAGATGTATTTACGGCAGTTCATCCGCGCTACCATGAAGTCAAACAGGTCTGACTGAGCCGGAGCTGAGGCGACGGTTTACCCTCCGTGCATGCTTGGGCGGTCGCAAGAGCCACCTTAGTCTTGCAAGGGGTTGGGATTTTATCCCCCAACGAGAACATTGTGAAGTTGCCCTTGAAGGGGGTCAACCGTGTTCTCCCCTGCCACTCATTAAATGTGCGCAGCAATGCAGACTGCGCCTGGTCCCTTGGGAAGATAACTGTCTCCTTCGGGACCTTATCCGTCCGTACCCAAGCTTCCTCCGTCAACCTGGCGAAGCCTGGGTAGGGGGGCAGCAGGTCAGGAGGAAAGAATTCCAACTCCTGAAGCCTGCGTGTGCCTAGACCTTCGATCGTCAGGGTATCTTCATGGCGGGGAGCATGAAGGGCCAAACGCCAGGGATTTCCCTTGTCAAATGGAGGGAGGGCGGAGGCATCCGGAATGGGGTAATGTACTGCTGAACCACCGGAGCGCATGAACCCGGAGAGCATACTCTCCTGGCTCTGCAACCTCTCCGTAAGCTTGTTAAGCTTAGCATCCACCTCCGAGGTAAACTTCTGCAGAAGTATACCGGCAAACTCCTCCGGGTCAAAGGCAGGTTGGCGAGGAGGGCTAGCCTTAGCTGCCCTCGAACTCGCTCCCTTAGCAGAGGGAGTGGCCTTGAATGTGAAAGCCACCGGACTAGTATCCCGTGGCTTCACCGGAGGGAAAGGGGTTGCTTTGCGGGAGGTCGCGGACTTATAGCCCTTCGCCTTCCAAGACTTCTTCAACTTGGGGACAGTGGATTGCGCCCTGTCCTCCAAGTAAGAAGATTTTTGAAAGCCCTGAAAAGAAGCGGTGGATGAAGGGGAATCAAAAAGGGAGGCTGCCCCTACTGCCTCACTTACCTCCCTACCTACCTCTTGGTCCTGTTCGGTGTTCGTTGGTTCCAGGTCAAGGTTTATGGCCGCCACTTCCTCCGACCACTCCACGTACAAATTTACGTCCTGGGGAGGCTGGGTTTCTACCCGGATCTGCTCGATGAGAGGAGCGGCGACTGCAGATGGAACAGCCGCTGAGATCCGGGCGCCGGGGTAAAGCAGGCTCCGGATGTTCTCATCTAGAATGTACGGCTTCCCCGACGGAACGTTCCTGCCAAAACCAGCCACCCAGGCTCGAAGGGAACCCAAGGCGTCGTTGCGGGAAGCTTGGTCGGCCTGGAAGAGAGCAGGGACTTGATAACCTAGCGCTCGGTGAAGAGATATATATAAGCAATATATCAAGAACATAACATACTTGAAACAATTGAGGCAACCAGGTAAACTAAAGGCAGTAACTATAGGCTTACCGACTCGTCCTGGACAAGCTCGTAGAGAGCGAAGCAAACCTCACAACCGTCCGGGTGCCATACGACGAGATCGTCGATCCGCACTGCACAGCCCGAATGAGAACGGCAGACCACGTGCCCATAGGGCTGGTGCAGCACAGCAGTGCACCCGGGCTCCTCACAACGTCCTGTCTGTAAGTGGGAGAAGGTATATGAACACACTAAAGGTATATGAACACACTAATTTAAGGCGCGCCGGAGCAGAACCGGCGGAGATAGGGCCCTTAAACAACAGCAGGTAATGGAGCATGCTAATTAATTTATACCGAACCCGCTGGAGCATTCCGGCAGGACGATAAATCAGAGCAAAACATGACACACACTAAATTAAGGAGCGCCGGAGATAGTTCGACGGAGCAGGAACTCAACCTAGGATCATGCAACTCTTAATTGTAAAATCAACTTAAAGTATAATTACTGCCGGAGTCCGGCAGCAAGTATTAATTTATATCGGACCAGCCGGAGCATTCCGGCGGGACGATAAACCAGAGCAAAACATGACACACATTAAATCAAGGAACTCCGGAGATAGTTCGACGGAGTAGGACCTTAACTAGGATCATGCAACTCTTAATTGTAAAATCAACTTAAAGTAAAATTACTGCCGGAGACCGGTAGTAAATTGTTAACAACATAGGATAGCAGTACACTGCTGGTCAAAGTGCTCCGGCACAGACCCTTCCGAGATCCTGTGCCTCCGTCACTTGGTTACAGCGGGGAGGGCAGGGTAAATCATTACCTCCAGTTAGTATACAGCTAGAGAACTAGGTGTGACTAAGGCCAACCTACTGAAAACCAAAACCACCGGAGTGGTAACAGGTAAGAAGGCAACGGGAGGGCCGGGGACGGCGGAGCGGAACCAGCTAGGAAATGTTTGAACCCTGAGGGTGATCGAAGTTCAGCCCGACCCGGAGGAGAGCGAACCAACGAAACACTAGCCGGCGGTTGACACCAGAACGGAGGCCAGGAGGGTGGGTGACTCTCAACTGGGAACGGACTAGTCCCCCACGGGTGACGATCGAAGAGACCGACGTCCCACACGCGGGGAGATGACACACCACTGGCAAAGTCAGGGAGGCAGTACTTAGAATGGTGGAATCGAGAGTTATGTTCAAGTGGACGGGGGACCCCCTATACACTGACTAAAACTCCCCATGGGGCATCGACACAGACGATCGACTTCCCTGCGCGCAGGGGAGACTCATGACACTCACCAAAAGTACTAGGGGAGGATAGGACAACAACACTAGTCTATAGCAACGCCAAACTCTCACCCTCCTCTGAAGGCACAGCCCAGACAGTAAAAGGGAGGAGAGAGAGGAGAGGAAGAGGGGTGGAAGGGAGAGAAATTCCCGTAACGTAGTCCAACCAACAACCGACCCATAGGGTAGAAGGGCAATGCATAAAGAAGATCCCCCGTTTTATTTTTCCTTCTCTCCCTCATTAGAGGGAGGAGGGGATGGGGGCTTCAGATGCCCTAGCGAACCCGAAAACGGACGGTAAGGCGGATGGAACAACAAACGGGAACTCCCTTGATCAGCCTATCCCTCCCTCCCCTGCTCAAGCGACACAGTCGGGAGAGATGGGAGCTAAGACAATGCCAAAGCCTAACCTGAATAGCCTAACCCACCGATTGGAGCGAGAGGGCTAGGCTAGGATCAATTTCTGATAAGTACCGCTAAAGTTAAACAATAACTACATAAGTACACGTAATATGATCGAATATACAAAAATATAAGAACTTGTGCTAAGCGTATAGCCTAACCGAGCGAGGCAAGCAGGAGGTAGGCAGCCAACTGGCTGCACCTGACACCGAGCCCGGACCACAATAAATCTGAATTATCCATGTCATCCATTACACTACAAATCAGAGAAACTGACAAAAGAAAGCACCACCTTGGAGAGGGAATCTATCCGCGTGAGAGCCTGGTATCAGCTATGAATTAACTGTAAGAACCAAGATAAGGGGAGGAAGCCTCCGTGAGGAATGACGCTAATCAAGGTACCAGGAACTGCCCGACATAGATATACACCTCCAAAAGGAACTTCTTGAAGGGGAATTACGAAACATGAATAAAATTGTAAACGACCGAGAGAAACCCCTGCAGAAACAAGCTGTAAGGGTGTACCTCAAGGTCATCATGGCGGAGGTGGCGAACGCCGGGGAGCGTCCAATATATGACCCTGTAAATATTAACTTACGGGCCAATAAAAGCCTCACTGATAATAAAACCCCACAAGAAGATGGTACTTAACTTCATAACGGTGAAATTGCTTGAAGACATGATGAAATTCAAGGAAAATTGGGACAAAAGCCAGCACAAGAAAAAGACCTAGAAGGAAAAACGTGCTAGTATGGAATGAGTACAGATGGCGCTGGGGTTGTCGGTTGGCGGGCAGGTGAGTGCGGGCGTTAGATCGGCTCCTCACGTTCCGGGGTTTTGTCATTGGGAAGTCTACAGAGTGCAGTCCTGTGGCAGTGACAACAATCACTCACCCTTATCTATACCGACGTCTATTTCATAATAGATGTTCGATCTGGGGGTAGTAACCCCAGCATTTCCTGATAGCTTTTTTCTCTGGTATATTTAGCAATATCTATACCTAGAAATTCGTGCTTAATAGGAATTTCACCGGGTGACACAGGGACACGCTCAGAAATAACCATTTATTTTTAAGATAGTTTTCATTTAAGCATCTGAATGTGAAACGTGCTTGATGAGATTTCGCAATTTTCTGAATCTTGGCCTTATATGTGATAAACATACTCTCATCTCTTCATCAATGGATTTAGTATTTGATCTATTTTTACATTGTTCACAGAGAGACGATGTGGACAACTGCAGTAAAACAGTCAAAGCTTTCCTAGCTATTGAAGGATATTCTTCTTTGATTGAAATCCAGAACTGACCGATGGGCACCTCCTTCTGCTTGATCTTTAAGCCACGATCAGTAGATGTGGTAGCCAGCTCCTCCTCTTCTGCTAACGAAAATCCAGCGTTATCAGTTGAAATGTCAAAGAAAGGGTTGCGAATCCAATCGTATTGCTCGGTTCAGGTTACCTTCCAGAATTGCTAAGTGATCCCCTATTAAAGGAATTAAATTGTCTGAATGGCCGCCTTGAACCGAAGGAAACATTTCCAAACAGCCTAAACTAGCTTTTCTTTTCCAAACTGCTGGTTATTTCTGGAATGCTTGAATTTTGTCGGTAGATAAGAGAAGGTTTTCATTTCCATTTTGCTGGACACGTTCTTACTATTCAGGTGTTGAAACATTTCGATCAGATATCTCATTTTTGAAGTTCAAAACTCACATTTCAGAAATTAACAAAATTTACTTTTATTTTCTTTCTCAAAAAATGCCAATAGTTCTTGACGAAGTTCAGAGTTATTTACCTCTTGATAGCCATCGAACTTGTGTGTGCAAAAAGTAAGCGTGTGTGTTGTGAATCTATGCTTTCACAAAGTAGCTCAAATATACGAGCTTTTACCATTTCAACAATTTGGTCTTGATCAAAAGCTTCTTTCAATTTAGTACCAAATGTTTCTGCCATCTGGGGCCTCTATGCAAGAAACATTGAGTTGTTATAGTGTTGATATGGAGTTGCCTTACAAACGATGCAAGACTGTCAACAGAACCAGTCGTTGATGGAGCTCCATCAGTACAAACCCCGGCACACGACTTCCATGATAAGTTCCATTTCTCAAAAGAATGATTTAAATTACGAAGCATATCTTCGCTTGCAGTAGTGGTAAGCAGTTCTTTGCAACAAAGATACTGATTTACTATAGTTTCCCCATCAATAAAGCGAATAAAGGCAAGCAACTGCGCTTTGTTGGCTATGTCAGTTGCTTCATCAACTTGGAGTTTATTACAGCAAACATTTTCTTCAATATTGTTGTAATGCGCCTCTGAACACTGTCATTTGATAATGGAATTTTACTTATCTGTTTCTCTACATTGTCTCCTGAAATAGTCTTCACCATCTTCTTACAAGCAGGCAAAATAATAGATTCAGCGAGAGTATTTGACTTCATTTTTACGGCTCTTATTTCCGATATTTCCTAAGAAGCGATTTGAGCTTTCTCAGACACCGTTGCTCTCCCTTTGAAAGCGTTGATCAAGTCATCTTTTGAAATAATTTAAGTACATCTTTTCCTTGAAGATTGCAGTGTGATGTATGAAAATACTTGCTTCATTTACTAAGAAGCATCGACTCGTTTGACATTTTGCATCCACAAACCAAACACAGTGGCTGAGGCTGATTTTCATCTCCAGCCCACGTGAAGGAATCCACAACTTGAACAACTTCTGTCGTGTTTGCGAATGGGTCTGCTCGTATTTTTCTTGGCTGGACGCTTCATGTCACTCGAAATAGTTTCATTATTAGAATCAAGTTTTTCACTGGCGCATTTCTTGTTTAAAAATCTATTCATTGTATGGGTAGTTTATTTTTTTAAATATGTTAAAAAACAATTATAATCCACCGAGTGTCTTGAACGAGAACTTTGAAAAGTAATGTAGCAGCACATGGATGCCTACTCACACTGACCATAATCGCAGAAGACTTTGCATTTATAGGACAAAGAGGTCATTGTCCCGAATTATGAACCACCTTTGAACTGTCATTCACCACATGGTGAAGTTATTAACCTGGATTATGTGTCACCAACCTGGACCACTGTATTTTGGTTTAGTCCTACTTAATTCTATCATCTATTACCAACTGACCTCAGGGGAAATTTGATACCAACTTTGTCCTTTTTGTTTACCATACGGTGAAGTCATTGGCCTTTACCGGTTGTTATTTATGGCTAACATTTCAAAGCTTAGCAGGAGATGGAATTATAGACCATATCTATTTTTGAGAGAGAGGGAGAGAGAGGTGAGTAATGAACCGATTTAAATCCCCAAAGAAAGAAAAAGGGAAAGGATTATCCATTGTTTCTTGAAGATAAAGCCATTAAGGAATTTACTTTCCAGTTCAAAATGTCAAGTGGCGAACACTTGACTCAGACTTAGAAACCACATACTTGATGTCTCTAAAACATATGAAAATCAAAGTTTTAAAATATAAACATATTACATAAATTAAATCTTTTGTTATCTTGGGGCGCACCTGGCTACCTTCCACGGTGCACCAGTGTGCCTGTGCGCACCGGTTGAGAAACGCTGCCGTAGATTGTGAGAACGCGTATAAGGTGGGTTTACTGTAATACCCTTTAGTGAGTTATACACATTCTTTCTGAAATTTTTTGTATTTTACTTTGCAAAATTATAATTACAGCTGATATACTATCTTAAAAGATAAGAATTAAACCAGGGCATTCCCTGAGTATACTTATGGGCAAATATATACGAGATGTACTGGGATGGGGAAATTTAGTATTAAACCAGAGCATTCCTTGAGTACTCTTATGGGCAAATATATACGAGATGTACTGGGATGGGGAAATTTAGTATTAAACCAGAGCATTCCCTGAGTATACTTATGGGCAAATATATACAAGATGTACTGGGATGGGAAATGTAGTACTGTATTAAACCAGAGCATTCCCTGAGCATATTTATGGGCAAATATATACAAGATGTACTGGGATGGGGAAATGTATTAAACCAGAGCATTCTCTGTGTATGCTTATGGGCAAATATATACGAGATGTACTGGGATGGGGAAATGTAGTACATTTTCCTTTGAAATCTCAAGTCTCGCTAATCTCCCTCATACCCTGAGCTGAGGTGTGTGTTGCTACAAGTGTTAACATTTTGCCACAAAATTTGTTCAAATGTGGCATAAAATGACAATAATCATTTGATCAGAACTGGGGATTTTCATATGCAATTATTGGGGATAAAAAAATCCCTCCCATCACTAGGGGGATCAAATTTGCTGTACTGTACAGTATTTAAAATGTAAATAATGAATTGAAGGTTCAACATCAGTAAACTTTTAATTGACATTAAAATGAGTAACCATCAGTCAGTCTTGAAGTGATCCATTTGAATTGGTCCAATAACCAGATGATTCCTGGTACAGGACGAATTATGAAAGAAGCTAAACAGCCATGTTTTATGTATGAACAATCAGATTTTGCAGTTACTGTATTTGGTTGAATCCCTTTGGCATATCCTTTGGAATTTTACAATGTTCTTTTTTTTTGTATTGAAGTTAGATCGTAATATTCTTGTTCAATTTATGTTGTTTATGATGAATTTTCTAGTAGATTCATATTATCAAAATATTTTTAGTAAAATCAGTAAAATCTACTAACTAATTTCCCTCTTTAGGAATATCTTTCAGGACAGTCAATGCTGCACGGTCTGCATTTGTGTGCTTCCATTTTGGGTCGGGATTTTTTTCCTACTATGATGAAGGTTTCAGTGTGCAAAAAGAATGCAGTGTTAGTGAAGAAGCTGTGAAATGCAAAGTAGCTATGAAGGTTAGTTTTTCATTTTGATATACAGTATATGCTAATACAATATTTGAGATACAAGATTTTCCTATTTCCCCAGATGGTTTTTTATTAACCAATATAACTTTCTATTCAAGTGTGAATTTATACAGGTGTTGATATAAAAGTGTGGAATGTTTTAGTTTTCGTGTGTGTGTGTGTGTGTGTATTATTACTATCACAGTATTATTATTCAGAAGATGAACCCTATTCATATGGAACAAGCTCACAGGTGCCATTGACTTGAAATTCAAAATTCCAAAGAATATGAAGTTCATTAGGAAGAAGTAAGAAGAGGTAAAGGGAAATACAGAAAGAAGAGATTTTACTTATTAAAAAAAATAAATTATTAAATTAATAAATAGATAAAAATGTATTAAAATGCAAGGAAAATGGTAGTAATGCATTGCATCTTTGCTTGAACTTCTGAAGTTCCAACTGCATAGCATCCTCTTTTTGTCAGTCTTTCTTAGTTTGACTTACCATCTCACTTTACTTGTTGGTGGTGAGAATGATTTAGGATACCTCTACTCCATATACTGGCTCCCTTTTTGTTATGGGAGTCAGGCTTAAGAGCCAATTTCTGGGGCCTGATTCCTAATGGTCAGCCATTTAATGAAGCAGTTTCCTGTCCTGTTATCCATGTTTTTGCTTCAACTGAATGTCCATGAATTTGATTTCCTTTCACTTTATCATTTCCTCTGCTTTCATATTTCATGATCTTTTTTCTGCCTTGATGTCCAACCTCTGTAACTAGTATGCTTTAGTATAGATGTGGGGCTTTCCCCCAGTTGCTTCCTCTCCCTAGGTACTACTCCTTCCTCCTTCAGGGTGGGGAGGGAATGTGAGCTTGGGAGCCAATAGCTGAGGTCTGATGCCCAATAGCCTGCTGTTTGTGAGGCAGTGTTATTGGGGCACTGTTTAGTACAGCTTCAGAATTTTTTTCCAGTTGCATCTGGAAATCCTTTTACATAATTTACTTTTTTTTTTCTTACTGTCCACCCTATTTTACTCTTTTTCACTCTCTCGATTGTCAAGAATACCACTGCTGAGATTGGAGTTCATTATTGAAGCCAATAGTAGGAGCTTTGGTGGTCTTGTCAATCAACAGACAATGTTTTTACAAGAGAGGGATCAGTATGCAAATTGTATTGATAAATTACAGAGGGACCATCCCTTACTACTGCCACAATGATTCTACTAATGGGCTGGTTCAGGGGATAAGGCTTCGTGTTCTTTCCAGCTTACCTGTCAAAATAATAAGTGGGGAGGTTAATATAATGGTCTTAGTCTTATGAAGTGGTCTTAGACTGCATTGAGGCACCTTTGGGTTATGATAAGGAATTATCATTAGGGAGGCAGTTTCTGCTTGTCCTAGTAGAGCAATGAACTCAATGAAAGTTAATTATGTCTCTTTGAAATTTTCAGATCATCTACAATAATATAAGTAATTTTTGCTATGCTACTATTTTAGACGTTATATATTTTTAAACAAATTTCAAATTAAATGTTGAGCATAAACAAGAAGTTTGTAGGGTCATGCAGAAGCATTTAATAGCAGTTGTGACCTATGAATATACAAGTACAGTAGGTGATTCTGGAGTAAATGGGCTACTGGAAACTTCCAGATGGTATCAGTGTTAACTGGTACAAAATGATGATAACCATATGATTTCTCAAAGATCACAAGCTTATGATGTAGATTGTAGATTTTCAGAAGACATACTTACAAAAGAAGATGGGTACTATACAGAGGGAAGATGTCTCTGGTTTTGGCCCCCATGATGTAGTGCCCCCTAGATGTTGTCAGGGAGTTCTTGAACACCTGGAATTTATTTGTGGTCAAGTTAAGAGACTTACTCAATCTTTTTTTTTTTTTTTAGATTGAATGGTGTGGATTTTTCCACTCTTAGTCAAGTTTTCAGTCTTTATAAGCGATCATGGCCGGAATTTGGTTTTTTATTCAAAGGAACCTGATAGGAGTGTACGAGTATACATCCAATAAAGTTATGACCTCAAGATAATATGACTTGTTATAATGATACCTCAAGGGTGGAAGTACTTGGGGTCAGCCAGTGAAATTCATGAGTGGGTTGTTGTTTATGATAGACCACAGCATTCTGTCCAGTTTTCCCACCAAAATAGTCACAAAATATCATTTAGGATAGGCTATTAACCCTTAAATGCCGAAGCCCTGTTTACAAAAACGTCTCCCGTATGCCGGCGGCCTCCAAGAGGTAGCGCCGAAGCGGAAAAAAAGTTTTTTTCAAAAAATCACAGCGCGCTTAGTTTTTAAGATTAAGAGTTCATTTTTGGCTCCTTTTTTTCTCATTGCCTGAAGTTTAGTATGCAACCATCAGAAATGAAAAAAATATCATTATCATATATAAAAATTGGAATATATGACAAAAAAAAACATATAATTGTATACAAATCGCGCTGTAAGCAAAACGGTTAAAGCTAATGAGTTAATTTTTTTTAGTTGTATTGTACACTAAATTGCGATGATTTTGGTATATAACATATTGTAAAACGATTAAAGCAACACAGAGAAAATATTATCACAAAATGATGCATGAATTCGTAACGAGCGGACATGAAAAAAGTTTTTTTCAAAGATTCACCATAAATCGAAATATTATGCTAGAGACTTTCCAATTGTTTCAAAATGAAGGAAATTGATTGAATATTACTAGACTGTAAGTTTTTTAGCTTACAATTGCATTTTTTTACCATTTCGATCGAGTTAAAGTTGACCGAAGGTTGATTTTTTTCTATTTATCGTTATTTATATGAAAATATTTCAATAATGGTAAAAGCTAAAAGCATGAATTATTTTTTGTTGTATTCTACATGAAATTGCACACATTTTGATGTATAACACTTTATGTAACGAATAATATAGAACGGCGAAAAAATTACGACAAGATGACTCAAGAAATGCTAGGATTTTTAGCGGAGTTTGCGCTGCGCGGATGGAAGGAAAGTTTTTTCAAAAAATTCACCATAAGTCGAAATATTGTGCCAGAGACTTTCCGTTTGTTGCAAAATGAAGGTAAAGGATTGATTGTTACTAGAATGTAAGAATTTTGGCTTACGATTGCGTTTTTGAGCATTTCGATCGAGTCAAAGTTGACCGAAGGTTGATTTTTTCTATTTATCGTTATATATATGAAAATATTTCAAAAATGGTAAAAGCTAAAAGGATGATTTATTTTTTGTTGTATTCTACATGAAATTGCGCACATTTTGATGTATAACACTTTATGTAACGAATAATATAAAACGGTGAAAAAATTACGACAATGTGACTCAAGAAATGCTAGGATTTTTTGTTGAGCGAAGGAAAAAGTTTTTTTCAAAAATTCACCATAAATCGAAATATTGTGCTGGAGACTTTCCGTTTGTTGCAGAATAAAGGTAAATGATTGATTGTTACTAGAATGTAAGAATTTTGGCTTACGATTGCATTTTTCGAGCATTTCGGTCGAGTCAAAATTGACAGATTGTTAAAATTTTGTCAGTTATCGTGATTTAAATGAAAATATTTCAAAACTGTTAAGAGCTAAAATAATTATTTATTTTTTGTTGTATTCTACATGAAATTGCGCACATTTTGATGTATAACACTTTATGTAACGAATAATATAAAACGGCGAAAAAATTACAACAAGGTGACTCAAGAAATGCCAGGATTTTCAGCGAAGGAAAAAGTTTTTTTCACAAATTTACGGATGCCCCTCAGGACACCCCGATGCTTCCTAGGGGTCGTAAAAGGCACGGGATGTGGTCCTTGGTCGGATTCGGTCACACGTGGGCAAACAACACGGCGCTGAGAAGCTGGGTCAACTTTGGCTGCTGGGTCCTTCTCAGCATCCCAGTCTAAAACTTCGTCTCACACGCTCACTACCGACAGGCAGTATGCGCGTTTCACGGTCCTGACGGCTTTGTGACATCTCTGCAAACGTCCTGTTGCAGCACGAATATGCAAACACTCGCCAAAGTTCTGCAAAACACGTATCGTCAAAAATCGCTCCCAAGGTCCGACGCTGATGCTATCTGGTGCGAGAAGGAGGGAATTCGTGCATGCGCGTCTGGGTGTCACTTATAAACAAAACAACAGCTTGATCCGTGAACTCCCAGCATCCCTCAAGGCGCGTGATTTGAAACCTTCCGCAAACTAGGCCTATAATTATTTTTCCGCGAATATTTAAAAAAAGCATTTTCAGTCGACTTATGCTACGTCCACTTGACATCCAACAGACAATTTTAGTCGACGTATGGTACGTCCATTAAGCGTTCAAGGGTTAATGGGATTTCTGTACAATAAGAGCAATGCAAATTAGCGCCAGGTTATCATGTAACCGATGTCAATCTTTGTTACCTGGCAAATTTCATTACTAATCAGGAGGCCAGACCCCTGAACTGTCCCTCAAATTGAGATGCCACTAATACAGTAGATGACAAAAAAACAAATATAAAATTTTGAATATCCTATGGATATTTTCGGACGGTGTTACTCACCCTGTATTGGCTACTAAAAGACATTATATAAGGAATATTTTGGTCATCCTTTCATAAATGCGGAATGTGGTGAAACATATGTTACTTGTGTGTGTGATTGTAAAACAAAATGTGTATTACTGTATATCTTTTTGATCATTACAATAGTTGGAAGAAGGAGGTAAGTTGTAATGTTTGGAGTTTTTTGATGAGGCAACCTATATTTTTACAACATTTAGGATAATTTTATATATATATATATATATATATATATATATATATATATATATATATATATATATATATATATATATATTTATATATATATATATATATATATATATATATATATATATATATATATATATATATATATATATATATATATATATATATATATATATATATATATATATATATATATATATATATATATATATATATATATATATATATATATATATATATATATATATATATATATATATATATATATATATATATATATATATATATATATATATATATATATATATATATATATATATATATATATATATATATATATATATATATATATATTATATATATATATACGCCCGATATATTATATATATATTTCAAATATATTCATCAGAAATTATTTACTGCGGTTCCACTTACGGCGTTCGATGTTCGGGCTTTTCAAATATATTCATCAGAAATTATTTCCAACTTCGACGCATGTTCGTTCCAACGGAAGAAAAATATGGCCCCAAAATGGCAGAATAATCATAATTTGAAGGTTTTTTGATGTAAAACTCAATAATAATGCAGTTTACATGGTTTTCAATGCACCCAGAGCATTAAAAGTAAGGTTTTCTTATGATTTTTGACGATTTTCGACGATTTTCCGGCTTACGACGATTTTGGTTCTGACGCTGCAAATAAGAACGGAACCCCGTCAGAAACCGGGACCGCCTGTATATGGATGGATTTTGACAAAGGAAAAATCTATTTCTGGGGAGAGACCTGTGTCACCCGGTGAAATAACCTTTCAGCACTTATTTCTAGGTAAAGCTATTGCTAAATATACCAGAGAAAAGCTAAAAAGCTAAGCCGGAGTTACTACCCCCAGTGCGAGCTCCATGAAATGGAGTCGTGTATGAGAAAGGGTGAGATTGTCACAATCACAGGCCTCCGCCCTGTAAACATTCCCAATGTCAAAAGTCCCACCGAGTGAGGTGCCATTACAAACCCCCGCACCACTCGCGGACTGTAAACAAACCGGCGTCACCCACATTCCATGTTAGCACCCCCATCCTGGAATGGTATTTTATCAGGGGGGGAAAAAAGGAATCATGGGTGGGTCACCGCGTGACACAGGTCTCTCCCCAGAAATAGATTTTTCCTTTGTCAAAATCCTTTTTCTGGGTTTTCCGACCTGTGTCACCCGGTGAAATAATAACAGAGAAATCAAAATACCATCCTGAAACAAAAAAGGGAAACTTGTAGAGGAAAGAAATAAAACTAGAAGTCCACAAGAGTTTTAATTATCCTGGTAGCAAGATGTGGTATTTAGATATAATAAAGATACTTAAACTTATTGTAATATTAAGGTGTACATAAATATAAAACTATCCTTAGATTAATGAGTACATAATTGTGAAATATAGGTACTAAACATTATACTTAAGACTAAGGTGGGGGAACTATGTCCCACAAGACAAAAGAACACAAAGCGTACCTAAATTAAACACAGTAGACAAGACAAAACTATGACATGGTCAGGAGACAGGCTGTGAAGCATGCCTGACCTGGAGGTGATCGAAGGGGAATAAATGAGGCAGGTAGGAGGGAGGAGAGTGACAGTACTAGAAAGGATTAAACAGAGGGGGGAACGATGTTCCCTGCCGCCACTGTAGTGAACTTCAGAACTTCTAGTGATTTCAGATAGTGGCGTTTAAAAACTACGGGAGACTTCCACCCCGTATATTTTGAAAGATCCTCGAAATTCATATAATGGAAATAGTTAGTGGAGGTGGCCACTGCCCTAATGTCATGTACTTTTGGAACTGAGTCTGGGTTTGCATGTTTAATGAAATACAAGATCTGTTGCCTAATGGCTTTCATAGAGATAGTTCCTCCCCCTTCCCTCACAAACAGAGGCCCCGAAGTTATCTGTGAGGTCCTGTCTAAATAGGCTTTCAAGGTAAAGACTGGGCATAAAGACAGTTCTTGTGGGAGGGGGATGACCTTCCAGGGAGACCACCTATCTCGAGGATCTTCATTCTTAGCTAGGAACTTAGGATGAGGAGCTAGCAACACTTCCCCTGATGGAAGGAAATCAATATGGTTGGGTTCTCTAGACAGGGCAGACAGTTCAGAAATTCTAGCACCTGAAGCTAAACTAATCAAAAATAAGGTCTTCCTCAATAAATTAGTGAAAGAACAATTTTGATTATCCATTTTTGAAGCTAATTTAAGAACATCATTTAAGAACCAGGAAACCGTATGTGGGCGGGTTACTGGTCTTAAATGAGCACAGGCTTTAGGGATTGACGAAAAATAAGAGTCTGTTAAGTTAATCTTAAACCCGTGCAAAAATATCTTTTTCAAAGCTGATTTTGCTGTTGTAATAGTACTTGAGGCCAGACCTTTCTCAAATAATGACCTAAAAAATGAAATTGCTAAATTAGTGGTCATTACAGTTGCTTCAGATTCTTTTAAGAATGCTAATTTCTTTACTGCTGAGTCATATTGTCTGAGAGTGGATTCCCTTTTGTCTGATTCTAGGAACAAAGTGTTAATAGGATCAATATTAGCATCCTTCTGAGCTGCAAACTTCATGAAATCCACAAAGCCAGGGCATTCTGAATTCTTGAGGAAGCTGACACAGTCTGAGTTTGTACTATTTGCGTCAGTTTTGGGTTGGGAATTTGCAAGCACCGAAGCTTCAGCTCTAGAAGAAGTGGAAACCAGTTGCTCTTCGGCCAGTTGGGAGCCACTAGGGCTATCTGACCCTTGAATGTCCTGAGCTTGTGAAGGACTTTCAGTAACAGGTTTACTGGGGGAAACAGGTAGATCGTTTTCCACATGTTCCAATCTATGGACATTGCATCTGTGGAGTGAGCTAGAGGGTCCAGGTTGGAAGCAACATAACAAGGTAGTTTGTGGTTGCATTCTGTTGCAAAGAGATCTGCTTCAAGACCCGGAACTTGATTGCAAATCCATCTGAATGAAGTTTTGTCCAGGGACCATTCCGACTCCAGCGGAGTTGTCCTGGATAGGGAATCTGTAATGACATTCTGGACCCCTGCAAGATGGGTAGCAGACAGATGCCACCGGTGTTTGTTTGCTAGGGAGAATATTGCTATCATAACCTGGTTGATCCGACTTGATTTGGAACCTCCCCTATTTATACAATGTACTACTACTGCGCTGTCTAGAACCAATCTTATATGAATCAGATTGTTCGGACGCAGTTTCTTCAGGGTTAGAAAGACTGCCATAGCTTCCAGGACATTGATATGGAACTGGCGGAACACGGTGGACCAAGTCCCCTGTACCTTCTTGTGTTGAGAGTATCCTCCCCACCCACTTAGGGAAGTGTCGGTGTGAATTACTAATGTCTGAGGAGGAAATTGAAGAGGTACTGACTTCGATAAGCTCTTGACAGTCGTCCAAGGCCGGAGTCTCTTTTTCAAAATCGGCGGAATCAGAGATACCTTGTCTCTGAACCTGACATTGGCTCGGCTCCGCCATACCCTGTTTATGTCTTTCAGTTTGGATTTCAGAAGAAGATCCGTCACTGAAGCAAACTGAAGAGAACCTAAGACTCTTTCTTGGGTACGACGGGAAGCTTTCTTGTTCTTGAGGAACTGTCTGGTTGCCTTTGCTATTTCTCTCTGTTTGGCCGGCGGAAGAGATAGTTTGTGTGCACACAGGTCCCACTGGATCCCTAACCATTGAAAGCGACTCTCTGGAACTAGGCAGGATTTCTCCCTGTTTATTTGAAAGCCCAGCGATTCCAGAAAGCCAATTACTATGGCTGTTGCTCTCCGGCATTTGTTGACGTTGGAAGCCCAAACAATCCAATCGTCTAGGTATGCGGCTAGCATGATCCCCTGAGACCGGAGTTGCTGTAACTACCGTATCTGCCAGTTTGGTGAAGATTCTGGGGGCTACATTGAGACCGATTGGCATGACCCTGAACGAGTATGCTTGATTTCCTAGTCTGAACCCCAGATAAGGAGAGAACCTTCTCGCAATCGGGATGTGATAATAGGCGTCTGAAAGATCTATAGAGGTGGTTACGGCTCCACAGGGTAGTAGGGTCCGAACCTGCAAGATTGTAAGCATTCGAAACTTGTCGCATTGAATGTAGGAATTTAGACGAGACAAGTCTAGAATTACTCTTCGCTGACTGGAACCTTTCTTTGGAACACTGAACAGTCTGCCTTGAAATTTCAGATGTCTCACTTTCTTTATTGCCCTCTTTAATAATAGATCTTTCACAAAGTCCTTCAGAGCCTTGGACGGTGATTGATGGAATCTGACTGGGGGGGGAGGACCTCTGCACCAACTCCACCCCAGTCCTTTGGAGACTATGCTCTGGGCCCAGGGACTGAAGCTCCACTGGTCCCGAAAATGATATAACCTCCCGCCTACCTGAGATATCTCACTGGGAGGGGGAGGGTCTGCCTCCTCTGGAGCCTCTGCCTCCCCTTCCTCTGGAGGAGGAGCGAGGTGTTCCTCTACCACGAAAGTATCCTCTGGCTCTCGTTCCCCTTGCATTTTGAATTGACCGAAATGCACCTTGGCTTTCATATGAAGCGTTGAAAGCTGGGGAGGAGACATATGAAGGAGTAGCGAGAGGTTGATGGGCTGGTTGGACCAGCACATACTGAGGTTGAGGTTGGGACTGAGAGGTTGAGGGATGACCAGGGACGGGGACCTGGACAGCCTGCAAGACAGTCTGAGTTGGGAGCCGTTTAAATTTCTTGAACTTCTTCCCGGGCTTGGGGTGAGTTCTGGCGGGCTCAGACTGTTTTCTCTTAGAAGATAAGCCCCAACGGGAGCGGAGACTCTGATTAGCCCTAGTTGCCTCCGCTAGGACCGAATCAACCTCTTCCTGGGGGAAGAGATTAGCTCCCCAGATGGAGCTTTTCATGAGCCTGTTAGGCTCATGACGGATGGTGGCTGCCGAAAAGATGTGTTTTCGGCAGTTCAACCAGGCCTTAATGAAGTCATACAGGTCCTGCTGAAAACTCGCTAAGAGAGATTTCGTCAGCACCTGAAATAGAGCGTCTTCGCTATACACCACTGACGTTGCCTCTGCTAAAGTCAGAGAGTTTAAGGACCTGCTAAGCCTGTCCTTAGTCTCAGCTTCAGCCTTCAGGAGCGACGCCGGGATCTTAGGGAGTTGTTCGCTGAAGAGGTTAGAAGCGCAGTCAGGGTCCAGTCGAGTAACCGTGAAGGTGTCCGGGGCTCCTACCCAGAACTGAGAATCTCCGGGTAAGACAAGAGAGGTGGAATCTGTCTCCCGGAGATGGAGAAGGGACATACCCTCCATGCAAGCCTGGTTCGTGAGGGAAGCCACTTTAGAGGTGCAAGGGGTGGGAAGAACTTCTCCCAGAGAGAACATCGTAAAAGCACCCTTGGCCGGAGTGAGTTTGGTGTTCTCCGCCTGCCACTCCGACAGAGTCCGTAGTAGAGCCGACTGGGCTTGGTCCCTCGGGAAGATGACAGTTTCCTTGGGGACCTTATCGGACCGAACCCATGCCTCCTCAGTGAGCCTGGCAAAACCTGCATAAGGTGATTGCAGGTTAGGAGGGAAGAATTCTAATTCCTCCAGCCTACGGGTGCCTAGGCCCTCGATAGTAAGGGTACCCTCATGCTGGGGAGCAAAAAGGGTCAGGCGCCAGGGGTTTCCTTTATCAAAGGGAGGAAGGCTGGAGGTGTCCGAAACGGAGAAAGATCTGTTGGCCGCTCCGCCACTCATGAATCCAGAGATTAAAGTCCCTTGAGACTTAACCTCTTGTGATAGGGAAAGCACGGAAGCATTTGAGGAAGATAGCTGGCTCGAGAGTTGCGACAGCTTGTCGTCAACTCTTTTGTCGAACTTCTTCATAAGAAGCTCGGCAAATGCCTCTGCATCAAAGGAAGGAGGGGGGGGAACCTCTTTACTTTGTTTAGGCCGTGCTCCCTTCCCAGAAGTAGAGGCCTTGCTCGTAGATGGCACGGGGCTAGGGGCCCGTGACGTCTTCGAGGGAACCCCGGAGCGGACTTTTTGGGACTTTAAGGTCTTTTTCTTTACTGATTTAACCTTAGGGACGGTAGACCTTGCACCGTCCATAAGGCAAGAGGATTTCACGAATCCTCGGAAAGAAGCAGAAGAAGAAGGAGAGCTAAACAGTAAATCACTTGCCTCACTTACCCCCTTACCTGCTTGCAGATCCAGGTCAACGTTCATAGGTTCAAGGTCCAAATTAAGAGCCGCAACATCCTCGGCGACCTCTCCGCATGCAGCGACTTCTTCTTGGGAGGGCTGAGTCATCTCCCGGATCCCAGCGATCAAAGGGGCGGCTACCTCGTCCGCAACTGAAGCTGAGATCCAGGCGCCGGGGAAGAGAACGTTGCAAACATCCTTCGATAGAACGTAGGGTTTCCCTGCCCCGACGTTCCTCCCGAAGCCGCTGACCCAGGTCTTGAGGGTCGTCAGCGAAGAGTCCCGAGAGCTGCGGTCAATCTGGAAGAAGGAGAAAGTCAGGCGACCGAACCTCCTGAAAGGAGAATATCTTCCAATTATCCATAAGAGACAAAACTGAAGGCAAACATGAATTGGAAAGGAAAAACTAACTTACCGACTCATCCAGAACCTGCTCATAGAGAGCGTAGCACACCTCACAACCATCAGGGTGCCAGACGATCAGGTCCCCTACGTGGACAGCACACCCGGAGTGGGACCTGCACACCTCATGTCCGCTGGCTTGATGAAGCACAGCCGTGCACCCCTGCTCCTGACAACGCACCATCTGTAAGTTGACGGGTATATGAGTATGCTGATAAGGCTGCCGGAGTGGATTGCCGGAGCAGTGTCTTAGGATAATAAATAGTTATCCAGGTAAGTCCCGCCGGAGCGTACCGGAAGGTTAAGGGGCCTACTGGAACATGCAAGATCAACAACCTAAAGGGACCACCGGAGTTAATCCGGAGCGACAGGAAGGTCCCAAAAGGATAGTTAAAATTCAAAAAAGTAAATAAATATATATATATATATATATATATATATATATATATATATATATATATATATATATATATATATATATATATATATATATATATAATATATGTATGCATGCTAGTGAAAGGTCAACTATAAAGAGTGGGTATTTCTGCTTGGAGCCGGGGGAGTCCTGTACTCTAATACGGTGACGGCGGAGGAGGTGTGGTGAGCACCGGCCGACCAAACACCGTACCCACTGGAGTGGAAGGCGACAAGAACGCCTGACTACCTAGCGGAGAAACACAAAGATAGATAGTCGGCGGAGGGTAGATACTAGGGAACCGTAGGTGTTCTAAATGAATAGAACGAAGGTAAATGTCATGGCGTGTGAATAACAGAAGACAGTCAGGTGGGAAACTCTAACTGGCAACATGAACACAAATTTCCCCCCTGAGATGACGGTCTGGGAGAACGACACTCGGGTTGGGGGGGAAAAAGGACGCACTGACGCTATAGGAGAAGGAGGGGGGGAGTGGGACTGGCCATGAGAGAGGGACCCGCAGCAGTGACCAAGGGGTGAGTAAGCACTCCCCGGGCGCCATGAGATCCAGCCTTCTCCCTCTCGATCGGACGAACATGTACGAACGATAATAAGAGAGGAGAGAATGGGAAGGTAAATGTCATGGCGTGTGAATAACAGAAGACAGTCAGGTGGGAAACTCTAACTGGCAACATGAACACAAATTTCCCCCCTGAGATGACGGTCTGGGAGAACGACACTCGGGTTGGGGGGGAAAAAAGGATGCACTGACGCTATAGGAGAAGGAGGGGGGGAGTGGGACTGGCCATGAGAGAGGGACCCGTAGCAGTGACCAAGGGGTGAGTAAGCACTCCCCGGGCACCATGAGATCCAGCCTTCTCCCTCTCGATCGGACGAACATGTACGAACGATAATAAGAGAGGAGAGAATGGGGAACTCTCAAAGGCCAAAAAAGCAAAGAAAGGTAAAGGGAATGGGGAACAGGAGTGTGGAAGCACCCCTGGTCCCCAACCGAGGTCTCGACCGGGTGTGACCGGGTAAGGTCGGAACCCAGTAGCGAGAGAACAAACCAATCAATGCAGAGGAAGGGGATATAGGCTATAGCGTAAGGAACAGGGTAAAGCTCTCGGGCCTTGGTAAGTTAACATAGTATATGAAAGCGAACCAAGGGGGGAGAGAGCAAGGAGACGGGGGGGAGAGGAGGAGCAAGGAGGTAGGAGAGGGGTGTATACATGAAGATGGAGAATAACCCGAAGGTGTGATTCGGATGAAGGTAGGCTACGTGAGATACCCTCGCTATTCCAGCTTAACCTTACTAGGACTCAATAGTCCAAACGGAAAAGCCGAAACAGGGAGAGGGAGAAGAGCATGCCCAACACCTCTAACCAAACACCACACGAAGGGAAGCTCCAACCATGAACCCTCCTACACACCTAACCTTCCCTTCCAAGGAAAGGAAGAGAACGCCATAGCCTAATCCTAGGCTAACCTAACACAGCCGGCTGGCTGACGGAGGAAGCCCAGGGGGAGAAGGTATCTACCCGACTAGCCTAAAGTTAACCTATCCTAGGCAAATAAAATAATTCAATAATTCAAATAATCATAAGGACATATGTAGAAGGGAGGACCAAACCCAACACGATATGAGTGCGGAGGGAAAATGGCCGACCTTCCAGATTAAAAAACAAAGGATATTATCCGAAAATATCAAAGACATCCGTGCGCTAGGCTAAAATTAAACCCAATAAGCATAACTGTACCATCTCAAATAATATACCCAAACACTGGAGGAAGTGAGGGTCCAAAATACAACACACATAAGAATTGATAAAGAGCGGATAGGCCCGAGGGGGAAAACTCGTAGCCTAAACGACAAGGACCCGAACTTCCCCAGAGAAGGGTAATAAAACAACAATAAAATTGCCCAATTGAATATAGGATAAGCAAAAAGGCACAACAGTAAGAAAATGAAGGGGAACGAAGCCCTGACATAAAAATCCCGCACTGAGACTGAAGATCACATGGGGCCGGGAGAAGGTGGACGAGGCGGGCGTTATAAATCCCCCTAATTATTAAATTAGAGGGAAATAAGGAGCCTCAACTGCCTAAAATAAAAAACAGAGATGGTACTCAACTTAGGTGAGGAAGAATCCTGGGAGGATGCCATAGTAGAACCAAAATTAGGGCCACAAAGAAGCGCGCACACAAACAGAACAAAAGCGAACGCATGCTAAAAGTGGAATGTGGGTGACGCCGGTTTGTTTACAGTCCGCGAGTGGTGCGGGGGTTTGTAACGGCACCTCACTCGGTGGGACTTTTGACATTGGGAATGTTTACAGGGCGGAGGCCTGTGATTGTGACAATCTCACCCTTTCTCATACACGACTCCATTTCATGGAGCTCGCACTGGGGGTAGTAACTCTGGCTTAGCTTTTTAGCTTTTTGCTGGTATATTTAGCAATAGCTTTACCTAGAAATAAGTGCTGAAAGGTTATTTCACCGGGTGACACAGGTCGGAAAACCCAGAAATATATATATATATATATAATACATATATTACAGTAAACCCCCCGCATTCGCGTTCTCAAGGTTCGCGGACTCACCCATTCGCGGGTTTTTCTATGGAACCTATCTAAAAAAAATTTCGCGGGAAACTCACCCATTCGCGGGTTTTTCCATGGAACATATCTAAAAATATTCGCGGGAAACTCCATATTCGCGGATGCAGATTTTTTTTTCTTTTTCATATAGCAATAGTATTCTGTATTTTCATATTTATTGTATAATAACATTAAATAATCATGTAAATCAATAATAATACTGTACTACAGTACTGTCCATATAATAGTAATAGAAATTAAATAATAATATTATGTAATACTACACTGGGTACCTTAATAATAATAAATAATACAGTAAAGTTAAATCATACAGGTAGTAACTAGTGATGAATGTTGATTTCAGTATGCTGTAGATGATGATGATGATGAATTAGCTGTGCAGTGCGATGAATGACGGGAGGCGCTGTCATGTTAAGGTAATTGAACATGGCAACGAAGGTGGTACAGTAGGGCTGCATGAGTATTTTACCTTGTTTATGCTCAATGCAGGCGACCGCAATTAATGTCATGCTGTAATAGGCTGCTACTTCTCCGTGCTTTTGCCCTCTCTTAACAAAACAGTCATGTCTACAGTACTTTCTTCTCATCAGTCATTACAGTAATTGTAGGCTATTTGCCAGAGGCCTTAGAAGAAGCAGAGCAGTCAGAGGACATCTTAATGCACGATTTCAAAAAATATTTTTAGGCCATAGTACCGCATACGCAAAACATGCAAACGTGAGATAGCAATAAAACGGGTTATATCGGGTCATTTGCTGATAATTTGCCGCTACGGTATATGCATGGTACTACTGGTTGCGCGTACATATACTAACTGATCTTCTGCGCATACAGTACTTACATTTTATAAAATATTTTGTTGTAGGATGATTTTTAAATATTACGTATGAAAAATGTTTTAGGATGATATGTGTACAGTACAGTACAGTATCTAAAATACGTAAAACAGCAGGAATACTGCAGGGTACGTATGTTTACATCTACGTTACGTAGCATTTTCATGTATGTACTGAGTATATATTAATGACTACTGTAAGTACATTTTGTAAGTTGAAAAACAATTTACTAATTTTCAAATATTACAGTACTGTAATATATTAACGCAAACACAGCAAAATTTCAATAACATATATTTGTTTTTCTTAAAAGTGCTTCACCCAAGCCACCTCTCTGCAAATACAAAGAAATTGCGATGCTGGACGCTGTGTACCCAGGACCAGTGATACTCAACACACTATTGGCTGTCATCTGCAAAGCAGCCAATCCAGAAGCACCATTCATTTTCCTTGGCTCTCATTGGCTGTTCACTTGGCGCTGATTGGCTGAACATTCACAACCAATTCGCGAACACAGAATTCTGGGAGACCGCTTCACGCATCCTCCTCAGATTGTGCATATAGTTCGCAGCATCTTACAGTGTGAAACCATGCATCTGTCCGTTTTGATTTTTTATCTTTGTGCATCAGCGGTATTCGGCCCTAAAATGTGTGCATCGGCGGTATTTAGCCCAAAAATGCCTCCTAAAAAATGCCCTGCTCCTTCAAAGCCTTCTGGCAAAGAGTCTAAAAGAAAGAAGACTGTTATGAAACTCGAGGAGAAGGTGAAACTTCTTGACATGTTAAAGGAGGGCAAAAGTTTTGCCGCGGTTGGCCGCCATTTCAGTGTTAATGAGAGCACAGTGAGATATATCAAGAAGAAAGAGGCAGAGATACACAAGTCTGTGAGTATGAGCTACTTCGGTAGTGCAAAGACAGTTGCGACAGTGCAGGATAAAACAATCGTGAAAATGGAATCTGCTCTGGCAATCTGGATAAAGGACTGCCGGAAGAAAAACGTGCCCCTCGACTCCGTCATTCACGAGAAAGTGTGACAACTCTACCAGCAGTTATCAACTGCTAAGGAAGGCGATGATGTAGTACAGGCAGAGGAGGACATTGAAGAAGGCGAATTAGAATTTTTAGGCTTTGATGAACCAGCAGAAGAAGAAGAGGGGGAAGAGCCCCAAGCAGGACCATCATCAGCGCCTCAAGGTTTCCAGGCCAGCAAGGGGTGGTTCCACTGATTTCAAAAGCGGTTCCACCTAAAGTCTGTTACTCTGCATGGGGAATCAGCATCTGCAGACATTGAAGCAGCCGCAAAATATCCAGAGGCCTTCAAGAAGATCATCAAGGAGAAAGGCTACCATCCAGAATAGGTGTTCAATATGGATGAGACTGGCCTGTTCTAGAAGAAGATGCCTTCCCGGACATACCATATGAAGGATGAAGCTAAAGCCTCCGGATTCAAGGCCCAGAAGGATAGGGTTACCCTTATCGTGTGTGAGAATACAGCTGGTTTCATGCTTAAACCAGGCCTCATTTACAAGGCTGCAAACCCCAGGGCCCTCAAGAATAAGAACAAGGCATTGCTTCCTGTGTTCTGGATGCATAACCCTTAGTCCTGGATCACCAAAGTCCTCACAGAGTACTAGCTCCATCAGAGCTTCATCCCTCAAGTTAGGCAATACCTGAACGACTTGGCCATGGAGTTCAAGGTGTTGCTGATTATGGATAATGCTGGTGGCCACCCTCTCGATCTTTCTTACAAGGGAGTCCAGCTTGTTCCTCCTCCCAACACCACCTTTCTCCTCCAGCCTATGGACCAGGGCGTGATCCGTGCCTTCAAGGCACTCTATACCGGGAACTCCCTCCAGCACCTTGTAACTGCAATGGACAGTGACAGTGAATTTACGCTGAAAGAGTATTGGCGTAAATTTATGATTGCCACATGTCTGAGCATCATCAACCGATCACTGAATGACGAAGAAGGAGACCCTGAACGCATACTGGAACAAGTTGTGGCTGGAGTGTGTTCATGATTACAGGGGCTTCTCTCCTGAAGAAATTCAACATTCGGCCATTAATAAGACTGTCTAGTTGGCGAGGATTCTAGGTGGGGAAGGCTTCGAGGACATCACCGAGGATGAAATCGGCACCCTTATTGATGCTCACTCTGACCCCCTGACGGACCAGGATTTGGAAGAGCTGACGAAGTCTGCCAGTGAGGAAGAAGATACACCAGGTTCAGGGGAGGAGCAGGAGGAAGAGGAGAGAAGCCTGACTTTGGAACGTCTGTCCCACATGAAGAGAATGATTAAGGATATGCAGGAGTATGTTTCAACATTGGATCCTTTTATGGAATGCTCCTTAAAGTTTTCAAACATCCTTGATTCAGCATGGGAGCCCTATAATCAAACCCTCACCACCATGAAAAAGCAGCGACAGCAGCTGCCTATCACCATGTTCATCAAACAGACGAAGAAGGCCCCTCCAAAGCCTCCCAAATCACCCGAAGTAGTGCCTCTCGAATTGCCTGAAGAAGTGCCTCCCCAATCTCCTGAAGCAGTGCCTCTCGAATCACCTGAAGAAGTGCCTCCCCAACCGCCTGAAGTCGTGCCTCCCAAATCAACTGAAGAAGTGCCTCCTGAAGTGCTTCCTGAAGGTGAAGAGGCACCCTCAGATGAGTTGTAACTCCTCTGCTGTGCAGTCATATCTTCATCGTCATTCATCGCACTGCACAGCTAATTCATCATCATCATCTTCAGTCAACATTCATCGCTGGTGAGTACCCGTATGATTTACGCATGTAGTAATCTTAATATATAAGTACAGTAGTATTAAATTTTTTAAAATGTGCATAAATTTTTAAAAAATTTTTTCTCTCTTTTTGTGAATACGTATACATAAATACCAATGTTCCCCCCAAAAAGAAAACGGGACAGCTTGTAACTGTATGAAAGAAAATGTGCGTGGCTGAATACGTAGGGGGGACTGGATTATTTTCACCTACAGCTGTAAGCCATACAGTACATACGTATAAATGTAATGATAAAATGTTTAAGATGACTTGGAAATTATATTAATAGTATTATTTCAAAGGTTAATACAGTAATAAGGTAATAGTTTAATGTATATTTGATGTAGGCTGGTATTTTTAGGCCTGCAGCACTTTGGTGTTTGACCTTCCATGGTAGACAGGTACAAATATACGTAGTATTAAATTTTTTTAAATGTGCATACTTTTTTTTAAATTTTTGTTGCTCTTTTTGTGAATTACATACTGTATACATAAATACCAATGGTTCCCCCCGAAAAGAAAACGGGATGGCTAATAACTGTATGAAAGAAAATGTGGCTGAATACGTAGGGGGGACTGGATTATTTTCACCTACAGCTGTAGTACGTATGTATAAATGTAATGATAAAATGTTTAAGATGGCTTGGAAATTATATTAATAGTATCATTTCAAAGATTAATACAGTAATAAGGTAATAGTTTAATGTATATTTGATGTAGGCTGGTATTTTTAGGCATACTTTGGTGTTTGACCCTTCATGGTAGACAGGTATAAGCGTTTTTAGAGGGGCGTTGTAAGCATTCGCGGATTTGACCTATTCGCGGGGGGCGTGTGGGACGCATCCCCCGTGAATACGGGGGTTTCACTGTATATATATATATATATATATATATATATATATATATATATATATATATATATATATATATATATATATGTGTGTGTGTGTGTGTGTGTACACAGGCAGTCCCCGGTCCCCAGTTAACGGCGGGCTCGGTTAACAGCGATCCGGTTGTATGGGGCTTGTCTAGCGATGAAAATCACCGATTTCTGCTTATCAGCGCCGAAAATTGGGTATAGGTGCCAATACGTAACCCTTAAACGCCAAGCCTCTATTTACAAAAGTGTCTGCCGTATGCCGGCGGCGTTCTGGAGTTAGCGCCGAAGCAGAAAAAGTTTTTTTTTTTTTTTTTTTCAAAAAATCACAGCACGCTTAGTTTTTAAGATTAACAGTTCATTTTTGGCTTCTTTTTTTCTCATTGCCTGAAGTTTAGTATGCAACCATCAGAAATGAAAAAAAGTATCATTATCATGTATAAATATTGAAATATATGACAGCCCAAAAAAAAATTTCATATATAATTGTATACGAATCGCGCTGTGAGCAAAACGGTTAAAGCTAATGAGTTATTTTTTTTCGTTGTATTGTACACTAAATTGCAATGATTTTGGTATATAACAAATTGTAAAACGATCAAAGCAACACAGAGAAAATAATATCACAAAATGATGCATGAATTCGTAACGCGCGGACATAAAAAAAAACTTAAAAAAAAAATTCACTATAAATCGAAATATTGTGCTAGAGACTTTCCATTTGTTGCAAAATGAAGGTAATTAATTGAATATTACTAGACTGTAAGTGTTTTAGCTTACAATTGCAGTTTTCGACCATTTCGGTCGAGTTAAAGTTGACCGAAGGTCGAATTTTTTCTATTTATCGTGATTTATATGAAAATATTTCAAAACTGATCAAAGCTACAACCATGAGTTATTTTCTGTTGTATTCTACATGAAATTGCGCACATTTTCATATGTAAAACTTTATGTGACGGCTATTAGAAAAATGGTGCAAACATTATGACAAAGTGATGAAAGAATTTCTGAGATTTTCGGCAGTTACCGCGCCGACGTAAGGAAAAGGGATTTTGACAAAGGAAAAATCTATTTCTGGGGGAAGACCTGTGTCACCCGGTGAAATAACCATTAAGCACTTATTTCTAGGTATAAGTATTGCTAAAAAATACCAGAGAAAAAAGCTATCAGGAATGCTGGGGTTACTACTCCCAGTTCGATCATATTTCAATCAAAATAGATGTCGGTATACACAAAGGGTGAGTGTGTGTTGCCACTGCCACAGGCCTCTGCCCTGTAGAGATTCCCAATCTCAAAAACCCCAGAAAGTGAGGGGCCGTCACATACCCAACGCTCACTGCCCAGCCAACCAACACCTCAGCTGCCATATTGCTCTCATTCCAGGTTAGCACCCACCCCCAAGCTTGGTATGTCTACTAGGGGAAACGGAGAATATGGGTGGGTCACGGGTGACACAGGTCTTCCCCAGAAATAGATTTTCCTTTGTCAAAATCCCTTTTCTGGGTTCGACCTGTGTCACCCGGTGAAATAGTAACAGAGAATCATACAAAGCTTGGTGAAACCCCTAAACAATTACTGAGATGGAGATAAATAAAACTATCAGTACAAACTGAGTTTAATTATTCCAGTAGCAAAAATAGGACATGATTAACAATACATGATAAGACATGGTCAATAACAAGGGGCAAATATGTACAAAATACTGGAAATACCAAGACACTTAAATGCTAACAAAGATAACTGTACAACATAACATGGTCAGGAGTCAGGCTGTGAAGCATGCCTGACCTAAGAAAAGATGGCAAGGTAAGTAAACGAGGCTGGTAGGCGAGAGAGAAAAGGACAGGATAATTAAGATTGCATATGTTAATCTAGGGCGGAAGGGACAATGCTTCCTGCAGCCACTGTAGAAAATTTTAGAGCCTCCAGTGATTTAAGATAGTGGCGTTTGAACACTGATGGTGATTTCCAATCCGTATATTTTTTAAGCTCCTCAAAGTTCATATTATGAAAATAATTAGTGGAGGTGGCCACTGCTCGGATATCATGAACCTTAGGTACTGAATCCGGGTTCGCTTGTTTAATAAAATACAGTATTTGTTGTCTGATGGCCTTTAAGGAAAGGGTTCCTCCTTTTTCCCTGACAAAAAGAGGACCAGACATTATTTTAGAAGTTCTGTGTAAATAAGCCTTTAAAGTAGTGACTGGGCATAAGGACGGATCCTGTGGAAGGGGGATAACCTTCCAAGGGGACCATCTATCTTGTGGATCTTCATTCTTAGCTAAAAATTTTAGATCCGGGGATAGTAGAACTTCTCCTGACGGGAGGAAATCAACATGGTTCGGTTCTCTAGAGAGAGCAGACAGTTCAGAAATTCTGGCACCTGAAGCTAGGCTAATTAAGAATAACGTTTTCCTTAACAGACTCAAATATGGACACTGCTCATTATCAGTGTCCGATGCTAATTTCAGTACGTCATTTAAGAACCAGGAAACCGTGTGTGGACGGGTTGCTGGTCTCAAACGAGCGCATGCTCTAGGGATTGATGAAAAGTATGAGTCCGTGAAGTCAATATTGAAAGCATGTAAAAATATCTTTTTTAAAGCTGACTTTGCTGTAGTAATAGTACTAGAAGCCAGCCCTTTTTCAAATAATGACCTAAAGAACAATATTGCCAGATTCGTGGTCATCACTTTAGCTTCAGATTCTTTCAGGAATAATGCTAACTTTTTAAGTGGTGAATCGTACTGTCTGAGAGTAGAGTCCCTTTTATCTGATTCTAAGAACAATGTATTAACAGGATCAATATTAGCACCTCTCTGAGCAGCGAATTTCATGAAGTCCATAAAGCCAGGGCATTTAGAATTCTTGAGGAAGCTGACACAGTCTGAGTTTGTACTATTTGAGTCAACTTTGGCCTGGGTATTTGAATACACCGGAGTTTCAACTCTAGAAGAAGAGGAAACCAACTGCTCTTCGGCCAGTTGGGTGCTACCAGGGCCACTTGACCCTTGAATGACCTGAGCTTGTGCAAAACTTTCATCAACAGGTTTATTGGTGGAAACAGATAGATTTTCTGCCACATGTTCCAATCTATTGACATCGCATCTGTGGAGTGAGCAAGAGGGTCCAGATTGGGAGCAACGTAACATGGAAGTTTGTGGTTGCTCTCTGTGTCAAACAGATCTACCTGGAGACCTGGTACCTGATGTCGAATCCACTCGAATGATGTTTTGTCCAGAGACCATTCCGACTCCAGCGGAGTTGTCCTGGATAGAGAATCCGCAATGACATTCCGGACACCTGCCAGATGGGTGGCTGATAAGTGCCAACGGTGCTTTCTTGCCAGGGAGAAAATTGCTATCATCACTTGAATGATCCGGCTCGACTTGGAGCCCCCCCTATTTATACAATGCACTACTACTGCACTGTCCAGAACCGGCCTGATATAGATCTGTCTGGATGGACGAAGTTTTTTCAGAGTTAGAAATACTGCCATTGCTTCGAGAATGTTGATATGGAACTGGCGGAACATTGTGGACCACGTTCCTTGAACTTTTCTGTGTTGAGAATATCCTTCCCACCCGCTTAGAGAAGCGTCTGTGTGAATCACCAGTGATGGAGGAGGAAACTGGAGGGGTACTGACCTTGATAGACTCTTGACTGTCGACCATGGCCGAAGTCTTTTCCTCAACACTAGCGGAATTAAGGACACCTTGTCTCTGAGTTTGATGTTGGCTCGTCTCCGCCACACTCTGTTTATATCTTTCAGTTTGGCTTTCAGAAGCAGGTCTGTAACAGATGCGAACTGAAGAGAACCCAGGACTCTTTCCTGGGTACGGCGAGTGACTTTCCTGTTTTTGAGGAACTGCCTGGTGGCTTTGGCTGTTTCCCTCCTTTTGGCTGGCGGAAGAGACAGTTTGTGTGAGTCCAGATCCCATTGGATTCCTAGCCACTGAAATCGAGCCTCCGGAACTAGGCGGGATTTCTCCCTGTTTATTTGGAAGCCTAGAGATTCCAGGAAGTTGATCACTATGGCTGTTGCTCTCCGACATTCCTCGGCGTTGGATGCCCAAATTATCCAATCGTCCAGGTATGCGGCTAACATGATCCCCTGGGACCGTAACTGCTGAACTACTGTTTCTGCCAGTTTGGTGAAGATTCTGGGCGCTATGTTGAGCCCGAATGGCATGACTCTGAATGAGTAGGCCTGTTTTCCTAGTCTGAACCCTAGGTAAGAGAGAAGTTTCGCAACCGGGACGTGATAATATCGTCTGAAAGATCTATAGAGGTGGTGACGGCTCCACGAGGAAGTAGGGTCCGCACCTGCGAGATTGTAAGCATGCGAAATTTGTCGCATTGAATGTAAAGATTGAGACGAGACAAGTCTAAAATTACTCTTTGCTGACTGGAGCCTTTCTTCGGAACGCTGAACAGTCTGCCTTGAAGTTTCAGGTGTCTCACTTTCTTTATAGCCCTCTTGTGAAGCAGGTCCTTTACAAAGTCCAGGAGAGCTTTGGATGGGGACTGATGGAATCTGACTAGTGGAGGAGGACCTTTGCTCCAACTCCATCCCAGACCTTTGGAGACTATGCTGTGGGCCCACTGACTGAAGGTCCATCGGTCCCGAAAAAGATACAACCTCCCACCTACCTGAGAAAACTCATTGGACGGGAGAGGGCTTACCTCCTCTACTGCCCTGGCCTCCTCTCCCTCGAGAGAGGGAACGTGACGCAGCCCTACCTCTGAAGGAGGCTCTGGCTCTGCTTACCCTTGTGTTCCTGTTAAAGCCCCGAAATGCCCCCTGGCTTTCAAACGAGGCGTTGAAAGCCGGAGACGTCACAAAGGTTGGGGAAGCAAGGGTATGCTGAGCAGGCTGCATCAGCACAAACTGTTGTTGAGGCTGGGCCTTTGAAGTTAAAGGCTGACCGACCTGGGAGACCGGTACAGCCTGCATCACGGTCTGGGTGTGAGGTCTTCTGTACCTCCTGAACCTTTTCCCCGATTTAGCTTGAGATCCGGCGGACTCGGTGGCCTTCCTTTTGAAAGGGAGACCCCAGCGGGAGCGGAGGCTTTGATTTGCCCTGGTTGCCTCCGCCAGGACATTATTCACTGCACTCTCGGGAAAGATGTTGGCGCCCCAAATAGAGCTCTTCATGAGCCTATTGGGCTCATGCCTTATGGTGGCGTCCGCAAAGATGTGTTTCGGCAATTTATCCTCGCCACAATAAAGATAAAGCCAACAGGGATTTAGTTCAAGGAATGCATGGAGCGACTCAGCCTACAGGTAGAAGAGCCCGGAATCTTGGGGAATGCCCGATAAAGTCATACAGGTCTGCCTGGAATCCCGCCAACAGGGATTTGGTTAGGACCTGGAAGAAAGGTTCTTCGTTATACGAATCGCTGTTGCCTCTGTCAGGCACAAAGAATTCATGGAGCGACTCAATCTGCACCTGGCCTCAAATTCAGCTTTTAGAAGAGCCTCTGGAATCTTGGGAAGCTGTTCACTGAATAGAGATGAAGTGCACTCGGGGTCGAGTTTGCCCACCGTGAACGTGGCTGGAGCTCCCAACCAAAATTCCAAATCTCGGGGGAAGACAAGAGAAGTAGAATCTGTCTCCCGGAGTTGAGGCAGCGGTTTACCCTCGATGCCTGCCTGACAAGTCAGCAAGGCTACCTTAGACATGCAGGGAGTAGGGACAGCATCACACAATGAGAACATGGTGAAGGTCCATTTGGAGGGGGTCAGTTTGGTGTTCTCCGCCTCCCACTCCGTGAGAGTGCGCAGCAAGGCGGATTGGGCTTGGTCCCTAGGAAAAATAACTGTCTCCTTGGGGACTTTGTCTGATCTGATCCAAGCCTCTTCGGTAAGTCTGGCATAGCCTGGGTAGGGAGGCACCAGGTCGTGTGGGAAGAACTCCAATTCTTCCAACCTGCGTGTACCCAAGCCTTCAATTGTAAGGGTATCTTCATGCCGAGGGGCATGAAGAGCCCAGACGCCAAGGGTTTCCCTTATCAAAGGGAGGAAGGCTGGAGGCATCCGGAATGGCATACGTTTGAGCCGCCACTCCGGAGCGCACGAACCCGGAGAGCACGTTCTCCTGGTTCTGCATCCTCTCAGCTAAAGATTTCCAATGATCATCGGAAGACTTCAAGCCCGAAGCGAGCTGAGAGGAAAGATCACTTATCCTGGCTTCAACCTTCTTGTCAAGCTTTTGCAAAAGAAAATCTGCAAAAGCCTCAGGGTCAAAGTTAGGTTGAGGGGGACTCACCTTAACCGCCCTGGATCTCGACCCCATGGCAGGGGGAGCAGCCTTGCTGGTTGAAGCCACCGGACTAAGAGCCCGTGACTTCGAGGGAGCTACAGGATTAGATTTGTGAGATCTAGAGGACTTGGGTAAGCCCTTAGTTTTCAAGGTTTTCACCTTGGGGACAGTAGACCTCGATCTGTCCTCAAGGTAAGTGGATTTCTGGAAACCCTGAAATGAAGATGAAGAGGAAGAAGGAGAATTGAAAAGGGAGCTCGCTCCCCCTGCCTCACTTACCTCCCTACCTTCTACCTGGTCCGGCTCGACGTTCATGGGCTCCACATCTAGATTGATGGCCGCCACCTCTTCCGCCACCTCTTCCGCCACCTCTTCGCATACGTTGTCGTCTTGGGAGGGCTGCGTCTCTACCCGGATCTGCTCTATCAAGGGGGCGGCTACTTCCGCCGGAACTGCGGCTGAGATCCGGGCGCCGGGGTAGAGGAGATTACAGATCCCCTCTGAAAGGATGTAGGGTCTCCCCGACGGGACGTTCCTCCCGAACCCGCCGACCCAGGCCTTCAGGGTCGACAGCGAAGAGTCGCGGGAAGTACGGTCAGACTGAAAGAGAAGAAAGGCTTACTAAAACGAACACTGGACGCCATATTCATCAATATAAGCCATGAAGTCAAGTAAGACTAAAGGTTAGCGGACTTGAAGCTTACCGACTCATCCATCACCTGCTCATACAGAGCGTAGCACACCTCACAGCCGTCTGGGTGCCAGACGATCAAGTCCCCTATGCGAACCGCACAGCCGGAGTGGGATCGGCACACTACATGGCCGTAGGGCTGCTGAAGGACCGCCGTGCACCCAGGCTCCTGACAGCGTACCATCTGTGAGTGGATAGATGATACATGAGTATGCTAATTAAGGCATGCCGGAGTAGAGCCGGCGGAGATAGAAGCCTTAAACTAATATGGGTGATGGAGCATGCTTATTGACAATCCAAAAACCCGCCGGAGAGAATCCGATTGAATAAAGATAATATACAATACATGAATAATGATAAGTTAAGGACCGCTGGAGTTGGTCCGGCGGTAATAGTACACCTTAACCTAGGATCATGCATCATAACAATTAACAATAATAATATAAATATGGTATAATAAATAAACACTGCCGGAATGCGGCAGTGTTACGGTAAAGAAAAGCTACAGAACGGTCAACTCATATGTAAACAGCAGTACTTGGCTGGTTATGATACTCCGCCCTGGTTGCCTCAGAAACCCCGTAACTTCATACCTATGGTAACGGCGGAGGAGGCAGAGAGGTGACCCCAAAACTGGATCAACTCTCAACGCCTGTGGTGGAGAACAGGAAGTGAAAAGCGCCAACCGACCGAAAACCATATCCACCGGAGTGGTAACGTGTAAAAACAACGGGAGATCTGACAAACCCAGCGGAAAATGAGCCTAGCGGAAGTCAAGATAGTATCCCTGGACTTGTGTTCGGTGCTCTAGCTAACACTGAGGAAAGCGAACAAACAAAACACTAGCAAAATGGTGGAAACCAAAAGGCAGAGGCCAGATAGGTGGGTAACACTTATCTGGGCGCCGGTCAACTCCCACGGGTGCCGGACATAGGAGACCGACGTCCCTCGCGCGGGGAGAAGTCAAGATCACACGCCAAATGCTAAGGAACAGGGAGGAAGGAACAAATGGAGGGGTCGAGAGACGGTGGCCAGGTGGGTGGGAAAAACCCCCTGGACACTTATAGGAACTCCCCACGGGGTGTCGGCCGTGGAGACCGACGTCCCTCACACAGGGAGAAACTAGGAACACCCGCCAAATGTTAAAGAGTGGGTAAGGAAAGGCTAGGCTAACAACATGAAAAAGACCGTGCAACCTACGACCCCAGACCCCCCAACGTCAAAACTTTTTGACTTGGGAGAAGGTAACAGAGGTATGGAAGGGGGGGGGGAGAGAAATTCCACGCAATGTCTGGCCACCCTCCAACACCGACAGCCTGGACGGGTAGAAGACTAAGTAATGAGGAGACCCCTCCTATTCTAACCTACCTCCCCCTCGAAGTAGGTTCCTTCACGTGGTGAGGGGGTAAGGGGCCCTGGCTTTTCTTCTTCGTTCTTACGAAGAATAAGAGCCCGGGCCCTGATGGATCACCTACAAACCTTTCCATTTAAATGGCGTGGATATTTTCACTTCCGTACAAATTTCTTGGACCTGGTAAATAGGAAAAGGTATATTAGCTGGGATTGGGTTTATATCCGAAGCTAAATAGTGAGAACCATTGCAAGACCATCAACTGCCCGATAATGTTCGGACCTGAAGTTTCAGGCGGAACTATTCTACGGGACTGGACCACGGATTCCAGGGGGGGGTCTAGTTCTGGGAATTGGACTCTCGGCATTCTGTCCGGTTTGCCCATAATGTGATTAGGGTGGGGATGATTGTATTCTAGTAATGCTCTCAGTCCTATCAAGCGATGTTGGCTTACACTTGAGCCACTCTAATCATGTTGTGCCATCCCCTTTGGGGTAGGGTAGGGATGCGGACATTTGGGAGTCGGTTCTCACTTGTGCCATTGGCGGAAGAATAAACCCCCATGAAAGGCTGATGATATCTTTTAAGGTTGTCAGGTTTATTTTTTTTTTTTAATTTTTTTCTCCAATTTACTTGTCTTAATGCAAAGTTGTGTTAATGATTTCAAGTACCCCTGGACCCTTTGATGGTAGCGATTCGGCACAGTTAATGACTGCAGGAACCTCCTCTGACCTCTCTCTGGAAAAATCAGAAAAAAATACGAACGTAATTACACTGGAGCCCTATGCTCCAATGAAAAACAAGCCAAAAAAAAACAATTATCTTGACCCAACATTGACCCACTTCGACTCCTCTTTGGGAGTGCAAGTTGGTCAAGATTCCTAACATTAGAAACGGAGAAAAAAATATCACCATTGAAATTAGAAAACTTCTTATTGAATCGACATTCAACTACTGAAATGTCATTCAGACAAGTAAAAAAGAACAGATGTGGTTGATAGAAACCACTACAAGAAATCAATCGGAAAATTACTTAAATATAAAAATATTGATAATGTTAAAGTACATATTAAAAAACATGACAATTTGAACAGTGTCCAGGGTACCATAGTACTCCCTGATAATGATGAACCAATAGAAAAGAATATATTGCTAGATTCCCACCAAAAAAAAAAAAAAAAAAAAAAAAAAAAAAAGCCCTTTGTTGGCGAGTTGGTTGAGCTTCAGACCGTCATTGATGAGTTCGATTTCCGCCGGCTGATGAAGAGTTAGAGGAATTTATTTCTGGTGATAGAAATTCATTTTCGCTATAAGATTCCACAATAAGCTGTAGGTCCCGTTGCTAAGTAACCAATTGGTTCTTAGCCACGTAAAATAAGTCTAATCCTTCGGCCAGCCCTAGGAGAGCTGTTAATCAGCTCAGTGGTCTGGTAAAACTAAGCTATACTTACTTTTTCCCTTAAAAAAAGGTACAACAATATTCAAGACTGCGAAATTTACAACATAGCTAGTAGATGGAGTAATGAAAAAATACTAAGAATAGCAAAGATAAAATTTGAAGGCCATGAATTACCCTTAAAAATAAAAATCTTAGGCCAAAGCAGAGAACCGAGACCGTATGTCACTAAACCACTACAGTGCCAAAACTGTAGTATGTATGGACATACAAGAAAAAATTGCCATAATACATCTGTATGTGCATACTGTGGATCTGACAAACATGCCACACAGTGGAAGTGTGGTGAACCAAAATGCGTGAACTGTGGACAAAATCACCATGCAAGATCTAAGGAATGTATATATTATATATACAATACTGAATTGAAATTACTTCAGGAAAGGACAGGAATGCCTATAAAAGAGGCCAAATTAGAATTAAAGGTTAGAGGAATGCATGATCCCGCTAAGAAACGAACTTTTTCTGCAGCAATAAGATCAAACAAAGAAACAAAAGTGGAAATAAATAAGAATAACAAAACCCTGGTAGATCAGTCTCAAAGAAAAATAACCACTTTGCAAGAAGAAACCAATATAGCAAAGGACCAAGAAATGTATACAAATCTTTGCTCAAATTCATTCGAGATTTTAAGAGAAATTGAATCACTAGAAGACAATACAAGCACCATAGAAAAATTAAAAGATAGTTCTGATGAATTAGAAACTAAAGAAAAAACGAGACCTTGAGAGAGAACTCCACCCAAGACCAACAAAAAACCAACTATTATTAGAGATACATCCATTAAAATAAAGGCGGGAGACCCCAAGAAAGAACATAAACCAAATAATAAGAAAATACCTTTGTCTCCTAAAGTAATAATAAAACCAATAGAAACAGAAACCCAGAACATCAAAGAAATAGTAGAGGAACAAACTATTGACAAAAATGATTATGTGATGGGAGAAGAGATTACCCCATCACCAACAATAGGTACAGCAAGAGTAAATAAAAAAACGACACACGAAAACACATGTGGATGTAATGAATGCTTCATTGAACTGTGCAACAAAAATGAAAGCATAACAAAAGACAGTTTAACAAACACTATACGAAATTTTATAAGTTACAGAAATAAAGAAACTACTAGTTTACACTCACGAAAAGGGCTGTATGTGCATTGGACACATAATGTCTTATAAAGAAAAACAAATAAATATTGTAAATAGGATTTTAGAAAAATGCAGATTGATGATCCACAAAAAGAAAATAACACTTGAACACACTAACGTTATACTTTCAATAATTATATTATACAGTGGAACGTAAATGGTCTACAGACCAGATTACATTTGGGAGAAATACAACGATTACTAAAGGAATATGAGCCAATGATAATATGTTTACAACATGTCAACAAAACAATACCAACAATAGGTAAATATACCTTAGTATCTACATCTAAAGAAGAAGAAGGAAATTTAGGTACTGCTATATATGTACATAACAAAGTATGTTATGACATAGTACCTGTAAATTTTACTGACTTGCAAATATCAAGTATTAAAATACGAATAAAAATGATAATTACATAATTTATAACTTATATAACCAACCTAATAAAAGTTACGATATTGATAAACTTAAAGATTTACTTAACAATACCAAGGAACCTACATTAATAGTAGGTGATTTTAACGCCCACAACCCAATATGGGACTGTCATTGTACAAACTCAAATAGAGTAGTTAGTAAAATAGAAGAGTTCATGGATTCAACAACATGTGCTGTATAAATGATGACGAAATTAGCACATATTTTTCAAAAACACATGGAACATTTTCCTCAGTAGACTTAACTTTATGTACAACAAGCATAGTTGACAGATTGGATTGGAATACAGTTGATGACTTGCACACCAGTGATCATTTCCCAATATTAATTTCCTTACTGCAAAATAATCCTGCAAAACATGTCCCTCACTATAACATCTATTAAGCAGATTGGGAGCGATATGAAATGCACACTAGAAATATCCCACAGTTTGAATATTTAAAAGATCATAATGAAACTAATAAATTTCTTGTTGATTTTATTAAAAATGCTGCTGATAAAGCAATACCAAAGTCAAAACCCCATCCAACAAAACACAAAGTTCCCTGGTGGTCTGATGAGTTAACAGAATTAATAAATATGAAACACTCAATAGGGAGACGATTAGATAATTTGAATAGAAAGTTCAATAAAATGAATAAAACATTACTGATATTAGAAAGAACTTTACAAAAAATGACTGTATTATTACTAGAAATTGATACATTAAAACCTGTATACAACAAATTATCTGCAAAATTTAAAAAAGAAGTAATTCAAGGAAGAATCATTTCATGGAGGAAATACGTATCAGATCTCTCTAATAATACTCCCATACAAAAAATATGGGAAAAATTCAGGAAAATAAATGGTACCCATGTTAAACCACCTAGGCATGCTACAATAAAAGATGGGAAAAGAATACTTGATCCTAAAGAAATTAGTAATGTAATAGGTGAAAATTTAGCAAAAGTAAGTAGCAACAAAAATTTAGATGAGCATTTCCGCACAAGGAAAAATAATATAGAATTAATAACAATAAATTTTGAAACAGTAGAAGATATATATTATAATAGAAAATTTAATATGGAAGAGCTAGAATTTGCTCTGTTGAACAGCAATAAATCTGCCTCTGGAAGTGACAATATTTGTTTTGAAATTATCTGCCATTTAGCACCTTTGGCAAAGACATACTTGTTAGAGTTTTGTAACCACTTATGGCTTAGAAATTTATTTCCAGATGAATGGCGTAAAGCTGTAATTATTCCAATCCCCAAACCTGGAAAGGATCCCAGCAATGTAAACAATTACAGACCAATTTCTTTAACAAGTTGTTTGTGCAAATTACTAGAGAAAATGGTAAATACTCAATTAGCATGGCACATTCGAGAAAATAAAATTTTAACTCCCACTCATTTTGGGTCACAGTGTAACAGATCTACATTAGATTCTCTCTGTAACTTAGAAGACCATATATGCAGAGGTTTTGAACAAAAACAAATTACTGTAGCTGTCTTTTTTGACATTGAAAAAGCATACGATACTACATGGAGATATGCTATATTAAAAACTTTACAAAACAACAACATCTGTGGACATTTATAGGTTTATACAAAACTTTTTGACAAATCGAAGTTTTCAAGTGAGAATTGATGATGTTCTGTCCAGAGCATTTCCTCTTGAAAATGGTGTTCCACAGGGAAGCGTCCTTAGTGGCACACTGTTTACTTTAGCAATTAATGATATCAGTAATAGTCTACCTATTGGTATTAAAAGTAACCTGTATATGGATGATTTTGCCATATATTATTCAGCATCTCAATAAAACATGCAGAACGAATCATTAATAAAAGCATAGTAAAAATAGATGAATGGGCTTTATCTGTAGGCTTTAAATTTTCCATAGATAAAACCCAAGCAATCATGTTTTATAAAAATAAAAAGTGGAAAAAAGGAGAAGAAATAGACCTGAAAGTCAGAAACCATAGTATACCAATTGGCCAAACAGCAAAATTTTTAGGATTAGTATTTGATACTCACATGAACTGGAAAGCCCACATAACATACATGAAATCAAAATGTAAAAGAGCATTAAACCTAATTAAAAACTATCGAACACACTACTTGGGGAGCCGATAGACATACCCTTACTTTATTGTATAAAGCAACAGTTCTGTCCATCATTGATTATGGAAGTGAAATATATGGCTTGGCATCAGATGCAGTTCTGAAAACAGTTAGACCCAATTCACAATGAGGGCCTTAGAATATTTTCAGGAGCTTTTTGATCATCACCAACATCATCTTTACAAGTTGAATGTGGTGAACTACCTCTGTCTCTCCATAGAGAGCTAGTAACAATGAAAGAGTGCCCTAAGAATTCAAAGACTAATGATTCTCCAACCAAAAAATTATTTGGATTAAGAGATGTGTTTATAGTTTAAGTCATCCACCTTCTTTCCCAATTAGAGCTAGAAGATTATTTGAGTCACTAAATATACATATGTGAAGTGCCAATTCTGAAACCTTTACTTTATTTAAGTCTCTGTTTTATGAACAAGGTTTGATCTCGCTTATCCCGAGATATTATGTGATATGCACACGTGAGCCACTTCATCAGTTGTATCTTTAACTAAAATCTAACGACTACTGGAATGAGATACAAGTACAAAACTAAAACCCTTTATTGACAAAAAACAACGAAAAATAAGATTGGAAGAATGAAATCCAATGTTTCAACACTACTATCAACAATTCTTCTAAGGAAATAAGGTTCCAAAATCATAAACACTCAAATACCTAAGGGAATACAAAAAATAACTCATCTACAAAACATAAACAGGTCAATTTATAAATCCAGGTCATCTCATAAATGTCACACCATTCTACTAAGTAAAAGGTTCCAAAATCATAAAAATAATTACAAAAATAACTCATCTGTCAGAACATGAACAGGTCAATCAATAAAAACAGGTCATCTCAAATGTCATACCGCTCCCATCCTTGTAGGAAGGAGAGAGGAATAAGGAATAGGAATGGAGTGGAACAGAAATACCTGTGAAAGAACAAACGTCACATTAAAAATCATAAAATGTAAAAAATTGCAGAACACATTTTCCACTGTCACAGGAGGTACCGTGTATTCACAGTTCTGAAAAAAAACAAAGTCTAAAAACGTATATGAATTCTTACTCACTCCACAAGTCCTCTGGGACAGTCTCCATGTGAAAAATCACTCACATCTTCAGACATACATGAAACGGATCTCACAAGTCCGATTCAAACAACGGTTCCTCCCATTATATTCATTATGTAATGCACGGGCGAACATTTTTTGTATGACATCATTCGAGGTCAAAGTTGCAAAAGACACACCTCTGTATTTCAAGGCGTCACGAAGTACACTTACATACCATACATTATTAAGAAGCATCCTTCAAAACCGGATTTTGTAACGGTTCACTGATAGAACGTTTTTGGCTGAAAACATTTTCCAATTGTGTCCTGTCACCAAGGTGGTTTCTTGACCCTTGTGATTTGCAAGTGTTTCAGCATTTTCGTATTTGCTGTGTATAGTCGAAATGGACCCTGCGAATAGCTGACCCAACTTTTCAAAGGTCACCTTCACGAGCACTTACAGTTGCTCGGTCCACGCACCTGAGGTGGACCCCACCTCAAAAGTTCTAGGTGCAAAACTTATATATATCTTATAACAGATATTATAGCACAATCATTTCATTCAAGAAACGCATTAATCTAGACGATTTCACTCCTGGTTTGGGGCTGAAAGGCCTGCGACTTTGCACGCCAACGGTGATCCAACCAAGATGAAAGGCTTGCGACTGCACCAGTCCAAGCTGAAAGTGTTCCAACCTCCCAGCGATCCGACAAAGATGAATGGCCGCAACTGCACAAGCCCATGTTGAATGTGGCGCCAAGAAATCCTTTTTGCGCCAACCCAATGTCTCCTTGAAAGTACGGCAACATGCAGACATCCTGCCCGACATCTCTCCAAAGTGCAGAAGTAACTTTGACAGCTTTCTCATATGTTGAGGACGGTGAAGCTATTCCAACCTCTCCATTTCGAGGTTTGGTATTTTCCGTGAGTCGTTTCATATCGACAGTCATATCAAAAAGTAAGGTCTATTCCTATACCATATTATTACTGAACCAGATAAGACTACTTGTGCAAAGGTCATATGTTCTCAATGTGAAACAATTCCAAGTTGGTAGGAGAATTTCCACAGTCAACTCACTATCAAGTACATTAACTCTAAGGAACTTATTCATAAAAATTCTATCCAACAGAAAAAGTGCTCGAGAATCCTATCCATACACTGAATAACGAAAAGGCAATCCTAAACTTCTGAAAGGTATCATATCTCGTAAAAGACATCAAGGTTTACTCGGTTAGCTGCAATATTGGCCCAATACCTGACTAATTCTCAACACAATGATCGATTGACTTAATGGCATTCGCTCATAAAATCCTAACAACTACAATTACTCATGGTACAGCTCCCTTAATTTTAAAAAGAGAACTGAAAAATCCAAATACTCAAATTCGATATCCCTATCAAAATCTTCTTAAACCTCTCTAAATCTAACTGACATATCCCAACTCGAAAAAAAAGATCAGACCCGTTCGGTCCGATATACTAAGTACCTCCCAAAATAAAATGATCAAACAACAAACCCTTATTCTGTAATTATATTCAAAGATTTGTCAGACGACAAAACACATCATAACATAATAACCCCACGGGTCAAATCTCGTATGAAATTAGCCCATGTCACAATTCCCAAAATCATATGAAAACAAACCATTAATGCAAAGTAACCCATTACTATCGCCAAGTGCGAACGTTAAATTGGGGCGCTTTTTCATCCATATAAAAAAAAAAAAAAAATTCATATATCTACAAAACTCTATGGTATTCTGCACACAATTTACACTAAGTACTGCAGCTTACATCAGAAATCACAATGAACCCGAACTATTAAAGATTTGTGTAAAACTCTACGGAGTAACGTCCTCCTGAATTACAACAAACTACAAGTCATACCTATTTACAACCCATTAACACCCGAAAGGAAAAAAAATTACCCGTAACTACCCATTACCATAACAACAATACAACCCAGGAATGCATCCATGCTAATATCCATTAACCTGTCTTTTTAATCTTAGAAATATGTTTCAAACGAGACACACCTGTGTTTTCATTCACAACAATAAATCTATTTCCCAATTTTGCTTCAACAACGCTGAATGGACCTTTTAGGACCAGCTTATAGTTCAGCTGATTCCTGACATTTATCTTCAAATAAACTCTATCTCCAACAGCCACTTTGACTCTATCTGGCTTTGCATTACTCCTATCTACCATGTCTTGCATTTTCATCTCAAGATTTTAGCAAGGCCTGCATATCTCTTTTGAGATGTTGAAAAAAGCGATTTTACAACCTCATCACCTGTCGGAATGGGCAATAGATCAAAAGTTGCGCTGGGTATCCAAAAAGCGTTTCATTGGGAGACATTCCAATAGTATCGTTAACATAGCATTTAGACTATGCTGGACCTGTGGAAGATGGCGGTCCCAATTGGGGTCACTACCTCCCACAGTCATTCTCAAAGCTTCAATAACCTTTCTATTTGCTCGTTCGCACAAAGCCATTGGCTGGTCTATATGGAATAATATTAACTTTCTTCATTCCTACTGCATTTGCAAGACATTGCATCGTGTTATTTATGAATTCCTCTCACCGTTGTCCGTGATTAATACAACAGAAGTCCATATCTACAAATATACCCATTAAAGAACGCATCTTCGCTACTTCCTCTGCTGTTTATGCTTTTGGGAAAATCTCAACCTAGTTCAACACGTCAACGACCACCAAAAGATGTCTGTGGCCATAATTAGATTTACAAAAATTACTCAAGATGTCCATGTGGACTCTTTTTTGGTCTGTAGGAATCGGGAATGAACCTAGTTTACATGAAACGACCCTAGATGGCTTACATGCAGTTACAAACTGAACAACTTCTAACAAAGTCTTCTATATCTCTTGACATATTCTTCCAAAAGAACTGTCCTGATGCGTTCTGATACGTCTTTTCAATCCCTAAATGAGGGTGATAGACCAACTATGAACAATATCTAACACTGTAGGTACCAGGCTCGTGGGAACAACTATTTGCGTCAGTATTGCCCTTATCTTCACTAGTTTTCTCAGTCTGTACCTAATCTTCCTAACTAACAAATTACCCTCTAATTCAAGCCCTGCAAATGGCAGCTTATATCCCTGCTTAACAAATTCTCCTCTAAGAAATGCTTTTGCATCAATCAAGGTCTCATCTTCATCTTGTTTGTTCTCTACCAAACTAATATCCCAGTCAATGCTATCTCCCGATACATAACATACATGGCACCTTGCTCATCAGCAAAACTTCTACTAAGGGCGTCTGCTACAACATTCTGTCTACCTTCTATATACTTTATTTTAGCATCAAAATCCCTGATTGTTAGATACCATCAGGCTCTTTTGGGTGAAAGATCTGGTTTATTAAAAAGATCCACCAACGGCTTTGATCAGTCAAAACTTCTACCTGAGTACCCATAATCAATACCTTAAAATGTAGGAGGGCCAATTTTGGCAAATGCCTCCTTATCAACCACCGACATCAGGTGCTCATTACTACCTCGATCTTAAACTTCATTGTAAAAGCAATCGGGTCAATTTTCCTTGAATTTCTGCATAAGGCATGCACCTACCCGACACTGCTTACGGCAAATGTCCGTTTCTAAATCTGGGAAAAATACTGGGGAATTTGTTAAAATATCCTTAATGGTTTGAAATGCCACTTTGAAGCTCTTCCCAAACAAACTGCATATCATCTCCAAAATATCTGTCATTATAATGGAGAAACATTTTCCATGCATCATTGAAAAATCCCGCCTTGCCCAAAAATGACCGAACTTTTTCTCAGTCTTGGGTGGCAAACTCCAATTGCCTTAACCTTATCATCATTTACTTTTGACACCCTCTTTAGAAATGACATGTCCTAAATATACTATCTGCATGAAAATTACACTTAGCTAATTTTCTTCAAACCACTAACTAAGTCTTGAGAAAAAACTTCCCTAAGAACCTCCAGATGTTCTTCCAGGGTATCAGTTGCAAACTAAGATATCATCCATTAGATATGGACATTCTTCCCCTAACATGCAATATGGTATTCATCAATCTAATGTCATTGACTGCCATTCAAAGAAATTCATAGTGAATTCATTTGCCCCTTGGGCAAAGAGAACCTGTGTATTTTTCTCCTCACACAATGGAACTTGCAAGTATCCCTGCAATAAATCAATTTAGATGACCTCCTATCTCACAGAAAATCTGGCAAACAGGCTACAATAGCGATCAGGAATGTTTTTCTCATTTAATTTCCTAAAGTCTACACAAACTCTGACTGAGCCATCTTTCTTGAACTGCAAGCAATGGAAAGTTGAAAGGAGAAGAACTAGCCCTAAATGCCTTCATCTTCCCACCTATTTACTTCTTGTTCTACCTTTTCTAATTTAAAAGGAATCCTATATGAAGGAACAAAAATATGTTTGAGTCTTGACCTAAAACTGAATCTTGTGCCTAACACATTTGTCTTCTAAGTCTAACTTGTCTCCTTTATGTGACTATGTCCGCAAACTCTGCTAAAACATCTTCTACACCCTCAGCATATTCTTTATAATCTGCATTCTTTAAATTTTCTCTAAACACAGTTCTTCTGGCTTGTAAATCTGCTTTGAGAAAGAACAAAAATGGCCAACAACGTTCACTGAATTACATGGGGACCCATTCAAAGTCGATTGCATAAGTACCTTTTTTTCTGTATCATTACAGTTCAGCAACTCCACCCAAGTTACCCAAAAAAATGTGACAGGCTCAATTTGACACAAAATCCTTTCAACTTCTTACCTCATTTCGCACATCTGCCTGGAAAACACATTAACCCGCACATTTACCATTCATAACCATGTCGGATCAATTGCACACCATCAGCCAAACTCAGTTTTATAGCAAAGTCCATTTGCCACCAACAAATGTTCATCATTCAGCCCCGGACCCTCATGTACAAATGGAGACATTCTACACCCTCGAGTAGGACGCCTTGACGAGGTGAGGGGCTAAGGGACCCTGGCCTTTGGGCCCGGGTCCTGACAGAATCATCCTACTTAGTTTTTTATTTAAATGGCGTGGACATTTCCACATTCGCAACATTTTACTGCTTAGGTGAGTCTGAAAAGGGAACGTTTTTTGGAAGGGGTTCGCATTCGAGGCTCATTGTGGGAGTTGTGGTGGTTGAGTTGCCACCCGAGATAGTTTGGACCTAAGAGATGGTGATGGGATTTTTCCCACTGCTATCTTGAGGGCGGAACCATCTCCGGGGATCAGCCCATCGGAATCCAGGGGGGGCTGGTTTTTGGAGGTGGGACTCCTGGCTTTTGTCTGGAAGCCCACCAGTACGGTTGGAGTGGGGAGTCAGTCCCCATTAGTAGGGACAGAACTCCCAGCAGGTGGATTGGCTTATACCTGGGCCACTGCAAGCGTACTGGTGCTATCCTGAAAGGGTAGGGTATGGGGTGGACTGTTGGGAGTCAACTCTCACTTGTGCCATTGGTGTAGAATACGAATACCTGACTGATCCACGATACTTTCTTGATATAACCAAGCAGTTTTGGGTGGGTGGATGAACCAGTTTGTGTGTGGTCTGATGTGTGCATGCTTGGCATCTTGGGGTCTCTTCTTTGGGAGTGTGTTGGGGTGGGGAAGCTGAGCAGTAGAGCTGCCCAGTTTGTCCTTTTGATATGCTGTCGGGTCTAAAAGGGGGCTCTTGGGTGTCGGGTGTGCACTTTTTGGACCTTTTGCATGTGGACTGGTTTAAACTTATGGATTTGGCTTTTAGTTCTCCCTCCCCTGGATCTGATGACTTAACAACACTGGCAACGACTTCTGGCATGAACATGGATACGGGCTTGGCTGTTGGACAGAACCAAACACTGAGACACCAGGGTGTTAATAAATCTGGTGGATTTGATTCAAATAATAGGGTCCTTTATTGCACTAATGTAAACTTATCATTAGATTACGAATGTTTATACAGTGTAGTAAAACAATTTGGCAAAGTGGAAAGAATTAAATTAATTCTAGAAAAGATAAGCAGTCATTTTGTGCTTTTATCAAATTTTCTCTCCCTTGGAAGCTAGTGAGGCACAACAAAGACTCCATGGCCACATTCTAAATGACTCAGTTGTCAGCACGAAAGTGTTTTCAGTGAAAAACTTGAATGATGAGCCATTTGACTTTGTTCCAAAGGCTGAAGAACATGGACCAGTCCCATGTACCAGAGCTCTTCCTCCCCCTTTATGGCATGTTGCTATCTACAAGGAGGGAGGGAAAAATTTGATAAAAGCTGCTGACTGCATTGAGAGCAAGGTTGGTTCCATTCCCATTGGAAATTTGAAACGGTATGGAAAGAACCTTCTAATAAAAGCTGGAAATGAGACTCAAGCAGTTCTGTTATCTAACTTTAAACCTCCTGAAAGTGGAAATATTGAATCTATTTCATCTCACAGATTCTTTATTACACTGAAAGGAGTAGTTTACTCAAAAGACTTGCATGTTTTTAAAGAGGAGGAGATTCTCCATTGATGTCCTCCTTGTGTATCTCATGTAAATAAACTGGGTGGTGATGCAGCTATCCTTTTAATCTTCTCCTCCAATTACCTACCTGATACCATCATTGTTGGCCATGAGAGAATGCAGGTTAAAAAATATAAAAGAAATCCTACACAGTGTCACAAATGCTTTGAATATGGCCACATTCAAAACTCTTGCGATAACAATAAAAGATGTCCTGTGTGCTCTGCAGAGCACGATAATTTTGATGATTGCAAAGCAGCCCGATACTGTTTTCTTTGCAAGGGTGATCACACACCAAACTCTAGGGCTTGTCCCAGATATAAATTTGAACAAGAAGTGTTGGCAGTGGCAGATAATGAACATATTAGCATTAGTGAAGCAAAGTGCATGGTAATGGGGGCAAACAAAAGTGCCAACACTACGTATGCTTCTGTAATAAAACTTATGAAAACTTCCAACAATGTAAGGCCACCAATAACTGTGTCTGATGGAAGATATCACAAACCTGGTATTTCTCGAACCATAAATAATAATGAAAATCTCCAAACTGGTGAGAAACTTTCGTCGGCAAGTGCTTTGAAGTCCAATAGCAAAAATTGTACTTCCAAAAGCACAGAAAATTTATCTTCCACCACATCCACAGCTGTCGATTCATCTCCAAAAATAAGGGTGCCAAAATCAGCCAATAATTCAGGAAAATATTCTGAAAATACTTCAAACCAAAATAAGCTAAAGGAACAATCCCAATTAGATAGAGCTAGTTCAGAGCCATCAATCGCCACAGCCACAAACAAAAATAATAATAAAACTACGGTTGCAACTACCAAGAAACGCACAAGAAATAGTTCCCCAAATAATGATAATTTTATAATAAAAACTTCAAATGGGTTCAGTGTTTTTGAAACATCTCTCCTCCTAGAAAGGTGGTTCCAAAAGTAGTTTCAGAACAAAAACATCTGAGTTCAATTCAGTCTTGCCGCCCTAAGACAAATAGGATTAGTGGTGCACAGAACCACAGCAATAATTCTGAACATCAGGTTCATAATAAAAAATATGAAGATCAACCAAAGACCCTGAACACCAATTCAGATGAAAAGGGATTAAGAAAACAATCTCTTATAAAGGAGAATTTCCCACTCCACCCTAGGAACAGTACTTCCCCTCCAAGGAGTGGGAAGTAGCACATTTTACCACCTTAGCATTCTTGCTCGATATTCTTCAGTGGAACTGTAAAGGTCTCAGAGCCCGTACAGAAGACCTTAAAGTTTTAATGCATGAAGTTAATCCAGGGATTATATGCCTACAGGAAACAATGTTAGGCAACTCTGTTTATAATCCTGGACTAAATTATTCAATATTTAAATCATATCCCCAATTGGTGATCGTGCCCATGGAGGTGCTGCAATTATTATTAATAAATCTCTACAGCACTCCACAATACAATTAAATACAACACTACAAGCTATCGCTATTTCAGTCATTTTGGAAAAGAGGATAACAATCTGCTCCTTATACCTTCCACCAGACCTTGATTTTAACATTGGAGATATTCAGTCGTTAATTGACCAACTTCCAGCTCCTTTACTTTTGCTAGGTGATTTTAATGCCCACAATCCCCTTTGGGGAAGTCGGTTTTTAGATAGTAAAGGGAAATTAATCGAAGACCTTATTGACAGGAATGATGTTACCCTGTATAATAATGGGTCAATGACTTTCCACAACATTCATGATAATCATTTCTCTGCACTGGACCTTAGTATTTCTTCAACTAGTATCCACCTTGATTTTAATTGGTCTGTTAATGAAGATTTAAATGGAAGTGATCACTACCCGATCCATTTGAAATATGCTCTGAATGCTCCATCTGAAGTTTTACCTAAGTGGAAGGTAGAGGATGCAGACTGGGATAAATTTAGTAAGGGTGTCAATCTAGATAGGGAGTTTGAGTCCTTTCATTCTCATCTAGATGCCTATGATTACTTTATTGAATCTACTTTGAAGAGTGCTGAAAGGCTCGATTCCAAAAACAAAAGGCAAACCTCGTAGACCTGCAGTTCCCTGGTGGAATAAGACATGTGGTATTCTGAGAAAAGTGACTAGGAAATGCTACAGACGTTACAAAACTAGTGGCTCCCCTCAGTCTAAATTAATCTACAAACGTGCTTTAGCCAAGCAGCGGCGCTTTTATAAGAAAGCCAAAAGAGAATGTTGGCTTTACTATATTAATGGAATAAACTCCAAGACCCCACTAAGAGTGGTGTGGCGCAAAATAAGGAAACTGAGTGGAAAATTTGTAGCGTCACCATTGCCCTCATTAAAAATAAATGACACTCTAATCACAGAGCCCACTGAAGTTGCCAATGAGCTAGGAAAACACTTTTCTAAAGTTTCCAGCCCTAACAATTATTCTCCAGAATTTCAAAGAATTAGGAATTCTGAAATGTGTCTGAAGTTTGATTGGGAAAATCTGAACCATACAACTACAAATTTTCCCTAAGAGAACTTCGTGAGGCGCTCTCCTCAAGTGAATCCACAGCTCCAGGTGAGGATACAATCATATATGAAATGCTGAAACACCTCCCAGATGATGCCAAAAATATTTACTGAAGATTATAAACAAAATATGGGAAACTGGAATTTTACCCAAGGACTGGAAAATATCCATAATTGTCCCAGTTAAAAAGCCTAATAAAGATGCTTCCCAAGCCACCAGCTATAGACCAATAGCTCTTACCAGCTGTGTATGTAAGCTGATGGAGAAAATGATAAATACTAGACTGGTTTGGCACCTGGAGACCAAAGGATTACTATCGCCATTTCAATTTGGTTTCAGAAAAAACCGCTCCACCCTTGATCCCTTGCTGAGGCTGACCAACCAAATCCAGCAAGGATTCGCCAAAAGTGTCAGACCATTGGCATATTTTTTGACTTGGAGAAAGCATATGACACTACCTGGAGAATTGGCATCATGAAACAATTGCACAAGATGGGCATATGTGGAAGAATGGTCAGGTTTATATATTCCTTTTTATCAGACAGACTTTTTAAGGTAAGAATGGGAAACTCCTTCTCCCAACCTTTTATGCAGGAGGAAGGAGTTCCCCAAGGAAGCGTTTTTAAGTGTAACACTTTTTCAGTGGCAATAAATAGTGTGATTGAAAAAATCTCGCCCCTGTTAAATGCTCGCTTTTTGTCGATGACCTTGCAATATACTGCACAGGATATGATTCCTTGTCTGTATGTAAACATTTGCAAAGGTCTATTAATGCTATTACTAAGTGGGCTGATGAGAATGGTTTCAAATTCTCCTCTTCCAAAACAGTTGCAGTAAGATTCACCAGGTGCCGGCGTGTGGAAGAGGTTCCCACACTTAGTTTAAAAGGGTCCATCCTTCCTTACGAAAGTGAAGTTAAATTTCTGGGGATGACTATTGACCATAAATTAACATGGGCTAGCCACATAAATGCCCTAAAGTTTAATGTTAAACAATCTATGAATATTTTAAAGGTTGTCTCTGGATTTAGTTGGGGGCTGATAAGAAATCCCTTCTGAGGCTATATGACTCTCTGTGTCGATCTAAGTTAGACTATGGCTGTCAGATTTATTCCTCAGCCTGTAAAACCAAGCTAAAGGAACTGGATGTTGTACACAACATGGGGTTGAGAATATGCTCAGGGGCTTTTAGAACTTCGCCTGTTGAAAGCATTTATGTCGACACAGATCATTTACCCCTTGATCTAAGAAGGCAAGAGCTAGGGTTGCGATACATGGCTAGAATGAAAAGTGCTCCCAAAAATCCCTCCTTTCAAGCACTAAAGGAAACAGACTCTCGAAGTTTTTCTGGTACAAGAGCTTCTAAACCATTCCAAATTCGACTGAATGAGGATGTTAGGAATAATCACCTTAAATCCCAGAAAGTCCTGGAAGTAGAATATCCTGTAAATCCTCCATGGCTTATCCCAGAAGCATCAATATGTAAGAAACTGTTTAACAAAAAGGACTGCACTGTAGAAGAGATTAGGGAAAATTCTTAGAGCACGATGTTACCCATACTAATTTTACAAAAATTTATACAGATGGATCTAAGTCAGATAGTGGTGTTGGTTGCGCTGTTATCCTTGGTGATACAGCGTACACAGCTAAATTACCTGACTCTGCATCAATATTTACTGCCGAATTAACAGCCGTAGTGTCTGCCTAGATTTAGTTTTTCAAAGTAGTGACTCTAATTTTGTCATATACTCAGACTCTAGAAGCACCTTAGAAGCTATTAAAAATTTAATAGCTTTCATCCATTAATTCAAAAAGTTCAGGAGTGGCTTTTTCGTATATATATTGTCGTGTAAATCAGTCTCTTTCTGTTGGGTCCCTTCTCACGTGGGGATTCATGGAAACGAGATGGCAGACAGGGAAGCGAAAGCTGCTAGTATTTTATCAGAAACCTCTTTTAGAAAAGTGCCTCATACAGATCTAAAAGGTCCCATTAGATCTTATGTTTTAAGTAAATGGCAAGAAAGGTGGACTTCTCCCCTTCTTGCCAATAATAAGAAATATAGAAATATTAGGGATAATATACTACCGTGGTCTTCGTCATTCCAGCTTGACAGACGAACAGAGCTTATTTTAACGAGATTAAGGATTGGGCACACTCGTTTAACCCATCAGTTTATTTTAGAAGGAAGCAGCCCTCCAGAGTGTGCTTACTGTGACGAGACACTAACAGTGGAGCACATTCTGATGGTCTGCCCCAGATATTTTAACCAAAAAGAGAGATATTTTCAGGGTAAATTCCTGTCTGATATTTTGGGAGATGAAGCAGATACATCAGTAGAATTTTTCATTAATTTTTTTTTTTTTTTTTTGTATATAGCACATCATTGCTACCCTTATTTATCATTTCTTTTGGCCCCAGTCTATCCATCCATCCATCTAAAGTGTACAGACCTAAAATTTTTAATGATATTTAATTTTATTTATTCGTCTTTTTATTACATCAATAGTTTTAAGCAGAATTTTAATGACATTAAGCCTTTTTTTTTATGTATATGGAGCACACATCATTCATTAAACTTCATACCCTTTATTTATTGGTCACATCACTTCATTTTATTTATTAATCATTTCCTTTATTTATTGAATTCATAACATTCAAACATAATTTATTTTCTCTTCATTACTCATTAACTCATTTTTCTGAATATAATTTATTTAGCCCTGAAGTGCCCCAGGCTTTGCCCTAAAAATCATACATCCATCCATCCATTCTCACTCACTACACTCAGTCTGCCCCATTCATATGGTACAAACACACCAGGCACCCCCACAGTTATTGGAAACTCCTGTATGAACCGATATCTTCGTCTCCGACTGACGGATGGCCTAGCAACAATGCATTTCCCAAAGCACATCCCCTTATAACCAGAAATGGTTCCATCAAAGATCTACTCCCACTGGATAAATCTATGTCCAAACAACCCAAAACTCTTAACTTATTTGCCTGAACGTCGCATACAGCTTCTTGCGCAGGTCTCAAAGATTGATTTGGAAACATTGATCTGAACAATTCTTCGTTCATCAGGTTAATGGATGCACCTGTATCAATAAAAACCCTTACATTTATTCTCCAGACTACAACAGGCTTCAAGGACGGGTTCTCCTAAAAGTCCAATATCCCAGTTTTCCTGTTCAAATGACTGGTCTTTTGACAATGTCTGCCGATTACCAGAACCACTTGAGGAATTCGCGTGAGGTACTTCCTTGTCTGGGCTACCAAAATTCTGGAATGTGGGTCTGTTATACTGTCTCCGAAACGGGCAAGACCGCCAAGGATGATCATGACTATTACAACTACTACAATACCTAATACGGCAAAATCTCTTGATGTGACCCTGCAAATTACAGTTAAAGCAACGACCCCGTAAGATCCTAGTACTCAAGCCACCCATCAGTCTTGGGCTATTCTGACTTGCAAACAAATTCCTCGGATTCGGACTGGATGTCCTACACAACCATAGGCTGCTCTAAGGAGACTCTGATCACTACTACCTCTCCTCATATTTGTACTTAAATTCCCAAACTTACTCTTGGCTAATCACAAATGTAAAAATTCCCAAGGTCCCGTAAAAGTATACCCTTTATCAAAACAAAAGCAAAACAATTTCCCTTAACAGAAATTCCCGTATAACACAAAAAATTACAATGCTAAATCCCTTTTACTCTACAATTAATTCCCGAAACTCAAAAGAAAGGTACTTAACCCGGAGTCATCATTAAATCCCAGTTCAATTAAAACTACAATCAAATTCAAAGTTCCCGAAACAAACAATTACATCACAAGTTGCAAAACCCACCATAAAACATAAAAATCAATTAACTAAACCCTTAACTAAATTCAAAAGTACATAAATCCAAAACTAAATTTACTATTAAGTAATCCCTTAAATAAACTCCCAATGAATTAAACCCATCATCAAACTACATTCCAAAGAGTAAATTAACAATAGCGAACCCTTACAGTTAAATTCCCAAATCAAATGGAAAGAAAAAGAGAAATAAAAAAACAAGTGCTGTTGGTCACAGCTGATTACTCTTTAGTCAGTCAAAAAAAAGGTCAGTTCACCTCTCCCCAGGCCAAGCTAGAAACAGGCCACAAAAGAAAGAGAGAGAGAGTAGGTCTGTTTAAGAACAGAGAGAGAGAGAGAGAGAGAGAGAGAGAGAGAGAGAGAGAGAGAATTTTCCCACCTCTTACAATGCATCGAAGGCCTGATGACGCTTACAGAAAAAATGCTAACACCAAACCTCGAGGCCCGCTCTGTCTCCGACGGCAAAAACTGCTGGATAAACACTTCCCTTTGTCCAAACGGAAAGTGTCATTCAAGCAAATGCAAGCGCTCTACCTACATACACACATACACATACCCACACGCATACACGTGTGTAACTACAAAAACCAAGAAGTGCATCCACACTTGTGCAAAAACGTTTTGCACCCCGCAACTCATAAATATCAGATAGAATACTACCCAATTACAAAAGTTCCCAGAAATAACACAATAACCAAATATGACCCTTACATAACACACGCCGATGCATACCGTAGATTGCTATAAAAAAAAAAAGAAAATACAACATACCATAATACGCTCAGCGCTTCACAGGCGTGGTAAAGCAAGCACGACGCTCCGCCCAAACCCGTGACGCAATTACTATGTCACCGTGGTGATGACGTAACACAACCGTTGCAACCGAAACATCAGTCAAAACACAACGACAAAAAAAAAACACACAGTTGTCCCTATCACCAGTTACAACACAACGAAAAGAACAATTTCACATTAACACAACTAAAAAAAAAAAAGATAACATCACAACACTTACATTAGCAGGCTCCAATTTTCCATCAAGAGAGAGAGAGAGACAAAAACACTTCTGGCGTCATCACATGTTTAACACATGGTTAGCGGTCGTAATACCGCAATTATTGCACAACATACCCACTGTTTTACCCCCTACCCAAAGCACTCTTCACTAAACACTAGCTAGCAAGAGAGATCTCGCCCGCAGCAACATCTGACGCTGCTGACTCCCACAAAATCCTATCCTGAGATGCCACTAATTTATGTCTCTTCGGAAACGTATACATGCCTAATTATTCAATTATCTAACTATCTAACACCTTCTAACTGCCCTAACTACCTTATACGCTACCTTTTACGCTGCCACTAAAAACTGTAAAGGCCAATTCTGAAACCTTTACTTTATTTAAGTCTCTGTTTTATGAACAGAGGTTTGATCTCGCTTATCCCGAGATATTATGTGATAGCGTGTAGCGTGAGCCACTTCATCAGTTGTATCTTTCCCTAACTAAAATCTAACGACTACTGGAATGAGATACTAAGTACAAAACTAAAACCCTTTATTGACAAAAAAACAACGAAAAATAACTTCTCAAAAATTACGAAGAATGAAATCCAATGTTTCAACACTACTATCAAAAATTCTTCTAAGGAAATAAGGTTCCAAAATCATAAACACTCAAATACCTAAGGGAATACAGAAAATAACTCATCTGCCAAAACATAAACAGGTCAATTTATAAATCCAGGTCATCTCAAAATGTCACACGATTCTACTAAGTAAGGTTCCAAAATCATAAACACCCAATTACAGAAAATAACTCATCTGTCAGAACATGAACAGGTCAATCAATAAAAACAGGTCATCTCAAATGTCATACCGCTCCCATCCTTGTAGGAAGGAGAGAGGAATAAGGAATAGAATGGAGTGGAACAGAAATGCTTTTTGTGAAAGAACAAACGTCACATTAAAAATCATAAAATGTAAAAATTGCAGAACACATTTTCCACTGTCACAGGAGGTTTTGTATTCACAGTTCTGAAAAAACTAAGTCTAAAAACATATATGAATTCTTACTCACTCCACAAGTCCTCTGGGACAGTCTCCATGTGAAAAATCACTCACATCTTCAGACACACATGAAACGGATCTCACAAGTCCGATTCAAACAACGGTTCCTCCCATTATATTCATTATGTAATGCACGAACGAACATACTTTTGTATGACATCATTCGAGGTCAAAGTTCGGCAAGACACGCCTCTGTATTTCAAGGCGTCACGAAGTACACGTACATACCGTACATTATTAAGAAGCATCCTTCAAAACCGGATTTTGTAACCGGTTCACTGATAGAACGTTTTTGGCTGAAAACACATTTTCCAGCTCATGTCCTGTCACCAAGGTGGTTTCTTCGACCCTTGTGATTTGCGAGTGTTTCAGCATTTTCCTATTTGCTGTGTATAGTTGAAATGGACCCTGCGAATAGCTGACCCAACTTTTCAAAGGTCACCTTCGCGAGCACTTACACATATACAATTACCTTTAATATTAAATTGCCTCCTCCTTGGACAATGAACAAAATGAGAATTTGTACACACTTGAAATATTTATCAGAAAAAAGTCATTCATGTACTCCAGAATACCAAAATAGACAACATGCAGTAGAGCATATAATCCGAAAAGGTCCACATTTTACGCAATATACACTGACGGATCTAAGTCAAATACGGAAGCTTTTGGGGTATGCTGCGGTATCCCAAAACAAAACGTATCAGTTCTCTCTCCCAGATAAAGCCTCTGTATTTACAGCAGAGTTATGTGCAATAGTATCAGCCATAAAAATAATTAGAGAAGTCTCATGTAATAATTTTGTAATTTATAGCGACTCCAGAAGTGCTATAGAAGCTATTCAAAGCCATAATAAAAAAAATATTGTACAACACGTAAAGTTCTCACTCCATAAATTGTATTTCTGAGTCCAGTCCCGTGTCAGCCGGTGAAATTCCATTACAGCACGAATTTCTAGGTATAATAATGCTAGATATACCAGAGAAAAAGAGCTTTCAGGAAAGCTGGGGTTACTACCCCCAGTCGAGCGTCTTCTAGGAAGACGTCGGTATAAAGAAGGGTGAGTGAAATACCACTACCACGGAAATATACTCGAAAGATCTCTCCTTATCAAAACCCCCGGAACAGAGCGGTGAGCCGTTACAGCCCCTACACTCAACACCCGCCAGGACGGCGACACCAGCACCACCTACTTCATTCCATTTTCTAGCACGTGACAATCCGTTTCTTTTGTGCTCGTCCTCTTATTTGGATTATTTTCTACATCTACGATGGCATCGAGCACCTTTTCCATCTCTAAGTTAAGTACCATCTTCTTGTGGGGTTTTGTTCTGTTTTTTTGGCTGTTGTGGTCTCGTATTTTCATAAATATTGAGATCTTATTATGACGCCACGGCGTTCCCGCCAGCCATGTCGACCCGAGGCGACTCCTTCTGTTCTTTTCGGTTGGAGTTGTCTCCTCGTCGTTATAGATAGATTTTAACCCCTTGGTTCCCTTCCTGGTGGTTCCTCATGTGGCTCCCCCCTCCCTTTTTGTTTACGAAATTACATTTCATTGGCCTATCGGCCTTTATTGGAGTGATGCCCGTCCAGACCCCCCCCCAGGTTGGGTTCCTTTTTATTTTGGTCTCAAGTAGGCTAATTATTTTATACTTGGAGATGGTGCTCTCTTTTTATTTTTAGTTTATTTATTTATTTTAATTGTTTTGTTGTTTACCTCCGGTGGTAGCGGCAGCCTCAAATCTAACCGCTTCCCCGAGGTAGGCTACGCTCCCTGTTGAGCACATTTTGGTTTTTATTCCTTATGTGTGATGGTATTTTGTGGTGTAGGCTTGTTTGCATCCATCCCCTTGCCCTGGGTGTGGAGATCAGGTTGAGGGAGTTTTGGTTGTTGTTTCCTCCGGGGTCGTTTTTCGGTGGGCAGAGTGAGCCCCTTAGTTCTCTTCCTCCATTTGGGGGAATCGAGTCCTTTGGGTGTGTTCCTCTAGGCTAGTCGCCTCCTTGCCCCCCCTTCTTGATCCCGGTTGGCTCTCGACACAAAATTTCTCTCCCTGTTGCTTCCTCCCCCCTTCTGCACTCCTTCCTTTTTCCTAGCCTATACTAGGTTAGGTCCATATTAGGCTTCGCCTAGGAAGGAGTCGGGCTTTGGGCTGTGTTAGCTTCCCAGTAGTAGGCTTACCCTTCCAAGTTTCATTTTCTTGGAGGAAGGATGCAGTTGAGCGGGTGATATGTTTCTCCCTGTCTCCTGTTCCTTCCTGGTAGCCTACTCCTCCCCCCCCCCCCCTCCTCCCACCCCTCCCCAGCCTTGCTCTACTCGTGCGGGTGACGCTAGATGGCGTTTTCTCCGAGTTCAGGGACTCCTCCTATTGGTAGAGGGATTCGCTCCCTCCCATACCGTCCCTAGCATCGCTGTGGGGTTGGGTTTTGGTGGTTTGTTTGCTCGAACGTGTTCGAGTCACTATCCCATTCCTCTCGTCTCCCCGTCGGGTTACGAGATAGGGTAAAATGTAATTGCTCCAGCTTATGTTATGAACATACGAGCATTTTACCCGTCTTGTTTCTCCGGCGGGGAAGTAAGGGCGGAAGGTTTTACATCATGTAAGGGAGCGGACCCCTCCGGTCTCCGGAGTATTTACATCACTTGTTATTATTATTATTATTTATTATTATTATTTTTCATTAATTTTAGATATATCTGTTTATTTACAGGAGTTCGCTTATTTTATTTATGTTATATACGTGAGTCCGGTCCTATACCCGGGGCTCCGCCGTTATTTTTCTGGCAGCCCTTATGGTTAGTTCCTGGTTTCTCGTTCCTTCATTCCCCGGAGTCCTCCGGGTCTGAAATCATTACCTTCCACTCTGTGCATTTTAAGCTTATTGGCCCAGTTTATGATAGGGAGTTCTTCTCCGCCGGAGTATTCGGTTATAGTTGAGTTTCCGGCCTTGCCAGGGCTTTAGTTTGCTTAGGTGGGAGGTTCATGTACTTTTCTACTTACAGACTGTTCGCTGTGAGGAGCCGGGTGTACCGCCTCCCTTCAACAACCCTACGGGCACGTAGTATGCGGACCCACGCTGGTTGTGCGGTCCGACTTGGATGACCTGGTTGTTTGGCACCCTGATGGTTGTGAGGTTTGCTTTGCTCTCTGCTCAACCATCCAGGATGAGTCGGTAAGTGACAGTCTTTTTCCTCCGTTTATGCTCCTCATATTGTATATTGTTTAAAGGTTCCCGGTCTGACTTTTTCGTTCTTAACTAATTGTTGGTTTTCTTACAGGCGGATGAAGCTTCCAAGAAGTCTGCCTTGGAATCCCTCCGGGCCTGGGTGGCTGGGTTTGGCAGGAATGTTCCGTCGGGGAAGCCCTACGTCCTCGACGCCAGGTTGAGGGACTTGCTTTACCCCGGCGCACGGGTGGCGGCCGCAGTGCCTGAAGATCTTGCCACCCCAATCATCCAGCAAATCCGGGATGCGACCCAGCCACCCCAAGTGGATATCCTCTATGCTGAGGTCTCGGAGGATGTAGCCGCCTTGGATCTCAACCTGGAACCAATGAATACTGAGCAGGACCAGGTGGTAAGTGGTGAGGTAAGTGAGGTTGTTGGGGCGGGCCCCCTCTGTTTGACTCCCTGCTTCATCTGTGTCTTCTTTTGCAGGTTTTGTGAAGTCTTCCTCCTTGGGTGATAGAGCTCCGTCTGCTATCCCCAAGTTGAAGTTGAAGACTTCATGGAAGGCGAAGGGCTACAAGTCCTCGACTTCCAAGAAGGCATCGCCCTTCCCCGTCGAAGGCTAAGGTTTCAGGACCTGTAGCCTCCGGGAGCAAGTCTGGTTCCTCCAGCAAAGGCGCGAGTAAGAGGGCTGCAAAACCAAGCCCTCCTCGCCAGCCTGCTTTTGATGCTGAGGCCCTTGCCACTGAACTTTATAAAAGTTTACGGAGGACCTAGACTCAGATTTGAAAAAAATCTCTGAGAAGTTGGCCAGTCATGATAACATACTGGCAGGAATGGCTCGCCCACCCCAGCCGAACCACAGTATGTTATCCCGACACTGCGGACCTCCCCGCCGTTCGATGTCGGTAACCCTTGGCGTTCGCTCCGGGCCATCCAACATGATGGCAAACTTACAGTTGATGGTCTTGGCACGAGACGGTTGGAGGAATTGGAGTTCTTCCCCGATCTCTTGCCCCCTTACCCAGGCTTCGTGAGACTCACAGAAGAAGCTTGGATCCGGTCAGACAAGGTTCCTAGGGAGACTGTCATCGTCCCTAGGGACCACGCTCAGTCGGCTCTCCTGCGCACTCTGACGGAGTGGCAGGCAGAAAACACGAAGTTGACCCCTTTCAAGGGCAACTTTACGATGTTCGCCCTGGGGGAAGACCTTCCCACCCCTTGCTTGGACAAAGTTGCTCTGGCTACGGCCCGAGCATGCTTCGATGGTAATCCGTTACCACAGTTAAGGGAAACAGACCCTACTTCCCTGGTATTCCCAGGAAGTAATGAGTTCTGGGTGGACGCCCCGTCCACTTTCACTGTCGGGAAGCTGGACCCCCTCTGCGCTTCCACGCAATTTAGTGAGCAGCTCCCTAAGCTGCCGGAATCCTTTATTGAAGGCGGAGTTTGAGGCCCCGGACTAAGTTAGCCCGGTCCTTGAGCTCCGGCTGCCTTACAGAAGCTACTGCCGTCTCCTGCTCGGACGACCATTTTTCCAAGTTTTGGCTAAAGTCCTTTCCTGGCGAGCTTCCAGTCGGACTTATTTGAGTTCATCACGGCCAGACTGGAATGTAGGAAGTTCATCTTTGCAGATGCTACTATCCGCCACGAGCCTAACAAGCTCGTTAAAAGCTCGATCTGGGGACCTAACCTCTTCCCTGAAGAGGAGGTCACAAAGCGTTATGACCGAGGCTACACGGGCCAATCAAAGTCTGCGCTCTCGCTGGGGCATTTCTGCCTATAAGCGCCAAGACCCCAGAATCGGGCAGGCCCCCATCGAGAGGAGGCAAACGCTTCAGGAGGCATAAGAGGCCCCCATCAGGCGGTAGTCCAAGCCGTCCCGGTCTCGGCAGTAGCCCAGCCGTCTACCTCCAAGGCTCACCCCCAACAATACGTGCTGGTCCAACCAGCTGCACCCTCTTATGTGGCTTCACCAGCATACAACCCCACATATGAGGGCCGTGGGTTCTTTCACGGCCTCAATAGGGTTGCAAGAGGAGGAAGAGGCAGAGCCCCCCATAGAGGAAGGCCCAACACCACCCCAAGGGGAAGGCCTGGACGTGGTAGGGGGAATAAACCCGCTCCCTCCCACTGAGAGAACCCAGGTAGGCACACAGCATTGTGTCCAAAGGACTAGGGTGGAGCTGGATCAAGAACCCTCCTCCACTAACCAGATTTTACCAGCCACCCACATCAATCCTACAGGATTACGTAACAGAATTGCTCAACAAAAGAGCAATAAAGAAAGTAAGGCACCTAAAGTTTCAAGGCAGGTTATTCACTGTTCCCAAAAAAGACTCCGATCAGCAAAGAGTGATCCTGGATCTGTCGCGTCTAAATCTCTACATAAAATGCGACAAATTTCGCATGCTTACGGTAGCTCAGGTACGGACTCTACTTCCGCGTGGGGCCATCACCACCTCTATCGATCTTTCAGACGCTTATTATCACGTCCCGATTGCGCGGAACTTCTCTCAGTTCCTCGGTTTCAGACTCGGGAATCAAGCCTACTCCTTCAGGGTCATGCCCTTCGGTCTGAACATTGCGCCCAGGGTATTCACCAAGCTGGCGGACACGGTAGTACAACAGCTCCGGTCTCGAGGGATATCCCTAGCAGCGTACCTAGACGATTGGATAATTTGGGCTCCAACTGTTCCGGAGTGTCAGAAGGCTACATCCATAGTCATCAATTTCCTGGAGTCGTTAGGTTTTCAGCTGAACAGAGAGAAGTCCCGTCTGACTCCGGAGTCCCGGTTTCAGTGGCTGGGTCTCCAGTGGGATCTGTCCTCCCACACGTTATCTCTCCCGCCTCCCAAGAGGAAAGAGATAGCATCTCTCACCAGGAGATTCCTCAAAATCCATCAGCATCCCGCCGATCCCAAGAAAAGAGTCCTTGGGTCTCTTCAATTTGCCTCAGTGACGGACCTGCTCTTAAAAGTGAAATTAAAAGACATAAACAGAGTGTGGCGGAGTCGAGCAAATGTCAAGCTCAGAGACAAGGTCTCCTCTATCCTCGAATCTTAAAGACAAGACTGCGGCCTTGGTCCACAGTCAGAGGCCTGTCCAAAACAGTTCCGCTTCAATTTCCCCCTCCGGCACTAGTTGTCCACACAGACGCTTCCCTAAGCGGCTGGGGGGATATTCACCAAAACAGAAAGTACAAGGAACGTGGTCCACAATGTTTCAGCAGTTCCATATAAATACCCTGGAAGCTATGGCGGTCTTTCTAACTCTGAAGAAAATCCGCCCCCAACCGGATTCATATCAGGCTGGTGTTGGACAGCGCAGTGGTAGTTCATTGCATCAACAGGGCGGCTCCAAATCAGGTCGAGTAAACCAAGTAATGGTTGCTATCTTCTCCCTGGCGAACAAGCACGGCTGGCACCTGTCAGCCACCCACCTAGCGAGGGTACGGAACGTGGTGGCGGATTCCCTGTCCAGGACTACCCCGTTGGAGACGGAGTGGTCCCTGGACGTGGAATCTTTCAAATGGATTTGCCGCCGGGTTCCGGGCCTCCAAGTGGATCTGTTCGCAACGGAGAGCAACTTCAAGCTCCCTGTTATGTGGCCCCAACCTGGACCCTCAGGCGTTCGCCACAGACGCAATGACAGTAGATTGGAACAATTGGGAGAAGATTTATCTGTTCCCCCAATAAATTTACTGCTGAAAGTATTACACAAACTCAGGACATTCAAGGGTCAACCAGCCCTAGTAGCCCCCTACTGGCCGAAGAGCAATTGGTTCCCTCTCCTTCAGGAACTGGGATTACGGAGTCTTCGGATTCCCAAGCCCATTCTGACCCAGACAGTACAAACCAAGACTGTGTCAGCTTCCTCAAGAATTCAGAATGCCCTAGTTTTATGGACTTTATAAAATTCGCAGCCCAAAAAGGAGCGAACATTGACCCTGTCAACACTCTGTTTTTAGAATCAGATAAAAGAGATTCTACTCTTAGACAGTATGACTCAGCAGTCAAAAAATTAGCCTCCTTCCTGAAAGCATCTGAAGCCAAAATCATGACGACTAATTTAGGAGTTTCCTTCTTTAGATCACTGTTTGAAAAAGGCCTTGCTCCCGCCACTATTACCACAGTCAAGTCGGCATTGAAGAAAGTATTTCTTTATGGCTTTAAAATCGACCTTACAGATTCCTATTTTTCATCCATCCCCAGAGCATGCGCTTCGTCTGAGACCAGTATCACGCCCACATTCTGTTACGTGGTTTCTCAATGACGTCCTTAAGTTAGCATCAGAGTTGGACAACTTTCATTGCTCTTATCAGGATCTGTTAAGGAAGACATTATTTTTGATTAGCTTGGCTTCAGGTGCTAGAATCTCAGAGCTGTCGGCTCTCACTAGAGGTGATAATTTTGTGAACTTCCTCCCGTCTGGAGAGGTCCTCCTTTCCCTGACCCTAGATTTTTAGCTAAGAACGAAGACCCACAGGACAGGTGGTCTCCTTGGAAGGTGGTGCCCTTCCTCAAGACCAGTCTTTATGTCCAGTTTATACACTTAAATCTTACCTTTTAAGAACTCCACAGAGTAAGTCGGGTCCTCTTTTTATCAGGGAGAAAGGTGGTACTCTTTCACTGAATGCTATAAGACAACAGATTCTGTATTTCATTAAACAGGCCAACCCAGATTCAGTTCCTAAAGTTCATGATATTCGAGCAGTTGCTACTTCCATTAATTACTTTCATAATATGGACTTCTCAGAGTTATCTAAATATACGGGTTGGAAATCACCTCTAGTGTTTAAACGCCACTATTTAAAATCGCTCAAGCCCTGAAATTTTCTACAATAGCAGTGGGAAGTGTCATCTCCCCACCTTAACTAATTATTTCCTTATCCTTTCCTTTTCCCCCCCGCCCGCCTGCCTCATTTACTTCTCTGCTTATTCTCCTGGTTGATTATGCCTCACTGCCTGGCCCCTCATATTGATGTATCTTGTAACTACTGATGGGAAAAGTGTAATCTGACATGCCATGATTGTTTTCTTATGGGGTACTGGACAGTTTTTATTTGGCTCCACGTACCCCAGATATATGTATATATTAATTTTCGTTGATCTTGTCTCTTACGTGTTTAGCCTAAGTTTACGTGTATAGTATTAAGGTTGTGTTTGCTTATCTTGTGCACATTTCATGTTTCACCTAGCTTTAAGTAATTTTAAGATTTTGGGGTTTTTTCCCCGTCGTACTGGGGACCTCCCCTTATTTCATAGTTTTAAGTTTTTTGATGTGCCTTAGATTTAGTATACCTTAGTTTTAGTATTCTTGCTACATGGAAGAGATTACTTGATTAAAATTATTTTCGTTAAAATTTTTGACTTTTCTTCAGATTACCTCCCTTTTTTCCTTGTAGTTGCAGCCTTGGCATGATTCTCTATCACTATTTCACCGGCTGACACGGGACTGGACTCAGAAAAGGGATTTTGACAAAGGAAAATCTATTTCTGAGGAAGGTCCCGTGTCACCCGTGACCCTCCCTGGCTCACCTAGTACTCCCCTACTTGCACATGCCAAGTCTGGGGTTGGTGCTAGCATGGAATGAAGTAGGTGGCGCTGGTGTCGCCGTCCTGGCGGGTGTTGAGTGTAGGGGCTGTAACGGCTCACCGCTCTGTTCGGGGTTTTGATAAGGAGAGATCTTTCGAGTATATTTCCGTGGTAGTGGTATTTCACTCACCCTTCTTATACCGACGTCTTCCTAGAAGACGCCGACTGGGGGTAGTAACCCCAGCTTTCCTGAAAGCTCTTTTCTCTGGTATATCTAGCATTATTATACCTAGAAATTCGTGCTGTAATGGAATTTCACCGGGTGACACGGGACCTTCCTCAGAAATAGATTTTCCTTTGTCAAAATCCCTTAATAAGGGAAAAAATATTGAAATATGTTGGATCCCTGCCCATGTAGGGATTAAGGGAAATGAAGAGGCTGATAAAGCAGCTAAAGAAGCAGTCCACATGACAAGAACAAATGTAGACATCCATATCAGTGACTGTACAAGATATATAAAAACAGTCAATGTAAAAAAATGGCAAAATATATGGAACAAAGAACCTGAAAATAATAAATTAAAACAGATAAAATCCAGTGTTGGAAAATGGAGTTCGTCATATCAGAGAGAGAGACAAGCACAAGTAATTCTGACACGTCTTCGAATAGGCCATACTCGTTTGACACATGGACACTTAATGAACAGTCCATGTGGCCCTCTTCCCAGATGCCCAGATTGCAATGTGCTGATAACAGTTAAGCATGTAATGTGTGAATGTCCAAAATATAACCTGCAGCGATTATCAAATTTTGGAAATACAGTGAACCCCCCGTATTCACGGGGGATGAGTCCCACACACCCCCGCGAATAGGCCAAATCCACGAATGCTTAAAACCCCTCTAAAAACACTTGGAACTGCCCATTTTGATAGCTTAAACCAAGAAAAACCCTGTAAAAATGCTTATACCTGAGTATTTTAATAGTTTTATCACAAAAAGTGCATTTATTCATGAAAATTATATGAAAATACAGTAATTAGTGAATATTTCTCAGTGAAAAATACCGTGAATGGGCGAATTTTCCGCGTATGATGGCTAGATATGTTCCACAGAGAAACCCGCGAATGCGTGAGTCCGCGAACCATGAGAACGCGAATACAGGGGGTTTACTGTAGACCGATAGAAGAAATTTTGTCAGAATCTTCAACATTGTCAATAGTACCCATTTTAATGTTTATGAGAAGCTGCGAGTTAATTGGTAAACTATAAAAAATCGATCAGTCAGTATAATGAATTTTAAAACAAGTAAATTTTATGATTTTACTTAATTCATTTTGAATTTTAATATACCTTTTTAGTGAGTATATATGGAAGCATGAGTTTAAATGTATTTATTGTGTTGAGTGTGTTCCAGTATGAAAGCGTATGCCTTTTTACAGCTTTTAATTTCATTTTCATTTTCGTTCATTCATCATTGACAAGTGACATTAGGGTATGCTAGGTCCCAGTGCTCAGTGGTCTGGTTAAACTTCTAGCCTTGACTTGTCATTCCATCCTAATCCTTCGGGCCAGCCCTATGAGAGCTGATGGTCAGCTCAGTGGTCTGGTTAAACTATTTTAATAATAATAATAATAATTAGACAAAGTTGTATAAGGTGGGCATTAAATGAAAAATTATGAGATTTATAAAATCATTTTTATCAGAAAGATATATAAAGATAAGAGTTGGGAATCATGCATCGTGACCTTTCTTACAAGAAGAGGGAGTTCCTCAGGGCAGTGTCCTTAGTATCACCCTCTTTGCTGTTGCCATTAATGAAGTATTAGAAAAGATATCATCACCAGTAAAAGGCTCTTTATTTGTAGATGATTTGGCTTTGTACTGCATAGGATATGATGCAGTATCTACTAGCAGGTTCATGCAAAGAGCCATTGATAAAGTAAGCAAGTGGGCTGATGAGCAAGGATTTCGATTCTCCAAATCAAAAACTGTCACTGGTCGGTTCTGCAGGCACTGAACTAAGGAAACCATTCCAACTCTTACCTTAAATGGAATTATTTTACCTTACTCAACTGAAGTAAAATTGTTAGGAATGGTCTTTGATGAAAAGCTCACTTGGAATAATCATGTTGACTAGTTAAAAGTGAAGATGAAGAGATCAGTAAATATTTTAAAAGTAGTATCTAATTTTAATTGGAGTGCTGATAAGCAATCATTGCTAAGGCTTTGTAATGCAGTACAGTATGTTTATCTAAGACTATGGCTGCCAAGTATACTCATCTGCTTCAAAGAGTAAACTTAAGGAATTGGACGTTTTGCATAATATGGGGCTAAGGATCTGCACTGGCTCTTTTAGGACTTCACCCATTGAAAGTATTTATAATGGACTCCCATTAGCTTCCACTGGACTTAATGAGGCACGAGCTAGGTCTAAGATACACCATGCGGCTGAAAAGCTCAAAGGAGAAACCTTCTTTTGAGATCTTAAAACAGTGTAACTCAAGTCTTTTTGGATCTCGATCTTCAATACCATTTCAGATCAGACAGCTGGGTGAACTGGAGGATGAAAGTATAAAAATGCAGAAGATCCTACAAGTTAAATATCCTGCTATCCCTCCATGGTTTATTCCAGCAATAGATGTCTGCATTAAAGAGACAGGGAAGAAAGGTTGTCTGGAAGAAGAAGTCAGAAACAAGTTTTTGGAGCATGAAGAGAGGCATATAAATGACAGGAAAATCTATATTGACAGATCAAAATCAGAAGATGGAGTGGGATGTGCAGTGGTGTGTGAAGGGGAATCATATATAAAAAATCTATCAGACTCCTCATCCATATTCATCGCTGAAGCAACAGCCATAGTTGGTGCTTTAAATCTTGCATCTGATAAGAATTTAAATCCACAGTAATATATAGTGACTGAAGGAATGTTTTAGAAGCCCTAAAGAAGTTTAATCCTACCCATCCCTTAATTCAAAAGGCTCAGGAATGGCTTTTTTATCTTTCTGTTTGCCAGAAATCATTAAAGTTTTGTCGGATTCCTGGGCACACTGGTCTAGAAGGGAACGAACTGGCTGATGGTTAAGCAAAGGATGCTGCAAAATGTGATTTCTTAACTAGTAAGGTGCCACATTTGGATATGTGTCCAGTTATTAGAAGATACATTCGTACAAAATGGCAGCAGAGATGGACTTCTCCCATTTTATCCACAAATAGGAAGTACAGAAATATTAGAAAAAGTATTGATTTTTGGAGTTCGGGTTTTAATTGTAACAGAAGATTTGAGATCATCCTAACACGGCTTAGGATTGGCCATACCTGCTTCACCCATAGTTATATTTTAGAGGGAACCAGTGCCCCAGTTTGTGCTTACTGTGGTGGTCAGCTATCCGTTGAACACATGCTAGTGCACTGTCGTAGATTTAATCACCTTGGGGCAAAGTACTTACTAACTGGGAAGACAATTTTAGAAATTTCAAATGATGATGTTGAGGTAGATAACCTTATGGTTATCTGAGAGAATCTGGTCTTTTTAATGAGATATAATTTAGTATATCATGAAAGAGCGAGGTTTTGCTCACAGGGCTATGCAAGAAATATAAGGTTATCTCAGTAGGTCTTTTGTCCATATCTGTCAAGGGAAGTGGGCCATTTTTCTGTGACAGGAGTCAAAGGAGGAGTACCTCTCCAATCAGAGCCACTCTTCAACTGATGGCTGACATCCTTATCTTTCTTCACCAAATTAAGTCCCTTTCAGTATCTGCAGTGAAAGGTTATTGCTTGGCTTTGTTGCAGCGCTTAAACTGAAGGTACTACGGGACTATATCTCTTCACTCTGGTGGAATTATCCATGCCTAGGAAAAATTTCGAGGTCTTGCGCTCCTAAAGAACTTTGCCCTCCTCAGAGTAGGACATCTCCCTAGTGCTATGGATCATAAATAAATCACTGTATGAACTTCAAACAGAGATGTAACTCTGAAGACTGGTTTTCTCTTGGCCTTGGCAAAAAGAGTGGGAGAATTACATGGTATTTCTTATCTTATCTAGCACTTGGAGGGTTGGTGCAGATTTTTTTGTTTTGTTTTGTTCCTAAATTTGTAGCCAAACTCAGAACCCATCCATTTCTTATCATAGTTTTGAGACTTACTCAGTTCCTTCCCTCCAGTACGTTGTTGGTGGCACTCTAGATGAGATTCTTCTGTGTCCTGCTTGAGCTGTTTAGAACTACTTGAAAAAGACTCATACCTTGAGACAGAAAGCAATAGACTTAGCATTATTACTGGAAGATGTAAAGAGGTCTCTAAGAACATTATCTCCTTTTACTTTGTAATAACCCATTGCTTTCAAGATCCCATTGCTTTTTACTAGTCAGGGAATGCTGTCTGCCAGCATATCACTCCCCATGGGAAGTAACACGGTTCTCTGGAAGTACCTTCCCCAGTTGTTTAAGGATTATAGGCCAGGGAATTACTTTTCTGGTCTCCTTTGATCAGAATCATAAGGGGTTTTTGAGAAGAATGTTCCTAGTTGGCATCTCCTTCATCCAAGAACATACTCTTCTTGGTGGAATGTCACTACAGCCATATCAGGGACAACCCCCACCTAAAGAGTAAGTCTCTACATAAAAGCGATGGTTTGCATTCATGTAAGAGGAAATAAAAAATTCTTTTAAAGTATGATAATTTGTATTTTTTCCTGGGTATACAGATAGAACCTTTTAATGTATAACCCATCCCACCTCGACCACCCTGCTAAGTCCCTGAGGTGAAAGATAAAGTGGTGAGTGTCTCCTTGTTGGGCATGGGATTCCTTTTATTCACTAGGGCCACCATATGGCTATCCTTGTGACTAGGTTCAGCAATGGTTTGTATACTTATAATAAAAATTAATAAAAAAAAAAATTTTAAATTTTTCTGCATGTAAAAGTAGATTAACCCTTAAACGCCGACTGGATGTATCATACGTCGACTAAAATTGTCTGTTGGGTGCCGAGTGGACGTACCGTACGTCGACTACAAAAAATTTCAACCTTCGGTCAACTTTGACTCGACCGAAATGGTTGAAAAACGCAATTGTAAGCTAAAACTCTTACATTCTAGTAATATTCAATCATTTACCTTCATTTTGCAACAAATTGGAAGTCTCTAGCACAATATTTCGATTTATGGTGAATTTTTGAAAAAACTTTTTCCTTAAGTCACCGCGGTGACTCGGCCGAAAATTTCAGAAATTCTTTGGTCATTTTGTCGTAATGTTTGCACCGGTTTATATTAGTCGTTACATAAAGTTTTATATATGGAAATGTGCGCAATTTCATGCAGAATACAAAAGAAAATAACTCATGGTTGTAGCTTTTATCAGTTTGGAAATATTTCCATATAAATCACGATAAGTGCCAAAATTTCAACCTTTGGTCAACTTTGACTCAACTGAAATGGTCGAAAAATGCAATTGTAAGCTAAAACTCTTTCATTCTAGTAATATTCAATCATGTACCTTCATTTTGCAACAAACTGAAAGTCTCTAGCACAATATTTCGATTTATGGTGAATTTAAAAAAAAAACTTTTTCCTTACGTCCACACGCAGTAACTCGGCCGAACATCTCGGAAATTCTTTGGTCACTTTGTAGTAATGTTTGCACCGTTTTATATTAGTCATTGCATAAAGTTTTATATATGAAAATGTGCGCAATTTCATGTAGAATACAACAGAATATAACTCATGGTTGTATCTTTTATCAGTTTTGAAAAATTTTCATATAAATCATGATGTGCCAAAATTTCAACCTTCGGTCAACTTTAACTCGACCGAAATGATCGAAAAACGCAATTGTAAGCTAAAACTCTTACAACCTAGTAATATTCAATCATGTACCTTCATTTTGCAACAAACAGGAAGTCTCTAGCACAATATTTCGATTTATGGTGAATTTTTGAAAAAATCTTTTTCCTTACGTTCGCGCGGTAACTCTGCCGAACATCTCAGAAATTCTTTCGTCACTTTGTCGTAATGTTTGCACCGTTTTATATTAGTCGTTACATAAAGTTTTATATATGAAAATGTGTGCAATTTCATGTAGAATACAACAAAAAATAACTCATGGTTGTAGCTTTTATCAGTTTTGAAATATTTTCATATAAATCACGATAAATAGAACAAATTCTACTTTCGGTCAACTTTAACTCGACCGAAATGGTCGAAAACTGCAATTGTAAGCTAAAAGACTTACAGTCTAGTAATATTCAATCATGTACCTTCATTTTGCAACAAACAGGAAGTCTCTAGCACAATATTTCGATTTATGGTGAATTTTTGAAAAAAACCTTTTTCTGGGTTATCCGACCTGTGTCAGCCGGTGAAATAACCATTCAGCACTGATTTCTAGGTAAATCTATTGCTAAATATACCAGAGAAAAGCTAAATGCCAAGCTGGAGTTACTACCCCCAGTGCGAGCTCCATGAAATGGAGTTGTGTATGAGAAAGGGTGAGATTGTCACAATCACAAGCCTCCGCCCTGTAAACATTCCCAATGTCAAAAGTCCCACTGAGTGAGGTGCCGATACAAACCCCCGCACTGCTCGCGGACTGTAAACAAACCAGCGCCACCTACATTCCATTTTTAGCACGCTTTGCTTTCGGTAGCTTTTTGCTTGTGCGCTATTTTTGTGCCCTTTTTTTTCCGAGATCATGGCTTCGTCTCAGGATTCTTCTTCACCTAAGTTGAGTACCATCTCTTTATTTTATTTGAGGTGGTTGAGGCTCCTTATTTCCCTCTAATTTAATAATTAGGGGGATTTATAACGCCCGCCTCGTCCACCTTACTCCCGGCCTCATGCGACCTTCAGTCTCGGTGCGGGAATTTTTGTCGGGGTTTCGTTCCCCTTCATTTTCTTATGTTTTGTGCCTTATGCTTATCCTATATTCATTTTGGCATTATTATTTATCTTTGTGTTACCCTTCTCTGGGGAAGTACGGGTCTTTGTCGTTTAGGCTACGAGTTTCCCCCTCGGGCCTATCCGCTCTTTATCAAGTCTTATATGTGTTGTTTTTTGGACCCTCACATCCTCCAGCCTTTGGGTATATGAATTGAGATGGTACAGTTATGCTTATTAGGTTTATTTTAGGCCTAGCGCACGGATGCTTTTGATATTTACGGATTATGTTCTTTGTTTTTAATTTTGAAGGTCGGCCATTTTCCCTCCGCGCTTTTATCGCGTTGGGTTTGGTCCTCCCTTCTACATGTGTCTTTATGATTATTTGAATTATTTGAATTATTTTATTTATGCCTAGGTTAGGTTAACTTTTTAGGCTAGTCTGGTAGATACCTTCTCCCCCCTGGGCTACCTCCTTCAGCCAGCTGGCTGTGTTAGGTTAGCCTAGGAGTTAGGCTATGGCGTTCTGTTCCCTTCCTCGGAAGGGAAGTTTAGGTGTGTAGGAGGGCCTCATGGTTGATGCTTCCCTTCGGTTTGTGTTTTGGGTAGAGGTGTTTGGCCTGCATTATCTCCCTCTCCCTGTTTGGCCTTTCCGTTTGGGCTATTGAGTCCTAGTAAGGTTAAGCTGGAATAGCGAAGGTATCTTTATGTAGCCTACCCTTGTCCGAACCGCACCTTCGGGTTAGCTTTCCAACTTCATGTATATCCCCTCTCCTACCTCCTTCCCCCTGCTCTCTTCCCCTTGGTTCGCTTTCATGTACTTTGTTAACTTACCAAGGCTTGAGAGCTTTTTACCCTGATCCTTACGCTATAGCCTACATCCCCTTCCTCTGCATTGATTGGTTTTGTCCTCTCGGTACTGGGTATCCGACCTTACCCGGTCGGCACCCTGTCGAGGACTTTTTTGGTGACCGGGGGTGCCCCCACACTCCTGTTCACCATTCCTTTTACCTTTCCTTGCTCATTTGGCCTTTGAGGGTCCCCCATTCTCTCCTCTCTCATTAATCGTTCGTACATGTTCGACCGGTCGAGAGAGAGAAAGGTGGGCCTCATGGCGCCCGGGGAGTGCTCACTCACCCCCTGGTTGCCGATACTGGTCCCCCTCTCCTGGCCTGTCCCCCCTCCCCCCCTCCCCCTAACGTCAGTGCGTTGTTTTTTCCCCAGCCAGGGTGTCGTTCTCCCAGACCGTCACCTCGGGAAAAAATTTTGTACATGTAGCCAGTTAGAGTTTCCCACCTGACTGTCTTCTGTCTTATTTTCACACGCCATTGACGTTTACCCTTTGTTCTATTCATTTAGAACTCATACCGTTCCCTAGTATCTACCCTTCGCCGACTAGCTAATTTTTCATTTTCCGCTAGGTAGTCAGGCGTTCTCGTTGCTTACCACTCCGGTGGGTATGGTGTATGGTCGGTCGGTGCTCACCACACCTCCTCCGCTGTCACTGTATTAGGGTAACAGGACTCCCCCGGCTCCAAGCGGAAACACCCAACTCTTACTTATAGTTGACCTTTCACTAGCATATATATTTTGATTTTTACACGTCTTTATCGGGACCTTCCTGTTGCTCCGGATTAACTCCGGCAGTCCCTTTATGTTGTTTTTGATCTTGCATGATCTAGTAGACCTCTTATCCTTCCGGTATGCTCCGGTGGGGTCTATCTGGTCTAATTATCTATTATCCGAAGACACTGCTCCAGCACCCTACTCCGGCGGCCTTATCAGCATACTCATGTACCCGTCCACCTACAGATGGTGCGTTGTCAGGAGCAGGGATGCACGGCAGTCCTGCAGCAAGCAAGCGGCCATGAAGTTTGCAGGTCCCACTCCGGGTGCACCGTTCACGTAGGGGACCTGGTCGTCTGGCACCCTGATGGCTGTGAGGTGTGCTACGCTCTCTATGAGCGGGTTCTGGATGAGTCGGTAAGTTAGTTATTTCCATTCCGATTCATGCTTTTCTTTGAGTTTCGTCTCTTATGGATAATTGGAAGATATTCCTTTTTTTTAGGAGATTTGGTCACCTGATATTCTCCTTCTTTCAGATTGACCGCAGCTCTCGTGACTCTTCGCTTCTGACCCTCAAGACCTGGGTCAGCGGCTTCGGGAGGAACGTCGGGGCAGGGAAACCCTACGTCCTTTCCAAGGACATTTGCAGCGTTCTCTTCCCCGGCGCCTGGATCTCAGCGTCAGTTGCTGACGAGGTAGCCGCCCCTTTGATCGCTGGGATCCGGGAGATGACTCAGCCTTCCCAGGAAGACGTGGCCGCATGCGGAGAGGTCACTGAAGATGTTGCGGCCCTTAATTTGAACCTGGAGCCCATGAACGTGGACCTGGATCTCCAAGCAGGTAAGGGGGTAAGTGAGGCAGGTGAATATCTGTTTAGCTCTCCTTCTTCTTCTGCTTCTTCTTTCAGGGGATTCGTGAAATCCTCTTGCCTTATGGACGGTGCAAGGTCTACCGTCCCTAAGGTTAAGTCTATTAAGAAAAAGACCTTGAAGACCCAGAAAGTCCGCTCCGGGGTTCCCTCGAAGACGTCACGGGCTCCTAGCCCCGTGCCGTCTACGAGCAAGGCCTCTACCTCTGGGAAGGGAGCACGAACCAAGCAGAGTAAGGAGGTTCCCCCCCCTCCTTCCTTTGATGCAGAAGCATTTGCCGAGCTTCTTATGCAGAAGCTCGACAAGAGAGTTGACGACAAGCTGTCGCAACTCTCGAATCAGCTGTCATCATCTAATGCTTCCGTGCTTTCCCTATCGCAGCAGGTTAAGTCCCAAGGGAACTTAATCTCTGGATTCATGCGTGGCGGAGCGGCCACCAGATCTTTCTCCGTTCCGGACACCTTCAGCCTTCCTCCCTTTGATAAGGGGAACCCTTGGTGCCTGACCCTTTATGCTCCCCAGCATGAGGGTACCCTTACCATCGAGGGCCTAGGCACCTGTAGGTTGGAGGAACTCGAATTCTTCCCTCCTGGTCTGGAATCTCCTTACCCAGGTTATGCCAGACTCACTGAGGAGGCATGGATTCGGTCCGATAAGGTCCCCAAGGAGACTGTCATCTTCCCGAGGGACCAGGCCCAGTCGTCTCTGCTAAGGACATTAACGGAGTGGCAGGCGGAGAACACCAAACTCACCCCGGCCAAGGGTGCGTTTACGATGTTCTCTTTGGGAGAGATTCTTCCTACCCCTTGCACCTCAAAAGTGGCTTCCCTCACTAGCCAAGCTTGCATGGAGGGTAAGCCTCTTCCTCATCTCCGGGAGACAGATCCCACCTCTCTTGTCTTCCCAGGAGATTCTGAGTTTTGGGAAGGAGCCCCAGCCACTTTCACGGTGACTCGACTTGACCCTGACTGCGCTTCTAACTTGTTCAGTGAGCAACTTCCTAAGATCCCGGAGTTGCTTCTGAAAGCTGAAGCTGAGACTAAGGACAGGCTTAGCAGGTCCTTAAACTCTCTGACTTTGGCGGAAGCAACGTCGGTGGTCTACAGCGAAGACGCTTTGTTCCAGGTCCTGACGAAATCTCTCTTGGCGAGTTTTCAGCAGGACCTGTATGACTTCATCAAGGCCCGGATGAACTGCCGAAAGCACATCTTTTCGGCAGCCACCATCCGTCATGAGTCTAACAGGCTTATGAAAAGTTCCATCTGGGGAGCTAATCTCTTCCCCCAGGAAGAGGTTGATGCGGTCCTAGCTGAGGCAGCTAGGGCCAATCAAAGTCTCCGCTCCCGTTGGGGTCTATCATTCAAGAGAAAACAGTCTGAGCCCGCCGGACCCCACCCTAAGTCCGGTAAGAAATTCAAAAAGTTCAAACGGCTTCCTGCTCAGACTGTCTTGCAGGCTGTCCAGGTTCCCGCTCCCGGTCATCCTTCAACCTCTCATACCCAACCTCAACCTCAGTATGTGCTGGTTCAACCAGCCCATCAGCCTCTCGCTACCCCTTCATATGTCTCTTCCCCGGCTTTCAATGCTTCATATGAAAGCCAGGGGGCATTTCGATCAATACAAAATGCAAGGGGAACTAGGGCCAGAGGATATTTTAGAGGTAGAGGAACACCTCGCTCCTCCTCCAGAGGAAGAGGAGGCAGAGGCTCCAGAGGAGGCAGACCTTCTCCCGCCCAGTGAGATATCTCAGGTAGGCGGGAGGTTGTATCATTTCCGGGACCAGTGGAACTTCAGTCCCTGGGCCCAGAGCATAGTCTCCAAAGGACTGTGGTGGAGTTGGTGCAAGGGTCCTCCCCCCCCAGTCAGGTTCCATCAATCACCGTCCAAGGCTCTGAAGGACTTTGTGAAAGATCTATTACAAAAGAGGGCAATAAAGAAAGCGAGACACTTGAAATTTCAAGGCAGACTGTTCAGTGTTCCGAAGAAAGGTTCCAGTCAGCGGAGAGTAATTCTAGACTCGTCTCGTCTAAATTCTTACATTCAATGCGACAAGTTTCGAATGCTTACAATCTCGCAGGTTCGGACCCTACTGCCCCGTGGAGCCGTAACCACCTCTATAGACTTTCAGACGCTTACTATCACGTCCCGATTGCGAGAAGGTTCTCTCCTTATCTGGGGTTCAGACTGGGAAATCAAGCATACTCGTTCAGAGTCATGCCATTCGGTCTCAATATAGCCCCCAGAATCTTCACCAAACTGGCAGATACGGTAGTTCAGCAACTCCGGTCTCAGGGGATCTTGCTAGCCGCATACCTAGACGATTGGATCGTTTGGGCATCCAACGCCAACAAATGCCGGAGAGCGACAGCCATAGTAATTGGCTTTCTGGAATCCCTAGGCTTTCAAATAAACAGGGAGAAATCCCACCTAGTACCGGAGAGTCGCTTTCAATGGTTAGGGATCCAGTGGGACCTGTGTTCACACAAACTATCTCTTCCGCCGGCCAAACGGAGAGAAATAGCCAAGGCAACCAGGCAGTTCCTCAAGAACAAGAAAGCTTCCCGCCGTACCCAAGAAAGAGTCTTAGGTTCTCTTCAGTTTGCTTCAGTGACGGATCTACTTCTGAAATTCAAACTGAAGGATATAAACAGGGTATGGCGGAGCCGAGCCAATGTCAGGTTCAGAGACAAGGTGTCCCTGATTCCACCAATTCTGAAAAAGAGACTCCGGCCTTGGACGACAGTCAAGAGCTTATCGAATTCAGTACCTCTTCAATTTCCCCCTCCGGCATTAGTAATTCACACCGACGCTTCCCTAAGCGGGTGGGGAGGATACTCTCAACACAAGAAAGTACAGGGAACTTTGTCCACCATGTTCCGCCAGTTCCATATCAATGTCCTGGAAGCTATGGCAGTCTTTCTAACCCTGAAGAAGCTGCGTCCAAACAATGTGATTCATATAAGACTGGTCTTGGACAGCGCAGTAGTGGTACATTGTATAAACAGAGGGGGTTCCAAGTCGAGTCGGATCAACCAGGTTATGATAGCAATATTCTCCCTAGCAAACAAACACCGGTGGCATCTGTCTGCTACTCATCTTGCAGGGGTCCGGAATGTCATTACAGATTCCCTATCCAGGACAACTCTGCTGGAGTCGGAATGCAATGTCAATAGATTGGAACAAGTGGCAAAGGATCTATCTGTTTCCTCCAGTAAACCTGTTACTGAAAGTCCTTCACAAGCTCAGGACATTCAAAGGTCAGATAGCCCTATTGGCTCCCAACTGGCCGAAGAGCAACTGGTTTCCACTTCTTCTAGAGCTGAAGCTTCGGTGCTTGCAAATTCCCAACCCAAAACTGACGCAAATAGTACAAACTCAGACTGTGTCAGCTTCCTCAAGAATTCAGAATGCCCTAGCTTTGTGGATTTCATGAAGTTTGCAGCTCAGAAAGATGCTAATATTGATCCTATTAACACTTTGTTCCTAGAATCAGACAAAAGGGAATCCACTCTCAGACAATATGACTCAGCAGTTAAGAAATTAGCACTCTTCCTAAAAGAATCTGAAGCAACTGTAATGACCACAAATTTAGCAATTTCATTTTTTAGGTCATTATTTGAGAAAGGTCTTGCATCAAGTACTATTACTACAGCCAAATCAGCTTTGAAAAAGATATTTTTACACGGGTTTAAAATTAACTTAACGGATTCTTATTTTTCGTCAATCCCTAAAGCCTGTGCTCGTTTAAGACCAATAACCCGCCCACATACGGTTTCCTGGTTCTTAAATGATGTCCTTAAATTAGCTTCAGAAACGGATAATCAAAATTGTTCTTTCCTAAATTTATTGAGGAAGACCTTATTTTTAATTAGTTTAGCTTCAGGTGCTAGAATTTCCGAGCAGTCTGCCCTGTCTAGAGAACCCAATCATATTGATTTCCTTCCATCAGGTGAAGTGTTGCTAGCCCCTCACCCTAAGTTTCTAGCTAAGAATGAAGATCCTCGAGATAGGTGGTCTCCCTGGAAAGTCATCCCCCTCCCACAAGACCTGTCTTTATGCCCAGTCTTTACTTTAAAGGCCTATTTAGACAGGACCTCACAGATAACTTCGGGGCCTCTGTTTGTAAGGGAAGGGGGAGGAACTATTTCTATGAAAGCCATCAGACAGCAGATCTTGTATTTTATTAAACAAGCAAACCCAGACTCAGTTCCAAAAGTACATGACATTAGGGCGGTGGCCACCTCCACTAATTATTTCCATCATATGAATTTCGAGGATCTTACAAAATATACAGGGTGGAAGTCTCCCCTAGTTTTCAAACGCCACTATTTGAAATCCCTAGAAGCTCTGAAGTTCACCACAGTGGCGGCAGGAAACATTGTTCCTCCCTCTGTTTAATTCCTTTTCTTGTACTCAGTCACTTTCCTCCCTCCTACCTGCCTCATTTATTCCCTTTCGATCACCTCCAGGTCAGGCATACTTCACAGCCTGTCTCCTGACCATGTTATAGTGTTGTATTGTCTCCTATGTTTACATTTAAATACGTTTTTGTGTTCTTTTGTCGTGTGGAACATAGTTCCCCCACCTTAATCCTATGTATATATTTAAAAGGATTATATTATATATTTAAGTACCTACCTATATTTTTGCTACTTGGATAATTAAAACTCTTGTGGAATTATAGTTTTATTTCTTTCCTCTACAAGTTTCTTTTGTTGTTTCAGGATGGTATTTTGTTTCTCTGTTATTATTTCACTGGCTGACACAGGTCGGATAACCCAGAAAAAGGATTTTGACAAAGGAAAAATCTATTTCTGGGGAGAGACCTGTGTCACCCGGTGACCCACCTCTGATTCTTTTTCCCCCCCCTTGATAAAATACCATTCCAGGATGGTGGGTGCTAACATGGAATGTAGGTGGCGCTGGTTTGTTTACAGTCCGCGAGCGGTGCGGGGGTTTGTATCGGCACCTCACTCGGTGGGACTTTTGACATTGGGAATGTTTACGGGGCGGAGGCCTGTGATTGTGACAATCTCACCCTTTCTCATACACGACTCCATTTCATGGAGCTCGCACTGGGGGTAGTAACTCCAGCTTGGCATTTAGCTTTTCTCTGGTATATTTAGCAATAGATTTACCTAGAAATAAGTGCTGAATGGTTATTTCACCGGGTGACACAGGTCTCTCCCCAGAAATAGATTTTTCCTTTGTCAAAATCCTTTTTTTACGTCCGCGCGTTACGAATTCATGCATCATTTTGTGATAATATTTTCTCTGTGTTGCTTTGATCGTTTTACAATTTGTTATATACCAAAATCATCACAATTTAGTGTACAATAAAAAGAAAAAAAATAACTCGTTAGCTTTAACCGTTTTGCTCACAGCGCTATTTGTATACAATTATATATGAAATTTTTTTTTGCGCTGTCATATATTTCAATATTTATTTATGATAATGATATTTTTTTTCATTTCTGATGGTTGCATACTAAACTTCAGGCAATGACAAAAAAAGGAGCCAAAAATGAACTGTTAATCTTAAAAACTAAGCGTGCTGTGATTTTTTGAAAAAAAAACTCTTTTTCCGCTTCGGCGCTAACTCCCAAACGCCGCCGGCATACGACAGACACTTTTGTAAATAGAGGCTCGGCGTTAGAGGGCTAACAGAACTTGATGTTGCAAATAATATAGGCCTTAAAATACTTTTATTATAAAGTGCAATTTTGAACCTTGTCTGTTGAAATTATTTATGTAGATTCTTGTAAATTATCACTTGATTGCAAAGGGTGGAGTTGGGTCTGTTGTATTTACATAGAATTAAATCTGACCCAGGTAACTCTTCCTTCATTGTATATAAAAAAGTTGGAGAGACTTGATGGGCCAAGATAATCCAAATGAAATGAGGAAGCTAATGATATTACTTTTAAGAGAAAGAGAATCTAGGAAGTTAACCAAGTAATTGGTATTATTAACATTATTTAAACTGTGCATTGTTTTATGTACCATTATTTGCATGTATGTATAAGTTTTAATTAATAAAAAAATTCATTCATACCTCCATTACCACGACAGTGCTGAGTGGCCTCCCATGCCCAAGCACTTGGCCATATGGCTCAAATTTCATACATTTATTAATTTATTCCATGTTTTTTTTATAGCATAGTCGCTTGTTTCATCCTCAAGGAGTTACCTTCCATGGTCTATCAGAGCTCCATGGTGACCAAACTGATGGCAAAGAATTCTCTTCTAGTTGATCTTTTGGTGAGGTATTGTGATTAACATTATAATACGTGATGAAGTATATACTGTAATGGACTCAAAGATAAGAGGGCACCTTCCTGTATCTTCAGCAAAGCTGAACCCAGTTTTTCCAGCATCAAAAGAACCTGCAAGAAAGAGAAGTGACTACAGTATTGCGCATGTGCATCCACCCTCTTGTTTACAACCAGGCCATTAAAGACCCAGGAGCCATTAACTCTTTTTGGTCTGTAGTGAACAGTTCATGACGTTACCAGCGCTCTGAAAAAAAGTTTACTTTTTTTTCTTCGTTTTCATTATCGAGGATCATGGAAACATAAAAAATAGCAAGATAAGTGCTTAATATTAAGTTCTAGTTAAAAGTTTTAGTTTTAAACTTTTGGAATTGATCATTTCATTTTAAAAGCTGGAACCTGGCTCGTTGATTGCTACCTAGTTTCGTAAAGTGTTGATTGCTACAAAGTTTCATAAAGTGAAAATTGTTTTAAATTCTAACTAAATGTTTTAACTAAAAGAAATGTTCCACAACCTATTACAGTATTAATATAGAAAATCCTTTCAGATTATGCAATGTCTACAATAATCTAGGCAGTAAGTGAGAATAATTTAGACTAAATTAATAGTGGATGTTGTCTGTAGACTGTCCTAGGATTATGTATCCTTAAGTGGCCTAGCTTACACCAAGGACTCAAGGATCAGAGGTATTATTATACATTACACCCGGTCTGTCCCTTCACTTTCAAAATTATTAGTCATGTGAAGGTGGATTTTCAGAATTTGTAGTGACTAAAAACAAGAGACAATGGCAGAATTAAAACCATCTGCCCCAGTCATCCCAGTTTCCGGAAATTCCACCAAGGAATGGGCAACGCTGCAACTCCCTTTTGGAAGGAAGAAGCTCCCTTTAGATACAACTACTCAGCAATTTGGGACTGCTATGAGAAGGGACTGCTATGAGAAGACTCTCAGAGGGGACAGCCTCATCAGAATTTTATGCTAGGCTCTGACTCCTTAGTATTATAACACTTTGCTGGAAGTTGGCACTGAAAGGCTTCCAGAAGGTCCCAGGATAATTTTTGCTGTTGAGGCCAAAAGTTTTATGAGAACCCAATGGGAAGCACTCTGTGACTTCCTAGAATGGCCCATAAAAGCGCAAATGGAAGCATTCGAGAGCTCCATCAAATCACTCTCCAATGTCACTGCATTATTACATTCTAACTCCTTCTGTAGGGACCAGTTTGAGGAGCCTGTTGTGGCTCAACTCAGCGAGCATGCCCACCAACAATATTGTAAAGTGTACGCTCTTCTGGGGAAACGGGAATTCAGGAAACAAAGAACCCAAAATTTCCCTTTACCCAACCCCAAAAAAGGCTCACTTTGATAAAAAATCATATAAGCCTTCAGTCACCCTTAAATGTTTTCCTCAAAAAAACAGGTAGGTGGTCAGAAGGGACAATTCCCTACAAAGGGACAACAGCAACTTCAAGGACATCCTTTTTCACAAGGTCCAAAAACCATCTTATAGGGGGAAAAAGGAGAAGCAACAACTGGAATGTCTATCAAAGGCGAAGGGAGAGGAGGAGGCAGATACCAAGAGGAATTATATTGGCTGGGGGTCTGCTTCGATGATGTCGCAGACAATGGAAGTTTTCCTTGTGGGGGGGCAGCATTATTTATACGTGCAGAAAGGCCCTGTTAATAGGGCCCATAGAGAAACATGCGTATATTCACTGCCAAGTATGTTTCTTCAGTGTCCTCAAAAAGGATTCCTCCAAAAGATGGGTGATCCTCAATTAATCAGCATTGAACAAGCACATTGTTCCCCAAAAGTTTTAGATATTTACTGTTGCCTAAGTACAATGAATCATTCCAAAAGGGACTTAGACAGTTTCTATAGATCTGAAAGATGCATGCTGGCACACCCCTATAGCTGTTCCCTTCCGCACCTTCCTAAGGTTCCAGATAGGAAAAGATACGTACAGATTCAAAGTCATACCCTTTGGGCTAAACATTGCCTAAAGAATATTTTACAAAATTATCAACAGTATTTGTTCGAGAACAAACAAAAAGATCTGGGGACCCACAAGAAAAGAGTGCTTGAAAAACCAAAGAGCAATGGTTAGCAGACTACATTCAAAAGGTTTTATAATAAATTTGAAAACATCCTACCTCACACCCAGCAGACACTATCAGTGGCTGGGACTTTGTTGGGATACTCTTCACGGACTGTTGTCTCTCCCCATCATACTCAAAACAGAACAAGGCAAGTTCTCAAAAGGTTCCTTGCACAGCCCAGTGTTTCCAGATGGCAATCAGAACATATGATTGGCCCGCTGCAGTTTGCATCAGTAATAGATCCAATACTTAGATTGCAATTAAAAATGTGAACAAATTCTGGCTATTGCATGCAAGAAGAAAGATGCGAGACCGACCTCATCAAAGGATTAAAAGAGTTGGAGAGATACTTTGGCTTTGGATCTGGAAGGAATCTCTGACAAAACAGGTCACCCTGACTCCTCCGTCTGTATGAGTGACACTCCCTCGATATGAGACCACCTTGACGTGGTGAGGGGGCTCTTGAACCCCTGGAATTTGTTCCTGGGTTTGAGTCCAAGAGTCTCATATACCATCATATATTATTTTGGATTAAATTTGTGGAATTTTCCACTTTTAATAAAATTTATTGGACCTGATAAATAGGAAAAGATATCATAGTTGCGAATGGGTTTATATCCGAAGCTAAATAGTGAGAACTGTGGTAGGACCATCAACTGCCCGATAATGTTCTGTATGTAAGTCTGCTCATGGATCTGTGTTATCTGTGCATGTCTGAATGTCATGGCTGTGTATGCAGATGTATTTTCCCGTGCCCAGTCCAGACCCGAGAGTTACCAGATTGGTAGCTCAAAGGCTGAACTATTCGTTAGGGCTGGACCACGGATTCCAGGGGGGTCTGGTTCTATGGATAGGACTCTTGGCATTCTATCCGGTTTCCCCATAACATGATTAGGGTGGGGATGATTGTATTCTTGTAATACTGTCAGTCCTAGCAAGCGGGTTTGGCTTACACTTGGGCCATGCTAATCATGTTGTGCCATCCCCTTTGGGGTAGGGTAGGGAGCGGACATTTGGGAGTCAGTTCTCATAATGTGCCATTGGTGGAAGAATAAAACTCCATGAAAAGCTGATGATATCTTTTTAAGGTTTTCAGGTTAATTTTTTTTCCTCCCTCAAATCTTTATGCTAAGTGAAAATAAAGATTTAAGTACCCCTGGGCCCTTTGATGGTAGTGACTCGGCACAGTTGGTGACCGTTGAAACCTCCTGTAAGAACCTTTCTTTGGAAAAAACAAAAAGAATCCAAATGTAATCATACTGGAACCTTATGCTCCAGTGCACAAGAAATCAAAAAGAAGTAAATATCGTCTTGACCCAACCTTGACTCACTTCGACTCCTTCTTTGGGAGTGAAAGTTGGTCAGGGTTTCTATCTCAGCCCTAAAATTGGAAAACATCTTATTAAAAAGACACTCAACGACAGAAATGTTGTTTAGACAAATAAAAATGAAGACGTGGCTTACAGAAGCCACAGCAAAAAACCAGTCTGAAGACTATCAATAAAAAGTATCGACAATGTGAATATAAAAGTAAAAAAGCATTACTATGAACAGCATTCAGAGTATTATTGTACTTCCTGAAAATAATGACGAACCGGTTATTAAGAATATGCTGTTGGACTCTCTTAAAATGAGATATACCAAAGTCCAAGATTGTGAGGTATATATACCAAGTAAACAGAATAATAAAGTATTAAGAATTGCAAAAATAAAATTTGAGGGTCAAGATTTACCTCAAAAAATAAAAATTTGGGCCAAAGTAGAGAACCAAGACCTTATGTTCCAAAGCCACTACAATGTCAAAATTGTAGTAAATATGGACACACGAAGAAAAACTGTCATAATGAACCTGTATGTGCTTATTGTGGATCTGAAGAACGTGCCACACAATGGAAATGTAGTGAGCCAAAATGTGTAAACTGTGGACAGGATCATCATGCAAGGTCCAAAGAATGTATGTTACTACATATACAATACAGAATTGAAAATGTTACAAGAACGAACAGGGATGTCTATAAAAGAGGCTAAGTTGGAATTAAATGTAAGAGGAATGCAAGATCCATCTAAGAAACATACATATTCTTCAATAACAGGAACCAATAAGGAAACAAAAATACATAGAAATAGAAGTAACGAAGCACAGAAAAGTAAATTGCAAGAAGAAATTAATGCCCAAGGGAAAAAATTAAAATGGTAAAGAATAAAGAAACGGGTACAAATGATGTGGATAACATTTTATCAAATTCATTAGAAATATTAATGCAAATAGGAACACGAGTACGCTACTATGGAAGTAACAGAGGAGGGACCTGATAGACTGGAAATTAAAGATAAAAAAAGACCATTGGAAAGAACACCACCCAAAACAAAGAAACCAACATTTGTTAGAGAAACGTTGGTCAAATCAAAGACAAAAGATATGAAGAAAGAACAAAAGCAAAAACAAGAATATACCATTATCTCCTAAAATAATAGTAAAACCAATGGATACAGATATCCAAAATACCGAAGAAGTGGAAGACAATCGTACCATAGAGAATAATGAATATATCAAAGGAGAAGAGATTACTCCATCACCAATAATTGGTATAACAAGAACAAATAAAGAAAGAAATATACATGATAACTCTTGTGGATGTAATGATTGTTTCATTGCATTGTGCAACAATAACAAAAACATAAAAGAAACTTTATGAAATATGAAAAAAAAAGAAACCACAAATTTGAGTACCCATGAAAAAGGTTGCATGTGCATTGAGCACTTAGTATATTATAAAGAAAAACAAATGAATGTCGTGAGTAAATTATTAGAAAAAATCCAAATTGATAATACAAAAAAAGAGAGTAAAACTCGACCCCTATAATAAAATATTTTCAATACAGTGACCCCTCGTTTATCGCGGGAGATAGGTTCCAAGACCGGCCGCGATAATTGAAATTCCGCGAAGTACGAACAGCATATTTATTTATTGATTGTGTACAGCATTTGGACTTTTTAAAACCCTCCCTGTACTCTTAACAACCAACCCTTTACACTATTAATAACAGGGACAACTGTTAAGCAATATGACTTCAGTAGGTAAGTTTACAGTACCATATAACAGGGGCTAATTTACTGTGGTAAAGTAGCTATAGTATATGACGTGATCGGCAAGCTTTAAATTTGAAAGAATACGGTATAGGCAGTCCCAGGTTATCGGTGGGGTTCCGTTCCCGATGGCATGACGACAGCCGATAATCGCCGCTAACCGAAAATCAGCGATAATAGCACTAATCCCTGGTTAGCGGCGCCGATAACCGGTTAGTGGCGCCGATAACTGGTGATCAGTGCCGCCGATAAGAGGCGATCAGTGCCAATAACCAGTTATCAGCGATGAAAATCTGGTTATTGTCGTCGCTAGACAAGCGCCGTAAAACCAGATCGCCGGTAACTGAGGCTGCCGATAACTGGGGACTGCCTGTATACGTACAGTAATAATATATACAGTAATACAATACAGTATCATGTTACTGTACTGTGTTACATGTAATACAGTACAGTAACACTTAAGATTAAAAAAAAAATAAGGATTGTTACTCTACTCACCACAAAAGAAGTTGAAGTAAAACTTGAATGAGGATGGTGATGAATTTGCTGCGCAGTAAAAATGATGACGATGAAGGTGATGATGACTTTTACTGTGCAGTCACTGATTGTATTTTACGTCACTTCAGACAGCGGTGCCATTTCCTGGGGCACCTCTTCCACTTCTTCTGCAGTTTCCGAAGGTGTAACCGTAGTAGCACCAGCAGGAACTGGCTCTTTTTTGCGAGGCTGCAAAAACATTGTGATTGGCAGTTGCTGCCACTGCTTCTTTTTCCGGTCAAAGAGCATCTTGTAGGGGGCCATGACGTCATCGACCATGTTGCAGAATTGAACCGATCAAACCATATCGTCGTCCCATTCCTGCAACTGCTCTTGCAGTTCCTTAGCCAGGTTGCAGAGCCCGGTGAGCTGTTCCAAAGTCAAGCCAGTTTGGGAGACAACTTCTGTTTCTTGCTGCGCTGCTGCTGCTTCTTCTTCGCTCGCTGACTTCGTCAACCCTTTGAGGTCTTTGTCAGTTAGCGGCTGGGAGTGGCAGTCTAGAAGTTTGTCGATGTCGCCTGTGGTCATGTCTGCAAAGCCCTCGCCTCCAAGGATCGCAGCCAACTGAACAGCTTTCTGTACTGCCGAGTGTTGGATTTCGGCAGGTGTAAATCCTTTGTTGTCATAAACAACCTCGGGCCACAACTTCTTCCAGCTGGCGTTAGTGGTGGCAGGCTTCATTTCTTCCAATGCCTTGTGGATATTTTGGAGGCACGTAGCAATTGTGTACTGCCACCAGTATGCCTTCAAGTTGAAATCGTCGTCTTCTTGGGCGGCATCCACGGAAGCAACCAGGTTCGCCAGGGCATTCCTCGTGTATAGGGCCTTGAACGCCCTAATAACTCCCTGGTCCATTGGTTGAATAAGTGACGTCGTGTTGGGCGGTAGGAACTCAACTTGAACCCCCGAATACGACAGATCAGTAGCATGGCCACCAGCATTATCCATAATGAGAAGGACTTTGAATGGCATGCCCTTTTCTGCTAGATACACCTTCACTTGCGGGATAAAACACTGGTGGAACCAGTCAGAGGTCAGCATCTTCGTTATCCAGGCCTGTGGATTGTGCATCCAATGTACGGGTAGCAGAGTCTTGTTTTTGTTTTTTAAAACCCTTGGGTTTTTAGACTTGTAAATAAGTTCTGGCTTTAATAAAAATCCCGCAGCATTGCCACACATCACGAGGGTCACACGGTCCTTGTATGCTTTAAAGCCAGAGGCTTTTGCTTCCTCTTTGAACAGGAAAGTTCGTGAGGGCATTCTTTTCCAAAACAAGCCCGTCTCCATATTAAAAACTTGTTCGGGCTGATATTCACCTTCAGAGATAATCTTCTTGAAGGTTTCATTGACGTATGTTTCAGCAGCGACCGTGTCAGCCGAAGCAGCCTCTCCATGCAAGGAAGGGCTTTTTAGGCCGTAGTGTTTCTGAAACTTTGCAAACCACCCTTTGCTAGCAGAAAATTGCAGTTTCTTACGTGGTTATGTGGCGGGATTTTAAAACACAAAAAAACAGTACACAACACTCACCCTGGTCCTCGGTTGCTGGAAGATGGAGTAAGGCATCCACGGTCGCCAACACAGCACACAAAACCACACAAACCAAACCAAAACAGAAAAACACACTACTCATGAACATACAGCAACAAGAACAGCACACTAACAAGGAAAACAACAACTTTGCATCAGCACAAAAAAAACTGTCCAAACCAAAAAACAGACCAGCACTAGCTCTGACTCAAGACTCAAAAAGACTGCCTTCAAAACCGAAAAATCCTCACACACATATTCCACAGACAGACAGCGCCGTAAACAAACTAACGACCTCATCCCTCTTCCAACAACCGAAGCACTCACGACAATTACACACTCTCTCTCTCTCTCTCTCTCTCTCTCTCTCTCTCTCTCTCTCTCTCTCTCTCTCTCTCTCTCTCTCTCTCTCTCTCTCACAAAATGTTGGGAAATGCTAAATAAAAACAAATTTATTCATCCCTCTATATTTCTCCCCCCTTTTAGCATTTCCCAACCAACACCTTTCACACCTCTTTCAAATTGCCTTACGCAACACCCACGGATGCTCACTAGCAGGTCCTCTAGATCGCGTTCATGGGCACGCAATCATTCTCTCAGAATCACTCTCTCTCCTAGCAACACTCAAACTCACATCATCTCCTCCATTCTCTCTCAGATTCACGCTATCTTCTTCACTATTACCACTCTCAATTTCATCCACAATCTCATCTATACCCTCTAACTCGTTCCCAAATACCTCCCCCAATTCTTCAACTAACCCATCCCATTCGCTCATTGACCTTTCCAACTCTTGCAACGATTCATTCATGCTTTCAATCACTCGTCTATCACTGCTACGCTCTCTTACTCTTACACTTTCGCTCACCTCCAACCGCTCACCAACCCCTACACGTTCAGTCAACTCAGTTATATCAAACCCGCATATGCTATCGTTCTATCCATACCATCCCATTCATCCGTATTACACGCTTTATCACTCATTTCCACTTTGGCACTCACACCCCTATCACACAACTTACGACCATTCAGTTTACTTACGTTCTTCCCTTTCTTACGTTTTTTACCATACTCTACCAAAACAAATTGCTGATCCTCCATACACAAGCTCTCATGCATACTTGGTTCACCCACATTCGATTTCAACCATTTATACACCCCATTCTCTCTCACATATTCCGGTACATCCTTCCATCTCGCAACTGGTTGTGATGCGCTCGCATTTCTCTCACACTACCATCTACACATACTTCCCCTACAACATAACTAAGCCCACTGGGACCAACTTCCAACACCTCATACGGACCCTCAAATTTTTCACGCACTTTATTTACATTCAACCGCCCTTTCTCGATTACTTCTTTCAACACTTTCTCGCCCACCTTGTAACTTTCAAACCTTTCATGCGCCTTCTTCCATACCTCCCTATCATTCTCAGATAGACCCAATCTCGGTCTCACTATCTTTTCAAAATTTAACACATATTTACACGGAGACATACCAATACCCTTATGCACAGTGGCGTTGTATACCCACAACGCTCGCCCAACGTTTACATCCCAATCATTATCACATTCACTCATCATCGTAATATCTCTGTCAACGTTCTCACCGTTCGTTCCGCCAATCCATTCGCACTGGGCATATCTGGCGTAGAGTACACATGTTCTATGCCCCAATCACGCAACATTTGCTCAAACTCCCATCCAACAAATTCAGGCCCATTGTCACTCAACATTCGCGTCGGCTTGCACACACACATTGGCAACATCACTTGACCCACCATTCTCGCCACAGTCTCACTCTTTTTGTTCGAATCGCTACCGCGATATGCAAACTTACTCAAATGATCTACCATTACAACCATTCCCACATGTCCTCTAGCAGTCACAGGCAACGACACACAATCAATCACAACCATCTCAAATAACTCTTTCATCTGCAATCGCAACACAGGTGGATTCGCATGCACACTTTGATACTTACCCTTCTGACAGTCCGCACACGTAATCGCTACATCCGCACAAATTTTACTCAATCCAGGCACATACAATCTCTCTCTCATACATTCCCATAATTTATTTTTCCCCAGATGCCCAAACCTATTATGCACCAATAAACACATACCCACGGCTGCGTCTTCCGAAAATACTGGCACATACACTTCCCCATCCCATATTCCTTCCTGATGCAAAAAATAAACTATACCTTTACATACAACAAATCTCTTAGCACTTCGCTTATACACTTCTAACTCAGACGGCCAACTTCCTACTCTTACACCCCCTAACACACACTCTCTTAACATATTTATTTTCATGCACTGATTTTGCATCTGCTTAATTTCCTCTTCACTCAACAAATCATTTTCACTCCTTGCAATATCTACCATACCTACAAAACTAGTTTTAGACACATCCCCTCCTTTAACCTTCGTTATTTCCCTGCCGCCCTTTCCTAAAATTCCCCTCCCGACATCCACACTTATATCATGCATTCTCATAAAATCAATTCCTAATAAAAAACATGTTGGCATATCATTCTCATCCATGACTACAAAATTATGTATTATTTCAAATTCCCCTAACTGAATTTTTAGTTGTACCTCCTCCCATACTAACACACTCCCTTGTCCCAAACCATGTATCCTTACACTCGTTGATTTTCTTTTTATATCCCAATCGCACCTTTCCAATTCACTAACTACTGTACTACTCACTAACGACACTTGTGCTCCCGTGTCTACCAAACTACAATATTTATTCTGATCCACCACTACATTTGTTACTAATTTACCTTTCGCTTCATGCATACACGCTCTCACGGCTACATTCACCTGCTTAGCTTCCTCACAACCATCCTCATCGCATTCATCTTCAACGATATCCTCAACCCTACCCCGTATTCCCTCATTTTCCCCACAATCACCTTTCTTAACCAGCCAGCTACAAGTATCCTTTCCACAGTGAACATTTAAAATCACATTCATACCATTTTCATCCACCCTTCCTTTATACTCCACCGGCCTATTCCATCAAAGAACAATCGTACTGTAATTTTAAACATTTCAGCCACTACCAACAAGACTTTCACTAACTTTTCCTCCTCATCTAATTCCCTTCCTTCCTCGCGCACTCCTCCTTCCGGCATCTCATTCATCACCTTTTCACGTAACTCGTTCATGCTCGCAGGTACTCCGTCAATCAATCCATTTGTTTCCAAATTACTCAACCCCCCAAACAGACATTCCCACACTCGATTCACCCCTACATACTGTTGCTTTACCACAAATCCTACAGGTACTTGGTCCGGGTCCCAGTCGCTCCTAACCCTATCATCTCGTTCAGTCCACATACGCGACATAGCATCCGCAACAATATTCTGTCTACCTTGTACATACTCTACCTTAAAACTAAACTCATTCAAATCCTCTATCGTTCTCGCAATTCTAGCATTCACACTCTCCTTTTTAACCATATATACTAGCGGTCGATGGTCCGTCCGTATCACAAAATCTACCCCATATAAAAATACTTTCAACGCTTTCACACAAAACCTTATTGCAGCCAATTCCTTTTCAATCACCGAATATTTCAACTCTGCCTTTCCAAACGCTTTGCTCACATAAGCAATTACTCTCAATTGTTCTCCCCATTAGCCTTCTGCATTTGTACCAAGCATCCTCCCATACTATATTTACTTGCATCCGTATACAGTTCTAGTTTATTCGCATTCTCACTATAGTCCGGGAAAGCCAACGCCACGTCTCTTGCAGCCTCCTCTTTCAATCTCTCGAACGCTTCGATCATTTGCTCATCCCATTTCAATCTTACACAATTTCTCTTCCCGTCCATTCAGTAAGTGGTTTCCCGATCCTGAACAATCCTTTATAAACTTCCTTCCAAACTCAATTAAACCCAAAAATCCTTTCAACTCACGACGGTCCGGGGACGTGGAAATTCCCTTACCTTATTCACGAACTTATCACTCTTCCTTACACCTCTTCCACTCACCATATGCCCTAGGAATTCCACCTCCCAGCCAACCAAGCACACTTTTCAAGTTTTACTTTTATTCCTACTTCTTCCAACCTTTCTAACACTCGTTCAAGCAGTTCCATATTCTCTTCTACAGTCTCACTCGCAATCAAAATATCATCTATAAAAACAGTTACCTTCTTGCGATCAAACCCAGCCAGAACCACATTCATTGCCCTTTGGAAGGCAGCAGGCGCATTAGCCAGTCTGAAACTTAATCTCGGAACTGGTAGTGGCAGGAACTACTAGAAAAGGCCGTAATATGCCTGCTCCCTTCCTCCAGAGGCATCTGGTAATAGCCTTACCAAATCTAATTTTGTAAACACTTTCATTCCATTCATCTTGTACACACAATCAGACACCACATTCATCGGAATCGCTCTTTCACAGTTACTTCATTCACCTTCCGATAATCCACACACATTCACAAACTTCCATCTGGCTTACGTACCGGTACTATGGGGCTATTCCAGGCGCTCGTACTCCTTTCAATCACTCCCACCCTCTCAAGCTCCTCACACTGCTCCTCTATCTCACGATTGATAGACGGAGAAAAATGTCGGGGACGCTGATATATGGAAGTGTCGTCTTCCAGAACTATTTTAAATTCGGAAGCTTGATCCCCCAAAATCCTCGTCACCACGACTCAATGCCCCCTGCCTATCCCACAACATTCTCCTCAATCGTTCTCTTACGTTATCACTTACATTTTCATCTACCTTTACTCTTTCTTTCAACTCCTCATACGTCCAATCATTAGCTCCTTTCAAATCACCTGTCATCACCTGCCGTACCTTCACGTACCTCTCATCATCCACATTCACCAACGCACGTAATATTCCCACGCAATCTCCCTCACATATTCCTCGGACTCGCTTCTTCCTGACACTCGGCAATGACGTTATATATACCCTCGGATCTCCCATGTTCAAAACCCCATCATATACACACACATTTGCCCTGACTAATTTATTTATGTCTATTCCCTCAACCACATACTCACACCTATCATTGTTGGCTATCCCGAGGCTATCCGCCATGCCACTTTCACACTCACAACTTCTCCAATCTCATGTGGCACTTTTACCCTCTCTGTCGCAATTACAGGCACTCTCTTCCACAATTTTTCTCAACCCTACCATCCTTCCCCAAATACAAATCCCCAAGCACATCCCCTTTCATACGTAATTCAATTACATTCATACTAGGACGGACCACCATCCCGCATTTTTTCAAAAACTCACATCCCAATAAAATATCATATTTATCATTCGTACTTTCAATCACACAAAAATCACTTTCATCCATCACTACACCCCCAATTTCTAACCGTTCACACACTCTTCCAACCACTGCTACCCCTAAATTTCCAATCCCTCTTACTTCCCCCTGACAGTTCCTAATCTCACACGTATTCCTCAATTTCTCACATCCATTCTTAAATATGACATTCATACTACACCCGGTATCTACTAAGGCAATCAATCTTACTCCCTTACAACACACTTGCACACTCATGCACTCGTCAGTCTTTCCAGCAAAACCTCCCTCATGCAACAACCCCTCACGTACATGCATCACACGCACTGCTTGCATCCTGGAGGATCCACCCATTTGAACCCCTTCACACTCAGTTTCCCGAATTTGCTGTCACAGTCACCCTCTTTCGTCTACATACACTTGATACATGCCCTTCCATTCCACATTCGTCACACTTCGCTCTCGGTTCTGAACACATTCTCGCATAATGCCCATTCTTACCACAGTTACCACATATCACATTCACTCGGGTACCCCTACAACCATTAGCAACATGACCCACCTGTCCGCACCGGTAGCATTTAACCCCCCTATCTTTCGTACACTCCCTTACCAAATGTCCCGGTTGCCCACACCCGAAACACGCTCCTAAAGCCCACCTACACTCATTCTTTGTATGTCCTTCCTTTCCACATCTAAAACACTTCGCTCGACTTCCACTCACCGACCTTCCCCTTTGTACACTACTATCCCTAACCCGTCCAACCCGTTGTTCCCTTACAAACCCATCATTCATCCTCACTGGCACCTCTACATTACTTGCTCTTACACTCCTATCTATTACACTATCGGCCATTCTCATTGGGCCCCTCAACACTGCATCCCTAAAGCTTCCGAACTCTGGTACTCTCTCATCTACCCCAGCCCTTACACTTACACTTCTGCTCTCTTTTATAACCCTGTCAAGCTCATAATCTTCTACAATTTCCAAAATTTCTCCCCAAGTCAACCTTTCATTCGTCCATCTTTTCTTCTCCTTCCGCTTCAAGTTCACAAATTCTCTAACTCCATCTGGCACTGTCCCTAACAACTTCCGTACTAACTCCTTACATTCATCTATCCCATCATCCCCAAACTTCTTCCTTGCCAACGTCTCCAGCCTACAAGCATACAGTGACAAGGTTTCCCCAGCTTTCATTCTTGCCTCATCAAATTCATTCTTCCTCTTATACTTAACACTCGCTTTCATACGCCTCGCTTGCTCAACTAATCTAGCTTTCACCTTGTCATACTCAACATCCCCACACTCATAATAACCCTATACATATCAAGTAAAAACCCAGTCAAATACTCTCCTAATTCTCGTGCCCACACTCTCTTACTTTCCCCATACTTATCCTGACAAAACCTTTCATACTCCCTAAAGAAATCATGCACATCCCTACTTCCATACTCATTATACTTTTCACACCTGGGTACCTCCCTCACATACATAGCCTTTCTCACTTCTTTCTCACTTTCACTCTCACTTTCACTACTTTCGCTCTGTCCTTTCATACCCTCTTCCGAATACAAAGAGTCCACTTCTGCACTTACATTCATCTTACTCATTACACTCTTCTTCCCGCTCTTTTTATCCACTTTTATCCACTCACCTCCATCCACCTCACTATCACTACTGCCTTCACCCTCTCCCTTCTTTCCTGCCTTTCCCACTTCCTTACCCTTCTTACCAGTTTCCTTTCCCTTTCCCTTCTTCCCTTTTTCCTCCCCTGACTTATCCTTACTTTCCCTCTGTTCCTTCCCTTGCTTTTCATTCCCCTTTTCCTTACCCTGCCTCTCATTCCCTCGTTTCTTACTTCCTATTCCCATATCACTTTCATCACTCACGCTTCCATTCACTTCTTCCTCCTTTTCTTTCTCTCTTGCCCCTTCACACGTTCCAGAGAACCTGCCTCCAACAGCCCCTTCTCCAAAAACACCCTTGAACATACCTTTCATCATTTCTTCCACACTTCTCATCATTCCCTCCAACTTTTTATCCATCCTCTCTTCCATTCTCTCTTCCATTCTCTCTTCTGACTCTTTCATTTCCCCTTTCATTTCTTCTTTTGCACTTCTTAGCATTCCTCCCATCTCCTCCAACTGACTCCTCAACTCCTCATTCTCACTCCTCAGCCTCCCATTCTCCTCCTCCAGCCTGCCCTGGAGTTCCCTAGCCACTCGGAGTTCCTCTCTCAGTTTCTCTCTATCTCACTCATCCTGACCTCTTACTCTCACTCGACCCACCAACAAACAATCCTAACTGCTATTTTACAACAGCCCACGTTGGGCGCCAAATTTTATGTGGCGGGATTTTAAAACACAAAAAAACAGTACACAACACTCACCCTGGTCCTCGGTTGCTGGAAGATGGAGTAAGGCGTCCACGGTCGCCAACACAGCACACAAAACCACACAAACCAAAACCAAAACAGAAAAACACACTACTCATGAACATACAGCAACAAGAACAGCACACTAACAAGGGAAAACAACAACTTTGCATCAGCACAAAAAAACTGTCCAAACCAAAAAAACAGACCAGCACTAGCTCTGACTCAAGACTCAAAAAGACTGCCTTCAAAACCGAAAAATCCTCACACACACATTCCAGACAGACAGACAGCGCCATAAACAAACTAACGACCTCATCCCTCTTCCAACAACCAAGCACTCACTTACGACAATTACACACTCTCTCTCTCTCTCTCTCTCTCTCTCTCTCTCTCTCTCTCTCTCTCTCTCTCTCTCTCTCTCACAAAACGTTGGGAAATGCTAAATAAAAACAAATTTATTCATCCCTCTATAGTTAATGACTGGATGTCTCTGGTTGCAGATCATCTACGTCTTCTTCATCTTCTTCGCTTCTTTACGCTCGCCACTGTCGTCCTCTGGTTCCTTAGCGGCGAAGGTCTCGTACAGGCTCCTAGCCTTTGTTTGGATAATGTTCGTATCCAAGGATATGTTCTTCTTTCGGCAGTCGCCTATCCAATGGCCAAAGCAGCTTCCATACAGACGATAGTTTTATTACGAGCCGTAACCACTCTCTTCACCGACTTGTTAAAGGTGATGGCAACTGTCTTCCTAATCTTCGCCTTGCCCTTGTAGATGTAGCGAATGGTGGATTCGTTCACGCCAAAATGGCGGGCTACAGTCGCAAACTTTCTCCCTTCCTTCAACATATCGAGAAGTTTCACCTTTTCAGCGATCGTCATCATTCTTCGATGGCGTTTAGGCTCCGTACCAGCCTTGGAAGAAGCAGCACGCTTGGGAACCATTGCAGGGGGTGAAAATTGGAGCAAAGTTCAACAAAAACCACAAAAAAAATCACACAGCACAGCGTGAAGAAAACCGTTCGGCTAGAAAGCTTGAAGCGAAGTGGCCGTGAGAGAGAGACAAGGGGAGATGCTGCGGGTTCTGAGCATCAGTCTAAGCACCTATCACAGGCCCGATTAGAAATCGGGAAGCTGTGATTTGTCGTCTCCCTCCCATGCACCAATCACAGTCCGTGTTACAACACAGTTAGTCACCGAGATGGTACGCTTTGTGTTTTCCCAACAATGGAACTGTACTGTAAATCACTTTACATTTATAGGCATCACTTTCCAGATGGTTTTTTTTTAGGAGTTACAAGTGCAAATATGTGTTTCTCTGCTATTTTACGCTTGTTTTGTTGTTCTTAGACTAGGAAGTACTATTTATTATTAATATTTTAATGGATTTAATGAGAAATTTTGGGTGTTCATACATCGTGATTTTTCTCCAGAAAATCTGCGCTATATTTTCCATTAATATATATTAAAAACTCGTTTTGAAGTCATGAATTCGCGATAATCGAATCTTAAGTATTTCTGAGGGTCACTATTATACAATGGAACGTAAATGGTCTGCAGACCAGATTACACCTAGGAGAAATACAACGATTACTAAAAGAATACGAACCTATGATATTATGTAGAATCTACTGGTCACTTTTACCAGACACATGTAATTCTAATAGCCACAATGCCCTCTTAGCTTCTTGAATTCTTGGCACTTTTTTGGATATGCTTGTAACTATGAAGCCGAGAGTATCCAAACGGAAGAAATTGAAGAGCCTGTGGAATGCTGGCCACTTGGAAGATTTGAACCTGATTCCATATTCACAGGAGGTCATGTTGCCGACCTGACCACTTAATGAAGGATAAAGTCTATCACCTGATCGTATACATAATGTAAAATACCTGTCGTTTTCAGATATATTTATTAGAGCTGGAATAGCCCCATCCTCACCATCGTAGCCAAGTGGGCAATCGTTTTTATTGCTTCTTAGGCTGAAGTATATATGTAGAATTTACTGGTCACTTTTACAACATGTCAACAAAACAATATCAACAATAGGTAAATATACCTTAGCATCTTCATCTAGAGTAGAAGAAGGAAATTCAGGTACTGCTACAGTGAACTCCCCGTATTCGCAGGGGATGCGTCCCACAATTTTTTAAATAGCTAAAATCCGTGAATACTTAAAACCCCTCTAAAAACACTTAGAACTGCCCATTTTGATAGTTTAAACACAGAAAAACCCTGTAAAAATGCATATATCTGAGTATTTTAATAGTTTTATCACAAAAAGTGCATCTATTCATGAAAATTATATGAAAATATAGTAATTAGTGAATATTTCTCAGTGAAAAATATCGCGAATAGGCGAATTTTCCTTGAATAATGGCTAGATATGTTCCACAGAGAAACCCGCGAATGCGTGAGTCCGCAAATCATGAGAATGCGAATATGGGGGATTTACTATATGTACATAACAAAGTATGTTATGGCATAGTACCTGTAAACTTTACTGATCTGCAAATATCGAGTGTTAGAATACGAATATAAAACAATAATTTGTTCATGAGACTTACGTGTCAGATATATATATAGCTATATTCTCCGAAGTCCGACAGAATTTCAAAAACTCAAGGCACACGCAGTGGGGCCAGGTGGTTAGTACCCATTCCCGCTGCTGGGAGGCGGGTATCAGGAACCATTCCCATTTTCTATTCAGATTTTCTCTGTCTCCGGTACTGTCAACATCTGTTTTCAGTACCTCCGTCTTTGGATTTCGTAAACTCGTTATTTTCCACTTAAGTATTCTATTTGACTTTTGGTTTTTGACTTTGGATTGTGGATTGGCATACGCTTTTTGTGGACTGTTTTTGATTTTGCTTTTGATTGCTCTTTGGATGATGTCTGGATCTAGTTCTGCTAGTTTCAGAGTATGTTGTGTGAATGAGTGTAAGGTGAGGCTACCAAAGGCTTTGGTAGATCCTCACACTGTATGCATGAGGTGTAGAGGGCAGGTTTGTTGATAAATGATCGCTGCAAGGAGTGTGAGACTTTGCCTGATGCAAGCTGGAAGGTGTATGATGCCTATGTGACGCAAGTTGGAGCGTGATAGGATCAGGAGGTCTTCCTCCAGGAGTGCTAGTAAGAGTCAGGGTATTAATTCCTCTCCTGATAACCCTATTGTAGACGTAGTATCACCTAACCCTGTGGTATTGCCTTTGGCGCTGAGGTTGTGTCTGCGGAGGGTATGGCCCTGACGGAGATTATGAACACCATCCGTGCTCTGGAATCTAAAGTGATTTCTCTTAAAAGTGCAGTTAAGTGTAGTGATCCCCAGTGTTGTGTGGGGGCGTCAGATCGGCCCCATAATGCCTCTAGGCCTGGACCTCTGTCGGACTCCCAGGACTCAGGAGATGGGCAAGTCGAAAGCCGCAAGAGGGTTACGGGGCCCCCACTGATCTGGCGTCCCTTCGGCAGGACCTGTTGACGCTTCCCAGGCTGTCAAGGATCGTGCTCGCGCGCACGGATCCTGAAGGATTGCTTTTCGTCCTCCGAGGCGTCCTCTGCGGAAAGGGGAACGTTCTCGGAAGGACTCGCCCGCTTAAGAGAAGCTTTCAGAGAAGAGGACGCTGGTTCCCCTCTTTCTCAAGGCGTATTTTCTCGTCTTCTTCTGAGTGTTTCACGCTTTCCCGCCACAGAAGAGGACCAGGATTTCTTCAGAGGAGGAAGTTTTTGAGCGCTTCCCAGTCGCCCAGGAGAGAGCTGTTTTCTTGCTCCGATGAGGAGGAAGAAGGCGTCCCCGCCCCTCTTCTTCTCACAGGATCAGCTCTTCCCCGAGAAGGAGCTTCCTCTCCGTCCAAGAGGATTCTGCTGGACATGCAGCGTCAGTTGGCTTCTCTCCTTGCTGAGAGGGAAACAGAGCTGCGTCGTCGTCGGCGAAGGACTCGAGGCTGTCAGTCAAGAGGTCCAGGAAGTCCCCCTCTCCTGCGCTCTTTGCGTTTCTTCACCGTCACCTCATCGTTCTGCGGATCATCAGCTCTCCTCCCAGTCGCGCTCGCTGGTTGCTGGATCGCCATCGTGACGCTCGGCTGCAGCGTGACGCTCCGCAAAAGCTCTTCTATCCTGGACGCTTCTCGTTTTGGCGTTGGCCAGCTGCTCCGTTCTCACGATCCCTGCAGGGCGCTCCTCAGGACTCGTCTGCCGTGCAGGGCGCTTTCAGGACTCTCGGAGGGCTTTCGGGCTGGGACGCTGGCTGGACGCTTTTCGACAGGGCGCTCATCAGGACGCCTCTTTGGTTGCTCTTCTCGTGGCGCTTCAGAGCAATCAAAGACTGCGGGAAGCGAAGATCCCATCTGCGTGTTGGACCGCAAGGTCTTCGTTCTCCCAAGGTCTTGGGTGACTCTCTGGTTTCTCCCATTGAAGAGGGAGAAGTCTCTTGTGAGTCGGAGCTCTGCAGACCTTGAGCAGCCTCCTACTTCGTCTTTCTATGGACTACCAGGTGTTAGCTGGTCTTCTCAAGGACTTGTTTGGCTGACAAGTTTCAAACCCTCTGCTCCTCTCTCTCTCCTCCTTCGCAGTTAGCTTCGTCCAAGACGAGGAGAGCGCGGGTTTGTTCAAAGATGACCGTCTCTGGCACTGAAGAAGGCCTTCAAGAAGGTTAACACCTGGATGGAGGAAAGGAAGACCCAAGGCAAGACTTCTTTTGCCCTGCCTCCATCCAAGCTGAGCGGCAAGGCAGGTATGTGGTATGAGACCGGAGAGGACGTCGGCTCAAGAGTTCCTTCTTCCTCCCAGGGAGATTTTCTAGCTTGGTCGACGCGCCTAGAAGGTCCCTCCTGTCTGCAGCCAAAGTGTCTTGGACTATGTCGGAGACGGATCACCATTTGAAGGGACTGTTTCAACCATGGAGGTCTTCAATTTCCTGGAGTGGTGTTTGGGGCTCTAGACGTCAAGATTAGAAGTCCCGACTCGATCAGCCTGGGAGCTGTCCAGCGTGTTGAACTGCATGGACAAGGCCGTCAGGGATGGCTCGGAGGAACTGGCTTCCCACTTTTGGTACGGGCCTCTTGAAGAAGAGGGCCTTTGTACTGCAACTTTACAGCAAAGTCAGTTTCTCCTGTTCAGAGGGCAGAATTGCTGTTCGCCCCTTTTCGAGCCATCTCTTCCCCCAGTCCTTGATCAAGGATCTCGCCGCCAGCCTTGAAGGAGAAGGCCACTCAAGACCTCTTGGCCCACTCGTCAAGACGCCCGGCAGTCCCTTTGACGTCTTCGTCGGGTCAGACCTCCAGGAAGCAGAAGCCCTTTCGTGGAGGAGCTTCTTCCTCAGATCTTCTCCCGAGGAAGAGGTCTCTCCAGAGGTGGAGCCCGCCTAAACCTAGGGGCAAGAAGTGACTTGCAGCGCCTCCAGACACCTGTAGGAGCCAGGCTTCTTCCTGTTTTGGAGCCTGGAGAGCAAGAGGGGCGGACACCTGGTCCCCTCAATGTTATCGAGAGAGGATACAAGATCCCCTTTCTCGACACACCACCTCTGTCCTCGTCGCCCAGGGATCTGTCGCCCTCCTACCATCAAGAGAAGCAACAGATCCTTTTAGAGCTATTAGTGCAAATGCTCGAGAAAAGAGCTGTGGAGCAAGTCCTGGAGCTGGACTCCCCAGGTTTCTACAACCGACTGTTCCTAGTTCCAAAACAGTGGGAGGATGGAGACCAGTCCTAGATGTCAGCAGACTGAACGCTTTGTGGTGAAGGAGAAGTTCAAACGATGGAGACGTCCCAGTCTGTTCTAGGAGCATTAAGACCAGGAGATTGGATGGTCTTGCTGGACCTTCAGGACACCTATTTTCACGTCCCCATACATCCCCAGTCGAGGAAGTACCTGAGGTTTGTACTCTGGGGACGGGTGTTCCAATTCAGAGCTCTTTGTTTCGGGCTAAGCACAGCCCCTATGATCTTCACGATCATCATGAAGAATGTGGCAAGATGGCTTCATCTTAGCGGGCATACGGATCTCGCTCTACCTGGACGATTGGCTCATTCGAGCCTCTTCGCAGTCAAAGGTGTCTGGAGGACCTGAAATCGACTTTGAGTTGACAAAGTCCCTGGGACTTCTAGTAAACGTAGAAAAGTCCCATCTGATCCCCGACTCAGTCCATTGTTTATCTGGGGATTCAGATGGATTCAGTGGGTTTTCAAGCTTTTCCATCCCAGGAACGTCAGCAGCAATGCTTAGGAAAAGTCTCATCCTTCCTGGGGAAGGAAACATGCTCGGTGAGGGAATGGATGAGTTTGCTGGGGACCATTTCCTCACTGGAGAAGTTTGTTTCCCTGGGAAGACTGCATCTCAGACCCTCCAGTTTTTCCTGGCGGAAAACTGGAAGAGACAAGGAGGATCTAGAGGAGACCCTGAGGATCTCTCTCCGTCTGTCAAGGATCACCTGAGGTGGTGGCTCGACCCCTCGAGGTTGGCAGAAGGGGTTTCTCTCACCTTCAGAGCCCCGACCTAGTGTTGTTTTCCGGCGTCCAGGGAGGGATGGGGAGCAACACTAGGGGAGGAAGTGTCAGGCACCTGGGAGGGGAACAGGTGTCCTGGCACATCAATCTCAAAAAGAAGTGAGGGGCGATTCTGCTGGCCCTTCAGTTCTTGAAGAGCCAAGTATCAGGCCGAGTGATACAGGTAAGCTCTCGGACAACACCACAGCCCTGGTATACCTCAAGAAACAGGGAGGAACTCATTCCCGGTCCCTGTTTTGTCCTAGTGAAGGAAATCCTGCTTTGGGCCCATTCTCGGGATCAAGATTCTCACGAGGTTCGTGGCAGGAGTGGAGAATGTCGCGCGGACCTTCTCAGTCGGCAGCATCAACTTCTGCCAACAGAGTGGACCCTTCACGAGGAGGTGTGTCAGGATCTGTGGGGGTTATGGGGACGTCCCTTGGTGGATCTCTTTCGACATCCAGGACAAAGAGGCTGCCTCTATACTGCTCTCCCGTACTAGATCCAGGAGCAGTAGCAGTAGATGCCTTTCTCTGGGATTGGAAGGGAATGGATCTGTATGCCTTTCCTCCCTTCAAGATTCTGGGGAGGTCATCAGGAAGTTCACAGCCTCGGAAGGGACGAGGATGACGTTGATCGCCCCTTTTTGGCCTTCGGCAGAGTGGTTCAGAGGTCATGGCCTTCCTGGTGGACTTCCCAAGAACGCTTCCCCTGAGAGTCGATCTGCTCAGGCAGCCCCACTTGAAAGGTACCACAAAAACCTCCCCGCTCTGAGTCTGACTGCATTCAGACTATCGAAGTTGGCTCAGAGCGAGGGTTTTTCAAGAGCAGTGGCAAGGGCTATCGCCAGCGCCAGGAGACCCTCCTCCAATGTGGTATACCAGTCAAAGTGGGCCAATTTCAGGAAATGGTGCAAACAAGGGAATTTCCTCAACCACGACCTCTGTTCCCAGATAGCAGACTTTCTTTTTCATCTTGGGAGAAGGAAAAGCTGGCAGTCTCTACAATTCAAAGGATATAGAAGTATGCTGTCGGCAGTCTTCAGACATAGATTCTAGACTTAGCCGACAACAAGGATCTTCACGATCTTCTTGAGGTCTTTTGAGACGTCTAAGGTACCTCAGCCTAGGTTACCTTCCTGGAACCTGGATGTCGTCCTGAAATTTTTGATGTCGGATAGGTTTGAAGCCTCTTCATTTGGCATCGCTTCAAGAATGTGACAAGGAAGGCTATTTTCCTAACTGCTCTGGCGACGGCGAAGAGAGTTAGTGAAGTTCAAGCCATCAGCAAGCATTATAGGTTTTAGAGGCCATAATGCTGTATGCTCTCTAAGCCCTATGTTTCTTGCCAAGAATGAGAATCCTTCTTCCCCTTGGCCCAAGAGTTTTGAGATCAAGGGTATGGCAGAAATTCTGGGCAAGAATAAGAGAGAGTCCTGTGCCCTGTCAGGGCTCTCAAATTTTATTTAGACAGGACGAAAGGAAGTCGAGGCCTTTCGGACAATCTTTGGTGTTCTGTCAAAAGGCCTGACTTGCCTGATGTCCAAGAATGCTCTGGCATTCTTTTTAAGAAGCACCATCAAGGAGGCTCATTCTACCTGCCAAGACAGTGACATGAGACTTTGAAGGTCAAGGCTCACGAAGTGAGAGCCATTGCGACCTCAGTGGCTTTCAGAAGAACATGTCCCTCAGCGATCTTCTGGGTGCCACTTTCTGGCGAAACAATTCGGTGTTCGCTTCTCATTATCTTGCAGGACGTGAAGACGACATATGAAGACTGCTATTCGCTGGGACCATACGTTTCCGCATAAACACAGTGTTGGGGGCAGAGAGCGATACTCATCCTATCCTTTAGAGGTTAGGTGTATTTTTAATCTTGATTTTGTGTTTTATGGTTGTTGGGTCTCCACCAGTGGTGGACGTCCCAGTCCTTAGTTTATGTTAGGTTTAATGACTTAGATAGGCTTGGTCAGGTGGTTGTTCGTTTGCTTCTTTTGCCCTCACAGTATGGTCTTATGATCTAGTCCCATTGTGGTCACGCCCCGTGGACAGATCATCTAGAACTCCCAGCTATATAGGTCACTACCTTGCTGGAGACTCTAGTAAAGCAGAAGCAGGCTTGGGTGACAGTAATCACGAAGTCAGCTATGCTAACAAGTAAGGAACCAAGGCGTCAATCGCCTACATATATTTGTTTCCTAAATCCTATTCTGTCTCTTCCCACCTCCAATGGTGGGATTCAGCTATATATATATCTGTCAGGTAAGTCTCATGAACAAAATGATATTTTAATGATAAAATAAAGTTTGTTCATACTTACCTGGCAGATATATATAATCATAGTGCCCACCCACCTCCCCTCAGGAGACAGTGGCACTAGAAAATCTGAATAGAAAATGGGAATGGTTCCTGATACCCGCCTCCCAGCGGCGGGAATGGGTACTAACCACCTGGCCCCACTGCGTGTGCCGTGAGTTTTTGAAATTCTGTCGGACTTCGGAGAATACAGCTATATATATATCTGCCAGGTAAGTATGAACAAACTTTATTTTATCATTAAAATATAATTTTTGTCATTTATAATTTATACAACCAACCCAATAAAAATTATGACTTTGACAAACTTAAAGAACTACTTAACCCTTAAACACCTACTGGACGTATCATACGTCGACTACAAAAAATTTCAACCTTCGGTCAACTTTGACTCGACCGAAATGGTCGAAAAACGCAATTGTAAGCTAAGACTCTTACATTCTAGTAATATTCAACCATGTACTTTCATTTTGCAACAAATTTGAAGTCTCTAGCACAATATTTCGATTTATGGTGAATTTTTGAAAAAAACTTTTTTCTTACGCCCGCGCGGTAACTCGGCCGAAAATTTCAGAAATTCTTTCGTCATTGTGTTGTAATTTTTGCACTGTTCTATATTAGCCGTTACATAAAGTTTTATATATGAAAATGTGCGCAATTTCATGCAAAATACAGCAAAATACAACCCATGGTTGTAGCTTTTATCAGTTTGGAAATATTTTCATATAAACCACGATAACTGCCAAAATTTCAACCTTCGGTCAACTTTGACCCGACCGAAATGGTAAAAAAACGCAATTGTAAGCTAAGACTCTTACATTCTAGTAATATTCAATCATTTACCTTCATTTTGCAACAAATTGGAAGTCTCTAGCACAATATTTCGATTTATGGTGAATTTAAAAAAACTTTTTCCTTACGTCCGCGCCAGAAATTCTTTCGTCACGTTGTCGTAATGTTTGCACTGTTTTATATTAGTCGTTACATAAAGTTTTATATATGGAAATATGCGCAGTTTCATGTAGAATACAACACAAAATAACTCATGGTTGTAGCTTTTATCAGTTTTTAAATATTTTCATATAAATCACGATAACTGCCAAAATTTCAACCTTCGGTCAACTTTAACTCGACCGAAATGGTCAAAAAACGCAATTATAAGCTAAAACTCTTACATTCTAGTAATATTCAATCATGTACCTTCATTTTGCAACAAACTGGAATTCTCTAGCACAATATTTCGATTTATGGTGAATTTCTGAAAAAAAAACTTTTTCCTTAAGTCTGCGCGCGGTAACTCGGCCGAACATCTCAGAAATTCTTTCGTCACGTTGTTGTAATGTTTGCATCGTTTTACATTAGTCGTTACATAAACTTTTATATATGAAAATGTGCGCAATTTCATGTAGAATACAACAGAAAATAGCTCATGGTTGTAGCTTTTATCAGTTTTGAAATATTTTCACATAAATCACGATAAGTGCCAAAATTTCAACCTTCGGTCAACTTTAACTCGACCGAAATGGTAAAAAAACGCAATTGTAAGCTAAAACTCTTACATTCTAGTAATATTCAATCGTTTAACTTCATTTTGCAATAAATTGGAAGTCTCTAGCACAATATTTCGATTTATGGTGAATTTTTGAAAAAAACATTTTCCTTACGTCTGCGCGGTAACTCGGCGGTACATCTCAGAAATTCTTTCGTCACGTTGTCGTAATATTTGCACCGTTTTATATTAGTCGTTACATAAAGTTTTATATATGAAAATGTGCGCAATTTCATGTACAATACAACAGAAAATAACTCATGGTTGTAGCTTTTATCAGTTTTGAAATATTTTCATATAAATCACGATAAATAGAAAAAATTCGACTTTCTGTCAACTTTAACTCGACCAAAATGGTCGAAAAATGCAATTGTAAGCTAAAACATTTACATTCTAGTAATATTCAATCAATTAGCTTCATTTTTCAACAAACGGGAAGTCTCTAGCACAATATTTCGATTTATGGTGAATTTTTCAAAAAAATATTTTTTTACGTCCGCGCGTTACGAATTCATGCATCATTTTGTGATAATATTTTCTCTGTGTTGCTTTGATCGTTTTACAATTTGTTATATACCAAAATCATCGCAATTTAGTGTACAATACAAAGAAAAACAAAATAACTTGTTAGCTTTAACCGTTTTGCTCACAGCGCGATTTCTATAAAATTATATATGAAAAATTTTTTTTGCGCTGTCATATATTTCAATATTTATATATGATAATGATATTTTTTTTTCATTTCTGATGGTTGCATACTAAACTTCAGGCAATGACAAAAAAGGAGCCAAAATGAACTGTTAATCTTAAAAACTAAGCGTGCTGTGATTTTTGAAAAAAACTTTTTCCGCGTTTGGCGCTAACTCACCGAACGCCGCCGGCATACGGGAGACGTTTTTGTAAATAGAGGCTCAGTGTTTAAGGGTTAATAATGCCAAGTAACCTACATTGATAGTAGGTGATTTTAATGCCCACAAAACTATGTGGGACTGTAATTGTACAGACTCAAATAGAGCAGGAAGTAAAACAGAAGAATTCATAGATTCATATGACATGCTGCATAAATGATAATGAAATCAACATATATTTTTCTAAAACACATGGAACATTTTCCTCAATCGATTTAACTATGTACAACTAACATAGTAGGCAGATTGGATTGGAATACTGTACAGATGATGACTTGCATACCAATGATCATTTCCCAATATTAATTTCATTATTACAAAATAATCCCACCAAGTATGTCCCTCAATATAACATTTATAAAGCAGATTGGGAGCAATATGAATTCCACACTAGGAATATTCCACCATTTGAATATTTAAGAGACCATAATAAAACTAATAAATTTCTTGTTGATTTCATTACAATTGCAGCTGATAAAGCAATACTAACATCCAAATCTCATCCAACAAAACACAAAGTCCAATGGTGGTCTGAAAAACCAACAGAATTAATAAAAATAAAACACCAAATTGGAAGATGATTAGATAATCTGAATAGAAAATTCAGTAAAATAAACAAAACATTACTGATATTAGAAGGAACCTTACAAAAACTGACTATATTATTATTAGAAATTAATACATTAAAACTTATATATAACAAAATATCTGCAAAATTTAAAAGAAGTAATTCAAGAAAGAATCATTTTATGGAGGAAATATGTATCAGATCTCTCTAATAATACTCCCATAAAAATATGGGAAAAATTCAGCAAAATAAATGGTACCCATGTTAAACCACCTAGACTTGCCATAATAAAGGATGGGAAAAGAATGCTTGATCCTAAAGAAATAAGTAATGTAATAGGTGAAAATTTAGCAAAAGTAAGTAGAGACAAAAATTTAGATGAGCACTTCCAAACAATGAAAAATAATATAGAATTAATAACAATAAATTTTGAAACCATAGAAGATATTTATTAGAATAGAAAATTTAATATGGAAGAGTTAGAATTTGCTCTGTTGAACAGCAATAAATCTGCCCCTGGAGGTGACAGTATTTGTTTTGAAATGATCTGCCATTTAGCACCTTTGGTAAAGACATACATATTAGAGTTTTATAACCACTTACTGTATGGCTTCAAAATTTATTTCCCAATGAATGGCATAAAGCTATAGTTATTCCTATCCCCAAACTGGAAAAGATCCCAGTAATGTAAACAATAACAGGTCAATTTCTCTAACTAGTTGTCTATGCAAATTACTAGAAAAAATGGTAAATGATTAACTAACATGGCACATTCGAGAACAAATTTTGACTCACTCAATTTGGGTCACAATGTAACAGATCGATATTGGATTCTCTGTCTAACTTGGAAGACCACATACGAAGAGGATTTGAACGAAAACAAATTACTATAGTCGTCTTTTTTGACATTGAAAAGGCATATGATACTACATGGAGGTATGCAATTTAAAAACGTTACATAAAAATAATATCCGTGGACATTTACCTAGGTTTATCGAAAACTTTCTGAGAAGTCGCACTTTTCAAGTGAGAATTGATGATGTATTATCAAGTACATTTCCACTTGAAAATGGTGTTCCACAAGGAAGCGTCCTTAGTGGCACACTGTTTACTTTAGCAATAAATGATATCAGTAATAATCTACCTATTGGAATTAAAAGTAAATTAACTAATAGTATATGATTTTGCCCTATATTATTCAGCATCTCGCATAAAACATGCAGAGCGTATCATTGAAAAAACTACAGTATAGTAAAAATAGATGAATGAGCCTCATCTGTAGGCTTCAAAATTTCTATACAAAAGACTCGGGCAGTAATGTTTTATAAAAATAAAAGTGGGAAAAAGGTGAAGAAATAGTTTTAAAAATCAGAAATAATTTCCATACCAATTGGCCAAACAGCAAAATTTTTGGTTTAGTATTTGATACTCACTTGAACTGGAAAGCTCACATAACATACATGAAATCAAAATGTAAAAGAGCATTAAACCTAATTAAAAAACTATCGAACACTACCTGGGGAGCCGATAGACATACCCTTACTTTATTGTATAAAGCAACAATGCTGTCTATCGTTGATTATGGAAGTGAAATATATGGCTCGGCATCAGACGAAAAAAAAACAGTAGACCTAGTTCATAATGAGGGCCTTAGAATATGTTCAGGAACTTTTTGATCAGCACCAACATCTTCCTTACAAGTTGAATGTGGTGAACTACCTCTGTCTTTCCATAGAGAGCTAGTAACAATGAAGAGTGCTCTGAGAATTCAGACAAATGATTCTCTAACAAAAAAATTATTTGGATTAAGAGATGTATTTATAAACAATCATCCACCTTCTTTCCCAATTAGAGCTAGAAGATTGTTTGAATATATTAAATATACATATACAATTACCTGTAATTTTAAAATTGCCTCCTCCTTGGACAATGAATAAAATGAGAATTTGTACACACTTGAAATATTTATCAAAAATCATTCATATACTCCAGAATACCATAGACAACATGCAGTAGAGCATATAATCCGAAAAGGTCCACATTACACAATATACACTGACGGATCTAAATCACAACACGGAGTGGGATATGCTGTGTATCCCAAAACAAAACGTATCAGTTCTCTCTACCAGATAAAGCCTCTGTATTTACAGCTGAGTTATGTGCAATAGTATCAGCCATAAAAATAATTAGAGAAGTCTCATATAATAATTTTGTAATTTATAGCGACTCCAGAAGTGCTATAGAAGCTATTCAAGGCTATAATAGAAAAAATAATATTGTACAACATATAAAGTTATCACTCCATAAATTGTATAAAAAGGGAAAAAATATTGAAATATGTTGGATCCCTGCCCATGTAGGGATTAAGGGAAATGAAGAGGCTGATAAAGCAGCTAAAGAAGCAGTCCACATGACAAGAGCAAATGTAGACATCCCTATCAGTGACTATACAAGATATATAAAAACAGTCATTGTAAGTAAATGTTAAAATATATGGAACGAAGAACCTGAAAATAATAAATTAAAACAGATAAAATCCAGTGTTGGAAAATGGAGTTCGTCATATCAGAGAGAGAGACAAGCACAAGTAATGCTGACACATCTTCGAATAGACCATACTCGTTTGACACATGGACACTTAATGAACAGTCCATGTGGCCCTCTTCCCAAATGCCCAGATTGCAATGTGCTGATAACAGTTAAGCATATAATGTGTGAATGTCCAAAATATAACCTGCAGCGATTGTCAAATTTTGGAAATAGACCGATAGGAGAAATTTTATCAGAATCTTCAACATTCTCAATAGCACCCATTTTAATGTTTATGAGAAGCTGCAAATTAATTGGAAAAATATAAAAAAAAACAATCAATCAGTATAATGAATTTTAAAACCAGTAAATTTTATGATTTTACCTAATTTATTTTGAATTTTGATACAGTAATACTTCGATCTTACACGATTAGAGTTGTGCTAATTCACACACACACGAACTTTTCACTGGAATCTAACTAATGGACATACGCGATTTTTTCACAGACACACGAAATTCTCGAGAAACCCTGCAAAAGTGGGTGTTTAATTTTTGAAGTAATTTACAAGTTTTCATGCTTTTATGTGTAAAATCTGTATGAAAAATGCATTTCATTCTTCTATGTGTAAAATCTGTATGAAAAATGCATTTCATGCTTCTATGTGTAAAATCTGTATGAAAAATGCATTTGATGTTTTAATGTGCAAAATCTCTATGAAAAATGCATTTCATGCTTTCATGTGTAAAATCTCTATGAAAAACGCATTTCATGCTTTCGTGTACAATCTGTATCGAAAATGTATTATTTTTATTTTTGTACATGTATAAATATGATGCAAAGGTAATTTCAGCACATTCACTTAGTGTACTTTTACAAGATGTGATACCAATTTGCAAAGTTACTGCTCTTTTCAAAGATGATACCCCTGCAGAAAATGCTTGTTTAATGTTTAAAGTACATTTATAAGTTTTCATGCTTTTAACTGTAAAATCGATATGGAAAATTTATATTTATATTTCTGTACATAAATATCATACAGGTATTATGTCCATTTGCAAAGTCTTTGTCACAAGGACTTTACATGACCTTGAGATGAGGTTGTTCAGTCGCGCTCATTTGATAAAATGAATTCTTTAATGTAATATCAGAGATGTAACTAAGAGTTGTATGTGTCATTCTTTTTTGAAAATTACTCTGTTCACCTCAGAGAAAAGTGCTGGTGCAATCTGTATGTGTATGTAATTACAGCATGCTCAGTTGGTGTACTTTTACAAGATGTGATACCCTGCATTTTTCAAAGATGATACCCCTGTAGAAAGTGTGTATAATTTTTATGTTTTGTGTTTTTAGGTGTAAAATCAGAATGGAAAATTTGTATTTATTTATTTACATGATACATAAATACAGTGATTCAAAAGCAGTACAGTTACTTTATTACAGTATCTCTCTCTCTCTCTCTCTCATTCGTAGTTAGCGCTCAAACATACGTTTACAACTTATTCTTCTCTGTACGTCATTACCTGTACAGTATATAATTTTAAATTGATTGAATTTTACCTGTACTGTACTACCTTCTACGAACATTATGTACATGTTTTCGATGTTTTATGGAATTGTACTTTTGTTGACTGTGACGTTTTGCCTAGTGACGCAAAGAAAACGGCTTTTACTCTAAGTGACAAAGAAAACGGCATCCCATGAATTAGGGGTAACATTAGTATACGTACGCACCTACTGTAAATGCGCTATTATGAAACTGTGCAGTACTCAATTTTTATGTCAACCATTTACTGTATTCCTTTTTAAGGGTAATAAGCTAAATTTTAAATAAAATTACACTAACTTTAGTTCATTTAAAAGTTAGCTTTTAAATGAGCATGATTAGGGTCATATTTAGTACTTAAACTCTGGAAATAAACATTTATTAGCATTTTTAAAGACCATGCCAAACTTACGCAAAAATTCACCTTGCACGAGGGGCTCCGGAACCTAACCTCGCGTAATTTCGAGGTATGACTGTATACCTTTTTAGTGAGTATGTATGGAAGCATGAGTTTAAATGTATTTATTGTGTGAGTGTGTTCCAGTATGAAAGTGTATGCCTTTTTACAGCTTTTAATTTCATTTTCATTCATCATCATTGACAAGTGACCTATTAGTACCCAGTGCTAGGCTTCTAGCCTAGACTTGTCATTTCATCCTAATCCTTTGGGCCAGCCCTATGAGAGCTGATGGTCAGCTCAGTGGTCTGGTTAAACTATTTTAATAATAATAATAATAATAATAATAATAATAATAATAATAATAATAATAATAAAAAGACCAACTAGAAGAGAATTCTTTGATATTAGTTTGGTCACCATCGAGCTCTGGTAGACTATGGAAAGTAACTCCTTGTGGACTCAACAGCAACTACCAAAAAAGGGATTTTGACAAAGGAAAAATCTATTTCTGAGTTTCGGACCTGTGTCACCCGGTGAAATGTCCCTTGAGCACACATTTCTAGGTATAAATATTGCTAAATATACCAGAGAAAGAAAGCCAACGGGAATGCTGAGGTTACTACCCTCAGAGCGATCACCTATTATGTAACAAGTGTCGGTATAGAGTAGGGTGAGTGAATATGTCCACTACCACAGGACCTAACTCTGTAGAATGTCACGATGTCATAACCCCCGATGAGAAGAGCCGTTCCAACGGCACCTCACCCTGCCTGTACCTGCCGACGACCTGAGCGCCACCACCCTCATTCCAGGTTAGCACCCACACAACTAGCTTGGTATGCCTACTAGCTCAAAGGGGAAATTGAATAACCTGGGAGGGTCACTGGGTGATTAGGTCCTCCCTCAGAAATAGATTTTCCTTTGTCAAAATCCCTTTTCTGAGCTTCGGACCTGTTTCAGCCGGTGAAATTGTATCAGAGAATCATACCAAGCAAGGTGAAAGATTATAAGTGACAAATAAAAGGTAGAGATAAATAAAGGCACCATTACTTAAGCCTAATTTAATTATCTCAGCAGCAGAGAAATATAAGTTAAACATTAAACTTAAGACTAAGAATCTTTGTGGACAAAACAAGGTTCTGAACAGATAGTATCAAAACTTAAGGTAACCATAAAACATAGACAATTAACAGTACTTAAACTTAAGACTAACACAAAGAAATTTACAAATCCACTTAAACCTAACACCACAAAACAGGTACAATTATATATACATAAACTAGGGCCAGGATGTGAAGCATGCGTGGCCCAGGAGAAGATGGCAGGGAAAGCAAATGAGGCAGGCAGGCGGGAGGGGAATGGGGGAAAGACTAATTAGGAGGGAGGGATAATACTCCCTGCAGCCACTGTAGGGAACTTCAGAGCTTCCAGTGATTTAAGATAGTGGCGCTTAAACACTAATGGAGATTTCCAACCCGCGCTTAAACACTAATGGAGATTTCCAACCCTTATACTTTTTTAGGTCATCAAAATTCACATTGTAGAAACAGTTTGTGGAGGTTGCCACTGCCCGGATATCATGTACCTTTGGTACTGAATCTGGGTTAGCTTGTTTAATAAAATATAAAACCTGTTGTCTGATAGCTTTTAAGGAAAGTGTCCCACCTTTTTCCCTGATAAAAAGAGGACCAGACAAAACCTGAGAAGTTCTCCTTAAGTAAGCCCTCAGTGTAGTGACTGGGCACAAGGATGGATCCTGTGGAAGAGGAATAACCTTCCAAGGAGACCACCTATCCTGAGGGTCTTCATTCTTTGCTAGGAAACTTTGGTCTGGGGAAAGAAGAACTTCTCCTGACGGGAGGAAATCTACATGATTAACACCTCTAGAGAGAGCGGACAGTTCCGATATCCTAGCACCTGAAGCTAAGCTAATTAGGAACAACGTCTTCCTTAACAGACTCAAATATGAACAGTTATCATTATCAGTTTCTGATGCTAGTTTCAAAACATCGTTAAGAAACCAAGAAACCGTGTGAGGACGGGTTGCTGGTCTCAGACAAGCACATGCCTTTGGGATTGATGAAAAGTATGAGTCTGTTAGGTCAATGTTGAAGCCATGCAAAACACTTTCTTCAAGGCTGACTTAGCTGTGGTAATTGTAGCTGCGGCTAGACCTTTTTCAAACAATGACCTAAAGAAAGAGATTGCCAAATTAGTGGTCATAACCTGAGCTTCAGAATGTTTAAGGAAAGATGCCAGTTTTTAACTGCTGAATCATACTGCCTGAGAGTAGATTCTCTTTTATCTGATTCCAAGAACAGAGTGTTAACTGGGTCTATATCCGCCCCTCTCTGAGCGGCGAATTTCATAAAGTCCACAAAGCCAGGGCATTCAGAATTCTTGAGGAAGCTGACACAGTCTTGCGTTTGTACTACTTGTGTCAGTTTGGGTCTGGGTAACAGATGACACTTGAATTTCAGCTCCAGCAGAAGAGGATACCAGCTGCTCTTCGCCAATTGGGAGCTACCAGAGCCACCTGCCCCTTGAAAGACCTGAGTTTGTGCAGCACTTTCAGCAGCAGGTTTACCGGAGGGAACAGGTAGATCCTCTGCCACTTGTTCCAGTCTAATGTCATTGCATCTGTGGCATGAGCTTGAGGGTCCAGGTTGGGGGCCACATAACAAGGAAGTTTGTGGTTGTTCTCCGTGGCAAACAAGTCTACCTGGAGACCTGGAACCCGAAGGCAAATCCAATCGAACGAGGCTTTGTCCAGAGACCACTCCGACTCCAGCGGAGTTGACCTGGACAGAGAGTCCGCAATGACATTCCGGACCCCTGCAGGATGAGTGGCTGATAGGTGCCACTTGTGCTTTTCCGCCAGAGAGAAGATGGCTATCAACACTTGATTGATACGACTCGACTTGGAGCCTCCCCTGTTTATACAGTGTACCACCAGTGCACTGTCCAAAACCTGTCTGATATGGATCTGTTTGGAAGGGCGAAGCCTTTTCAGAGTCAGAAACACTGCCATTGCTTCCAGGATGTTGATATGGAACTGGCGGAACATTGTGGACCATGTTCCTTGTACTTTTGTCTTGAGAATATCCTCCCCAGCCGCTTAATGAAGCGTCTGTGTGAATTACTAGTGATGGAGGAGGAAATTGAAGGGCACCGATTTTGACAGACCCTTGACTGTTGACCACGGCCGGAGTCTTTTCTCAAAACTGGAGGACCAGAGACACCTTGTCCCTGAGAGTTTGATATTGGCTCGTCTCCGCCATACTCTGTTTATGTCTTTCAGTTTTGCCTTCAGCAGCAGATCTGTGATAGATGCGAACTGAAGAGAGCCCAGGATCCTCTCCTGAGTCCTGCGAGAAGCTTTCCTGCACTTGAGGAACTGCCTGGTAGCCTTGGCTATCTCTCTCCTTTTGGCTGGTGGAAGAGACAGTCTGTGTGAGTCTAGGTCCCACTGGATACCTAGCCACTGAAACCGAGCCTCCGGAGTTAGACGGGATTTTTCCCTGTTTATCTGAAAGCCTAGGGACTCCAGAAACTCGATCACTATGGCTGTAGCTCTCCGGCATTCCCCGACGGTGGATGCCCAGATTATCCAGTCGTCTAGGTATGCGGCTAGCATGATCCCCCGGGACCGTAACTGCTGTACTACTGTCTCTGCCAGCTTGGTGAATATTCGGGGCGCTATGTTAAGCCCAAATGGCATGACTCTGAATGCATAAGCTTGCCTTCCCAGCCTGAATCCTAGGTAAGGAGAGAAGTTTTCGCAGTCGGGACGTGATAGTATGCGTCTGAAAGATCTATAGGCGTGGTGACGGCTCCACGAGGAAGTAGAGTCCGCACCTGAGAGATTGTAAGCATGCGAAATTTGTCGCATTGTATGTAAAGGTTGAGACGAGACAGATCCAAGATTACTCTTTGTTGGCGGAGCCTTTTTTGGGACGCTGAACAGTCTGCCTTGGAATTTCAGGTGCCTCACTTTCTTTATGGCCCGTTTTGGAGTAGTTCTTTCCGCAAAGTCCCACAGGGCTTGTGAAGGGGGTTGATGGAACCTGACCCGAGGTGGTGGGTCCTTGACCCAACTCCAACCCAGTCCCTTGGAGACTATACTGAGAGCTGTTAATCAGCTCAGTGGTCTGGTAAAACTAAGGTAAACTTACTTTGTGGGCCCACGGGCTGAAGGTCCACTGATTCCGAAACAGGTAAAGCCTCCCGCCTACCTGAATCTTCTCACTGGGAAGGGGAAGGTTTACTTCCTCTGCCCCGGCCACTCTTCCCCGGGAGAGGGACCGCAATGCAGCCCTGCCTCTGAAGGCAGCCCTTGCTCGGCTTCCCCTTGCATTTTTATTGAAGCCACGAAAGGAACCATGGCTTTCAATGGATGGATTGTACGCCGGAGACGTCACAAAGGTGGGGGAGGCAAGGGAATGCTGTGCCGGCTGCACCAGCACAAACTGTTGGGGTTGGGCCTTTGAGGTGGAAGGCTGACTGACCAGTGAGACTGGTACAGCGTGAACTACGGTTGGGGTTTGTGGCCTCCCAAACTTCTTATACCTTTTCCCCGACCTGCCATGGGAACCAGAGGACTCTGAAATTTTACGTTTGGCGGGAATACCCCACCTGGAGCGGAGGTTCTGGTTGGCCCTGGTTGCTTACGCCAGGACATTGTTCACATCGTCCTCGGGAATAAATTAGCCCCCAAATCGAGCTTTTCATCAGTTTATTAGGCTCGTGCTAATAGTGGCGTCCGCAAAAATATGTTTGCGACAGTTCGTCCTTGCCACTGTAAAGTCAAACAGGTCTGCTTGGAATCCCGCCAGCAGAGATTTAGTTAAGACCTGGAAAAAGGGTTCATCTGCATACAGCACAGATGTCGCCTCTGCCATACACAAGGAGTTCATTGCGGCTCAGCCAACACCTAGCGTCGAACTCCGGCTTCAGGAGGGCCTCCGGAATTTTGGGAAGCTGCTCACTGAAGAGAGTGGACGCACAGTCTGGGTCCAGCTTGCCCGCCGTAAAGGTGGACGGAACTTCGTTCCAGAATTCGGAGTCACCGGGGAGGACCAGAGAGGTGGGATCAGTCTCCCGGAGCTGCGGCATCGACTTACCCTCCATGCATGCCTGGACAGTTGCCTGAGCCACTTTTGACATGCAAGGAGTTGCTATCCTATCCCCCAAAGAAAACATTGTAAAATTTCCTTTGAAGGGGGTCAGCTTTGTGTTTTCAGCTTCCCACTCCGTAAGGGTGCGAAGCAGAGCCGATTGAGCCTGATCCCTAGGAAAGATGACTGTCTCCTTAGGGACCTTATCTGTTCTCACCCAAGCTTCCTCTGTCAGTCTAGCGAAGCCTGGGTAGGGGGGACGCAGACCTGGAGGAAAGAACTCCAACTCCTGAAGTCTGCGTGTCCCTAGGCCCTCAATGGTTAAAGTATCCTCATGCTGGGGGGCATGAAGAGCCAAGCGCCAAGGGTTCCCCTTATCGAAAGGAGGAAGGGCGGAGGCGTCCGGAATGGTGAAGGACGGAGCTGCCTTGCCGGAGCTCACGAGCCCGGAGATCTTGGTCTCCTGGCTCTGCAGCTTTTCCAATGCCGTCTTCCACCTCTCATCCATCTGCTTGTTGATCGTATCAAGCAGCATGCTTGCCAATTCCTGGAAATTGGAAGCAGGTTGACGAGGGGGGCTGGCTTTGGCTGCCCTTGCTCTCGACCCCTTTACAGAGGGAGTGTCACTAGCAACGAAAGCCGCCAGGCTAGAAGCCCGTGACTTCCCCGGGGGAAAGGTAGTTGCCTTGCAGGAGGAAGAGGACTTATATTCCTTACCTTTCAGTGACTTTTTTACCTTGGGGATGGTCGATGTTGACCTATCTCCAAGGTAGGAGGACTTCTGGAAACCCTGGAAAGAAGATACAGAGGATGAAGGGGAATTAAAAAGGGAGTCCGCTCCCCCTGCCTCACTTACCTCCCTACCTACCTCCTGGTCCGGTTCCACATTCATGGGCTCCAGGTCCAAGTTAATGGCCGCCACTTCCGCTGTTATGACATCCTGGGAGGGCTGCGTCGCTTCCCGGATATGTTCAATCAAAGGGGCTGCCACTTCTGCTGGGACAGCCGCAGCGAACCGGGCGCCGGGGAAGAGGAGGCTACAGATGGCCTCCGACAGAACATATGGCCTCCCCGATGGGACGTTCCTCCCAAAGCCAGCCACCCAACTCCTAAGGGTGGCCAAGGAAGCGTTGCGAGAAGCTTGATTGGCCTGAAAATAACAAGGACTAAGTAACTGCGCACCAAGGACTTAAAATATATATAAGGAATATAACAAAAACCTTATAAACTATCAAATAAACCAAGGAATCAGGTAAACTAAGGGCCGTAACTTTAGGCTTACCGACTCATCCTGGAACTGTTCAAACAAGGCGTAGCACACTTCACATCCATCCGGGTACCAAATGATCAAGTCTCCCACCCTGACTGCGCAGCCGGAGTGGGAGCGGCAGACAACATGGCCGCAGGGTTGGTGCAGCACTGCGGTGCACCCGGACTCCTGGCAGCGTACCGTCTGTATGGATAAACTGTATATGAGTATGCTTAACTGAAGGCATGCCGGAGTAAATCCGGCGGAGATAGGGGCCTTATGCTCGAGCAGATAACAGGTCATGCAATTAGCAGATTAGTCCTACCGGAGTATTCCGGTGAAGCAAACAAACAATATTCATGGCAGATAAGTTAAGGAACGCCGGAGTTAAACCGACGGAAATAATATCTACCTTGACCTTAAATCATGCAACATGACAGAGTAAGTTAAGTGACGCTGGATATAATCAGACGTGAATGATATATATATCTTAACCTAAAGTCATGCACACTCAGAATTAAATATAATTGCCATAGGTGCCGGAGACCGGCAGAAAATTCGCTGGTTAAATACATGGAATAGCAGTTTTTTAAATGCTGGACATGTCATTCCAGTACTGAGACCCCGAAAACCCGCTACCCCGCCACTGGTTACTATGTAGGGGCGGAGTGGTTCACTATTAGGCAGTTCTCGTATGTCCATAGGAGAACGTAAGTGAGTAAAACCAACCTACTAAAACCAAAGACCACCGGAGTGGAAAAGGCTAGCGGCAACGGGGTACCGACAGAGTCAGCTAGGGTTGTGTAAGCCCTGAAAGTGTCCGAGTTCCGCGAACCAATGAGGAAGCGAACAAGCGAAACACTAGCGAGGTGTGTGACGTTAAACGGATACCAGGAGGGTGGATAACCCTGATTGGAGACCCGTCTAGTTCCCCCTAGAGAGTGACGGCCCGAGAGGACGACGCCCACACACGGGGAGGGATAACACATCACCTGCTATACAGGGGAAAGGTGGGGAGTAACGACATGGCTGTGTCACGATACTTCAAGGTCGACTGAGTGGGGAAACCACCAGACACTGGCCTCAACCCCTTACTAGGTGTTGAGATGTACCGAGCCTCCCCCCAAAGGGGGAAGAAGACACTTGCCAGAAGTTACGAAAAGAGGTTAGGCTAAGCACATTGGATTACTGCAACCAAACTCCCATCTTTTCCCTGAAGACGAAGCCTATAAAGGGAAAAAGAGGGAGAGAGTGGAGGAAGGGGAGGTAGGGGGGGACTGTGAAGGGGAGAGAATTTTTGTTCAGAAGGCCAACCAAAGACCGACATGTAGGGCACAGGGCTATGCATTGCGAATCACTTTTCTCCCTTCATTATAGGGGGAGAAGGATTAACAGAGAATCCAAGCATACCCAAAACATACGGAACAGAGGATGGAACAACGAACGTGGCGCTCCTTTCACCGGCCCACACCTCCTTCCACGACTCAAGCGACAAAGTCGGGAGAGAAGGGAGCAGAGTCAATGAGCAAAGCTAACCTACGTAGCCTAACCCATCGATTAAGGCGAGAGGGTCAGGCTAGTACCACAAAACACAAAATATACTGCTAAAATTTAACCAACAACAATACATCAATACATAAACAAGTCAAAATTATAAAATAATAAACGCTTGTGCTAGGGGTATGTTCTACCCAAGCGAAGCGAACAGGAAGTGGGCAACCAAAATGGCCACTCCTGACGCCAAGCTAAGGTAATATTAATCCATAAATATCCATGTCATCCATTGTATCACAATTCAGAAAAACCGACTGTAAGACAGCACCAGCCTGGGGAACAAAATCTACTCGAGCGAAAGCCAAAAAATTCTTTATGAAGGGTTTAAAAGCATAAAACCATGGGAGGGCGCTCCCTAAAGAATTGATACTAACACCAGTATTAATACCAGCACACTGGCCCGCTCAATGTAGATAAAATTCCCCAAAATGAACTTCCTGAAGGGGTAACGTCAATTATAAGACAAAACATTAATGTAAATGACCCAGCGAAACCTCTACTGAACTGGTCTGTAGAGGCATACCGCTAGGTCATCATGGCGGCCGGGCGAACGCAGAGGAACGCCCGGTATTTGACCCAATAATTATTAAATTAAGGGCCAAATACAGCCTCGATACAACTAAAACCCCGCTAGGGGAGGAGTACTTAACTTAGTGGCGGTGATTTCAGTGACAGAAGACATGATATTCCAAATTAACTGTGAAAAATACAGAGCACAAGCAAGGCGTGTTACTAGAAACGCGTGCTAAAAAGGAATGAGGGTAGGTGGCGCTCAGGTCGTCAGGTACAGGCAGGGTGAGTTGCCGTTGGAACGGCTCTTCTCGTACTGGGGGTTATGACATCGGGACATTCTACAGAGTTAGGTCCTGTGGTAGTGGACATATTCACTCACCCTACTCTATACCGACACCTGTTACATAATAGGTGATCGCTCTGAGGGTAGTAACCTCAGCATTCCCGTTGGCCTTCTTTCTCTGGTATATTTAGCAATATTTATACCTAGAAATGTGTGCTCAAGGGACATTTCACCGGCTGACACAGGTCCGAAGCTCAGAAATAAGTTTTTCCTACATCAAAACCTGTTTTAGAAGATTGTCACCATTTTTGTTGTCAGATTTTACCAGATTATATTGAATTTTAATCCATCGTAATATATGTCAGTTATGAATGTATTTAATGGTATGTAGAAATTAAATTAATTTTTGGTGAAATTTTCTTTTTATGACCAAATCTGTTTTTTATCAGTTTAATGACTTAAGTCAATTAGTGAGGTGCATTAAGGTTTTTAGATTAATTTTTGCACCAGCAGTTTGGCCTTTGTACTATGTAATTAGTTTGAGTAAAGCTGTGTAGTAGTAATATTATGAAATTGGTTATAGTCTTACAAGTTAGAGAACATAATCATCATAACAGTATCCTTTCTTTGTTGAGTAAAGATTTGTTAAAAATTCCTGTGATTTCACTCATATTCAGTATTTTACATTCTTTTAGTATATTATTTATTTTTGCAGGCTTTCTTAAATTCTTTCAAATCCGTAGCCACACTTGAACGAAATGTGGAAAGGTGCAAGTTGATTATAGATGGGGAAGAAGCAAGATTGGGTGTCCAGTTGACTTGTCGATATGGAATTGTCAAGACGTATAATTTATCCTTCATTGAATGTGAAACATTACAGGTATGAGCATAGTTTTAATTTTAGTTGGTTTCATCTCAAAACCCATTACTGTACTTAGCTTCAGCTTTTTTTTGCATCTGAGCAAACTTTCCAAACACCTCACAGGAGGAGAATCTTTCCAGTCCCTTGATTATTGGGATCTTCATTTTTTGGAACTCGACTTTCAGTTTTAGTAACCATAAATTAATCATCAATCTGACACATGTGGACCACAAACCAAGGCCCAAAGATATATGATATATATATAAATTTTAAAAAATTTGAAACAACTGCTCTCCAATGGTTGGCAATGTTGCGTGGCCTCAGGAAAATGTTGGTAACACTGCTTACACTTGTAAACAGACTAAGAAAAGGTGTTGGGGGGAGGGGGAGACTTGGAGAAGTTTCCAAGGTTGGCGGGGGACTCAGATGGCTAGGCTGTTTAGAGGAATCCAATCAGAGAAGAGATTGTCTTGGAAGGTGGGTGGAACTGGGAAGTAGTTTCCCTGGTTGGGAAGGGATGCAGTGTTGGATGGATGTCAAGGGCTAGGTAGACATCTGACATGCTAGAGCTGGTTTTATTTGTGATTGTATGATTTTTCCACATATTGTTAAAGGATATGCATAAAACAGTATTGTAACAAAGCAAAATAAATAAGGAAGAAAAAGAGTGAGAGAGAGAGAACAATTGAGGTATGCTTTAATTGAAGCCTGTACAGTAACACACACATTTCTTCACTTTTTTATTTATATTTAATGTTATTCTCATTTATATTTTTGCTGTATTTTCTCTTTTGTATTATTTGGAATGAATCTTACCTACTGTTAAAGTTAGCTTTATCTTCTTGCCATTTGGTGTGATCAGCATTTTAAAAAAATCTAAATACGCTTGGCTAACTCGCTAGGACTGTCTTTGTATTCACTTGTTTCCCACCAGATGGTGCTGGAATGTTTATGTTCTGTCATATTTCTTCATGCTGTCATGTTAAACACATGGTCGTGATTGACCTTAGACTATATTTTGATGATTTCTGGCTAATTTCTCCTGTTTGTCATTGTGATTGTTTTCTGTCTTTGCTTTATGTCATCTACAACAAGCAGAGCTGAAAGCATTAGGCTGTATAGGAAAGTTTTGAAAACCGATTGTTTAGGTTTTGCCGATAACAGTGAAGCCATGTTAGCAGCTATGTTAGACTAGCTGCACAGACTTGAGTGTGGTTTTCTTGATATGTAGATTATGGGTGTTTGATGAGAGGATGTAAATTTTTGTAAGTATCGGAAGATGTTAGAGGCTGATAGTTTATGTAGACAATTAGGGCACACCAGCAGCCTACTCAGTTTTTTCCTTTTGTCTTCTGGTGTTGCTCCTCCTCCTTCATTAGCCTACCTGATAGCCTAGGTTAATTCCTCTCTCTCGCATTCTGCTCCGTTGTCTTTTGCTCCCTAGGTGGTTCAGGAGAAAAATAATAATAATTGCCCTATATTCTTTTATTAGTTAGGTTTTGATTAAAATATTAGGGCCAAAATTGCCCTCCCCTCATGTTTTCGACCATTTTCGATTTCCCCCACGAGAGAAGTTGTCAGAGCCTTGCTTCTGTCGTAGCCCACCTTCTGGACTGCTCTGCATCAGTTGGTTGTCTGTTCTGACAGGTAACCAAGGCATGCCTCAGGACCAAGGTTCTGTGTCCTTTGACATCTCTCTGTCACCGTTTTTTCTGGTTCAGTTTTGGCACCGAGCTGCCACACAGCTCCGGCCGGATGGGTTCTGTGGTTTGACTTGCCTTAGTTGGCTCCAGTGTTGCCAAGTGTGACATCCTGAAATCTGCTAAACATAGTGGTTTTTCCTCTAAGTTGGCAACACTGGCTGACTCCCATAACATCCCTTTGGAAAGTGTATTGTGATGTAGGTGGTTGGTAGTGTTAGAATTTCAGACATTTTACGTTTGCCTCAGTAGTCCTGAGCCTTTTGTCAGCTCTGCTGTTTTCTTTTGCCCCCGGTATCATATTTGTTACCTTGTGACATTTATTTCTTTTTGTATAGCAGCTCATCCTTTTCGGCCACTAACTTATTTAGAGTGAGTAGCCTGGTGATAGTCAGCTCTTGCTTTTCAGTATTCACCTCTCGGATGCCTTCACAGTTATGTGATGATGTCATGCAAGAAACCTCTTCCCCCTCCGGGCAGGCGACACCACGGCTGTCAAGGTTACTTAGTGACGTCGCACAGGAACTTTCTCCTCCACTTGTGCAGGCGGCTTCATTCAAGGCCACCAAGACTGCTTCATCTGTCAACTCTGTTTTGTGGTGACATCATGCAAGAACCCTCTTGCGTCCCCATCCTCTGTCCAGTACTTACTCTGGCATCCTGTGACGTCTTTACTGACACGTTCCTCTGTTTAGGGTTTAGATTTAGTGTTTGAACCGTGATTTGGTTGATTCTTTTTCAGTATTTAAGCGGTGCATAGCTAGCTTTGTTCCGCTTTCACTTCCTTTTGCCGAGGATGATTCCATTAACGGGCCCCATATAGTTTACTTATACCTCAGCTCCTGTTAAAACGAGTGAGAAGTTACACTGATTATGGTAGGCTGCTTTATCATGAAGTGGAGACTTTGGGAAATGGATTATCAGTTGAAGAGAAAAGGAAACTTTTTAGTGTTATTAACTCTGCTCCTAACTCAAGCAGTGTTTTGTGATTGCAACTGTGTTTGTAGAGTGAGCCTTTTTATGCCAGCTTTCAGATACCACTGCATCTTTTTCCATTTTTGAAGCTGCTTAGAGCTGGTTTAGGACTTGCATCAATATATGTTTTTCACCACCACCTGTTCAACTTCCAGTTTCAAGTGCTTGGACCTAGGAAACAAAGACTTCTGGTAAGGTAATTTGGCCAAGTTGTGAGGCAAAAGTACCTGTGAATGCAGTATTTAGTTCTTAGTGTTACAGCCCGATTAATGTAAGAGTAATTTATGTGTGTAATGTTTTTGCATGCATATGTAGGTATGTAGTATATATATTGCGATGAAGGAAAATTCTTTCCAAGCGACCTCACCAGTTTTTACATCTGTAATGTAACAGAGAAAGAAATAAAATTCATTTCAGTTGTTGTAATTACTAGAACTGTGGGTTTTTATTCACCCCTTCATAAACTCGCTCCTTCATTCCCAAAATGGTTAAGCCTTTAATCCTTCTCTTTGTTCAAAATGACTGCCTAAGGCCTTGTTTCCAGGTGACCTTTGAAGATGCCTTCTCGACGGCGTCAGACTACGGGCAAGGGAGAAGCCAAAAAAAAAGAGAAAGTTGGCACCGCACCGCCTGGGCCTTGGTAACCTCTCCACGAGCTCTAACTGGATGCTATGTGCTCGCTATAGAAAACGAGACAAAGATTGACCTTTTGCGCCATTTATCTGGATGACCAGGCATAATCCCCGAGGTTAGAAACAGACACTGCAACAGCAGTCGAGAGAGAGAAGCACTCGGAACTCCCCAGGGACAGATGTCCTTTCCTCTGCCTGTCTCTTGTACCCTCCACGTGTTTGACCTTGAGGTTTGAACCAGTATACTTTGTAATGGCATCCCCTTAATTCCCCCCTCCAGTGTTGGCGCCCTATTGAACGAGGGCATCGTCATCTTGATGGCGGTAATGTACCAGAATAAGGATTTTTAGTCAGTCACGATTCCTGTTGTAATGATGGAAATCCTTCTATTGAATTAATGACAATACCCTTCATAATTGGTGGACTGGAAAAAAAAAAAAAGTGTCATATTTACTTCTCCATATGTCATACTTATTTATACTACTCATGGCTTGATATGTCAATTGTCCTGGCTTACATTCGGAGGCTACCATTCATTTTAGGACAATTAACTCAGACTAGCCTATACATAACGACTCAATCCTGGGCATCAATTCTACTGTTCATACCACTCTTGGTGAACAACCTCACTATGTATTTTTCTCTCATAGAGCACCCAGACAAGTGACTAGTGTGTTACCCACAATTACTGATGATGTAGAAGACTCTGCCATTGCAAAGGCGCATGAGATAATACAGAAAACTCATAGAGAGATGGCCAGCAAGTATCGTGCAATAGCCAATCAAAAGAGGAAAATGAGAAAGTGGATGAAAACACTCTTGTATGGGTTAAAAATGAAAATGTGATTCCTAGCACTAGTAAGAAACTAAACCACAGGTGGTGTGGTCCATATGTAGTAACCAAAGTGTTTAGAGATGGTGCGAAATATGAGTTGAAAAACATGTTTGACCAAACCATAATTGAACGTGCTGCTGACAAGGTGAAACCCTTTATAGGACAAGAACAGTGGTTAGTAAAAATGCAGGAAATGGACGATATCACTCCTGATGTAGTGAATGAAAGAGTGCAAACCAGAGGTGCTAGTGGTATTGTTCCTCCCACTAGGTTAATCGAAGAAATGTGAAATCATTGTATTTTTTTTATATAATGCATTGTGTATTTTTGTATTTTCTGTGAGGAGTATTTTTGTATTTGCATGCTTTAGACAATTTTTATATATAACCGTTGTATTAACTTCCAAATGTATTCTTGTATATTGTATTCTTAGGTCATAGATCTGATAATGACACTGCATGTTTTGTGTACAGGGAACTTGTACTCAGTTGAGTTTTGTATGAAGAGTAACCCGTCCAAAAGCTTTACAAACTCTGGTTGAGTTGTTCAAGTTATGTGACTGATGTGTAAGTTAGTCATTAGGATGCTTTAAGAGGTATATTATCTTCAAAGGAAAGTTGTTCCTGCTTATGGTTGTTGAGTGAATGAACCTGCATGACGATGTAAGCGAGTGTTGTGAGAAAAATGATCATAAGTGATTATACCCCTAATGAGGCGTGACTAGATCTTAACTGAATTTAAGATCACTCTTACATAAGTGTTTAGCCTGGTAAAGTTATTAGGATGGTTAGGTAGAAACGCGCCTTAAGGGTGGCGTCCCACAACTTGCTCTATATGTCTGTTAGCAGACCTTATTACTGATTAAATATTGCAGTTTATATCTCTGGTTGAGAGATAGGAAGTATTCACATTTTGCAGGACTTGTTATTGTTAGATTTATAGTCTACCCCATATTTTGTAATTTAAGGGATTGGTTGTCCTTGATAAATGAAAACCAATTTCCGTAGGGGTAAAGTGATGTAATGATGGAAATCCTTCTTTTGAATTAATGACAATACCCTTCATAATTGGAGGACTGGAAAAACGAATTGGTTTTCATCTTATCAATAAGTTGACTTAACCACTCGAAATTGAGATTGTCTATGATCGAGTGTGAGTACGTAAGTGTGTAATTTCAACCAAGTGTGTAGTTGCGTAAGCTCAACTCGCACTGTTCAAGACGTGTTTGGCGACTTCAGAGGGGAAAGGGATGTAGTTCCCCTTATTTTCATTTGAAATGCCATATTTCTGAGTCCAGTCGTGTCAGCCGGTGAAATTCCATTACAGCACGAATTTCTAGGTATAACCTTGCTAGATATACCAGAGAAAAAGAGCTTTCAGGAAAGCTGGGGTTACTACCCCCAGTCGAGCGTCTTCTAGGAAGACGCGGTTTAAGGAGGGGTGAGTGAATTACCACTACCACGGAAACCTACTCGAAAGATCTCTCCTATCAAAATCCCCGAACAGAGCGGTGAGCCGTTACAGCCCCACACCAAACACCCGCCAGGACGGCGACACCAGCGCCACCTACCTCATTCCATTTTCTAGCACGTGAAATCGCTTGTTTCTTTTGTGTGCTCGTCTCCATTATTTTGGAATTTTCTGCTTTTCAGTTCGATGGCGTCGAGCAGCTTTACCATTTCAAGTTAAGTACCATCTTCTTGTGGGGTTTTGTTCTATTTTTTGGCTGTTACGGTCTCGTATTTTCATAAATATTGAGATCTTATTATGTCGCCAAGCGTCCCCCGCCAGCCATGTCGTCAAGACTCCTTCTGTTCTTTTCAGTTGGAGTTGTCTCCTCGTCGTTATAGATAGATTTTGCCCCTTGGTTCCCTTCCTGGTGGTTCCTTGCGGTGGCTCCCCCTTATGAATTACGTTCAATTGGCCTACTGGGCCTTTGTGGGAGTGATGCCCGTCTAGGTACCCCCTCCAGGTTGGGTTCCTGTTTATTTTTGGTCTTACTAGGCTAATTAATTTTTGCTTGAAGATGGTGCTCTCTTTTAGTTTTATTTTTATTATTTTATTGGGTGGTTTACCTCGGTGGTGGCGGCAGCCTCAGATCTAACCGCTTCCCGTGGTAGGCTAACGCTCTCTGTTGAGCACATTTTAGTTTTTTATGAGTGATGGTTATTTTGTGGAGTAGGCTTGTTTGCTTCCATCCCCTTGCCCTGGGTGGGAGTTCAGGTTGAGGAGTTTTGTTGCTGTTTCCTCCGGGATCGTTTTTGGTGGGCAGAGTGAGCCCCTTAGTTCTCTTCCTCCATTGGGGGAATCGAGTTCTTGGGATGTGTTTCCTCCAGGCTAGTCGCCCCCTTGCCCGCCATTTCGATCCCGGTTGGTTCTCGGCACAAAATTTCTCTCCCTGTTGCTTCCTCCTCCCTTCTTCCCTCCTTTTCCTAGCCTATATTAGGTTAGGTCCATATTAGGCTTCGCCTAGGTAGGAGTCGGGCTTTGTTGCGTTGCTTCCAGTCGTATTACCCTTCCAAGATTCATTGTCTGGGAGGTATGGTGCAGTTGAGCGGGTGAGCTTCTCCCCGTCTCCTGTTCCTTCCTGGTAGCCTACTCCTCCTCCCCCTCCTCCTCTCTCCAGCCTTGCTCTACTATGGGGGTGTGACGCTAGATGGCGTTTTCTCCGAGTTCAGGGACTTCTCCTGTCGGTTGAGGGATTCGCTCCTCCCATATCGTCCCTAGCATCGCTGTATTGGGGTTGGTGGTTTGTTTACTCGAACGATGTTCGAGTCACTATCCATTCCTCTCGTCTCCCGTCAGATTCGTTGATACGGTAATATATATATTGCTTCAGCCTATGTTATGAACATACGAGCATTTTACCCGTCTTGTTTCTCCGGCGGGAAGTAAGGGCGGAAGGTTTTTTCATTTTATAGAGGAGCGGATCCTTCCGTCCTCTTGAGTTCTTACCATCACTTTGTTACTGTTATTATTTTGTTATTGTTTTTAGATAAGTCTGTTTATCTACAGGAGTACTCTCCTTAATTCATTATATATTATATACGTGAGTCCGGTCCTATACCGGGGATTAGTTATTTTACTGGCAGCCCTTATGGTTAGTTCCTGGTCTCTCTTTCCTTCATTCCCCGAAATCATTCCGGGTCTGGAAAACCTTACCTTCCACTCTATGTAATTTAGAGCTTATTGGCCCAGTTTATGATAAGGAGTTCTTCTCCGCCGGAGTATTCGGTTGTAGTCGAAGTTTCCCGGCCTCGCCAGCTTTAGTTTGCTTAGGTGGGAGGTTCATGTACTTTTCTACTTACAGACTGTTCGCTGTGAGGAGCCGGGTGCACCGCCTCCTCCAACAACCTTACGGTCACGTAGTTTGCCGGACCCACGCTGGTTGTGCGGTCCGACTGGATGACCTGGTTGTCTGGCACCCTGATGGTTGTGAGGTTTGCTTCGCTCTCTGCACAACTGTCCAGGATGAGTCGGTAAGTGACAGTCTTTACATTACTCCTGCTTTATGCTCCTCATATTGTATATTGTATATTGTTTATGAGGTTCCGGAATGGTTTTCGTTCTTAGCTAATTGTTGGTTTTCTTACAGGCGGACGAAGCTTCCAAGAAGTCTGCCTTGGAATCCCTCCGGGCCTGGGTGGCTGGGTTTGGCAGGAACGTTCCTGTCCGGGAAGCCCTACGTCCTCGACGCCAGGTTGAGGACTTGCTCTACCCGGCGCACGTGGGTGGCGGCCGCAGTGCCTGAAGACCTTGCCACCCCTATCATCCAGCAAACCGGGATGAGACCCAGCCACCAGCGGATATCCTCTACGCTGAGGTCTCGGAGGATGTAGCCGCCATGGATCTTAACCTGGAACCGATGAACATAGAGCAGGACCAGGTGGTAAGTGGTGAGGTAAGTGAGGTTGTTGGGGCGGGCCCCCTTTATTTGACTCCCTGCTTCATCCATATCTTCTTTTCGCAGGTTTTGTGAAGTCTTCCTCCTTGGGTGATAGAGCTCCATCTGCTATCCCCAAGTTGAAGTTGAAGACTTCATGGAAGGCGAAGGGCTACAAGTCCTCGACTTCCAAGAAGGCACGCCCTTCCCCGTCGAAGGCTAAGGTTTCAGGACCTGTAGCCTCCGGGGAGCAAGTCTGGTTCCTCCAGCAAAGGTGTGAGTAAGAGGGCTGCAAAACCAAGCCCTCCTCGCCAACCTGCTTTGAAAACAGAGGCCTTTGCCAATCAGCTCTATAAGCGATTTTACAGAGGACCTAGATTCGAGATTTAACAAAATCTCCGAGAAGTTGGCCAGTCATGATAACATACTGGCGGGAATGGCTCACCACCCTGGCCGAACCACAGTATGTTATCCCCGACACTCACGGACCTCCGCCGTTCGATGTCGGTAACCCTTGGCGATTCGCACCGGGCCATCCAACATGATGGCAAGCTGACACTTGATGGTCTTGGCACGAGACGGTTGGAGGAATTGGAGTTCTTCCCCCGATCTCCTGCCCCCTTACCCAGGCTTCGTGAGGCTTTACGGAGGAAGCTTGGATTCGGTCAGACAAGGTTCCTAGGGAGACTGTCATCGTCCCTAGGGACCAAGCTCAGTCGGCTCTTCTGCGCACTCTGGACGGAGTGGCAGGCAGACAATACGAAGTTGACTCCTTTCAAGGGCAACTTTACTATGTTCGCCCTGGGAGACAACCTACCCACCCCTTGCTTGGACAAAGTCGCTCTGGCTACGGCCGAGCGTGAATTTCGATGGTAATCCGTTACCACAGCTAAGGGAGACAGACCCTACTTCCCTGGTATTCCCAGGAAGTAATGAGTTCTGGTTAGACGCCCGTCCACTTTCACGGTCGGGAAGCTGGACCCCTTCTGCGCTTCCACACGACCAGTGAGCAGCTCCCCAAGCTGCCGGAAGCTCTTTTGAAAGCGGAGTTTGATGCTCGGGTTAAGATTAGCCCGGTCCTTGAACTCCGTGTGCCTCACGGAAGCTACTGCCGTCTCCTGCTCGGACAGAGCCTTTCTTCCAAGTTTTGGCTAAATCCTTGCTGGCAGGCTTCCAGTCTGACTTATTTGAATTTATCATGGCCAGACTGGAATGTAGGAAGTTCATCTTTGCCGATGCGACTATCCGCCACGAGCCTAACAAGCTCGTGAAAAGCTCGATCTGGGGACCTAACCTCTTCCCTGAAGAGGAGGTCACGAATGTTATGGCCGATGGGCTACAGCGGCCAACCAGAGTCTTCGTTCTCGCTGGGGCATTTCGGCCTATAAGCGTAAGACCCCAGAATCGGCCGCCCCCAATCGAGAGGAGGTAAACGCTTCAGGAGGCATAAGAGGCCCCACCATCAGGCGGTAGTCCAAGCCGTCCCGGTCTCGGCAGTAGCGCAGCCTTCCACTTCCAAGGCTCACCCCCAACAGTATGTGCTGGTCCAACCAGCTGCACCCTCCTATGTGGCCTCACGGCGTACAACCCCACATATGAGGCCGTGGTTACTTTCACGGCCTTAATAGGGTTGCAAGGGGGAAGAGGCAAAGCCCCTCATAGAGGGAAGCCCAACACCACCCCAAGGGGAAGACCTGGACGTGGTAGGGGAATAAACCCACTCCCTCCCACTGAGAGAACACAGGTAGGCGGTCGCCTGTTTTGGTTCAGGGACCAATGGACCTTCAGCCCTTGGGCACACAGCATTGTGTCCAAAGGACTAGGATGGAGCTGGATCAAAAACCTCCTCCTCTAACCAGGTTTTACCAGCCACCCACATCAATCCTAAAGGATTACGTGACAGAATTGCTCAACAAACGAGCAATAAAGAAAGTAAGGCACCTAAAGTTTCAAGGCAGGTTATTCACTGTTCCCAAAAAGACTCCGATCAGCAAAGAGTGATCCTGGATCTGTCGCGTCTAAATCTCTACATAAAATGCGACAAATTTCGCATGCTTACGGTAGCTTGGCACGGACTCTACTTCTGCGTGGAGCCGTCACCACCTCTATCGATCTTTCAGACGCTTATTATCACGTCCCCGGTTGCGCGGAACTTCTCTCAGTTCCTCGGTTTCAGACTCGGGAATCAAGCCTACTCCTTCAGGGTCATGCCCTTCGGTCTGAACATTGCGCCCAGGATATTCACAAAGCTGGCGGACACGGTAGTACAACAACTCCGGTCTCGAGGGATATCCCTAGCAGCATATTTGGACGATTGGATAATTTGGGCACCAACAGTTCCGGAGTGTCAGAAAGCTACGTCCATAGTCATCAATTTCCTGGAGTCGCTAGGTTTTCAACTGAACAGAGAGAAGTCCCGCCTGACTCCGGAGTCCCGGTTTCAGTGGTTGGGTCTCCAGTGGGATCTGTCATCTCACACGCTGTCCCTTCCGCCTCCCAAGAGGAAAGAGATAGCATCTCTCACCAGGAGATTCCTCAAAAATCCATCAGCATCCCGCCGGTCCCAAGAAAGGGTCCTTGGATCTCTTCAGTTTGCCTCAGTGACAGACCTGCTATTAAAAGCGAAATTAAAAGACATAAACAGAGTGTGGCGGAGTCGAGCCAATGTCAAGCTCAGAGACAAGGTCTCCTCTATTCCTCAAATCTTAAAGACAAGATTGCGACCTTGGACCTCGGTCAGAGGCCTGTCCAATACAGTTCCGCTTCAATTTCCCCCTCCGGCACTAGTTGTTCACACAGACGCTTCCCTAAGCGGCTGGGGGGGATATTCACCAAAACAAAAAGTACAAGGAACGTGGTCCACAATGTTTCAGCAGTTCCATATAAATACCCTGGAAGCTATGGCGGTCTTTCTAACTCTGAAGAAAATCCGCCCCCCCAACCGGATTCATATCAGGTTGGTATTGACAGCGCAGTGGTAGTTCATTGCATCAACAGGGCGGCTCCAAATCAGGCCGAGTAAACCAAGTAATGGTTGCTATCTTCTCCCTGGCGAACAAGCACGGCTGGCACCTGTCAGCCACCCACCTAGCGGGGGTACGGAACGTGGTGGCGGATTCCCTGTCCAGGACTACTCCGTTGGAGACGGAGTGGTCCCTGGACGTGGAATCTTTCAAATGGATTTGCCGCCGGGTTCCGGGCCTCCAAGTGGATCTGTTCGCAACGGAGAGCAACTTCAAGCTCCCCTGTTATGTGGCCCCCAACCTGGACCCTCAGGCGTACGCCATAGACGCAATGACAGTAGATTGGAACAATTGGGAGAAGATTTATCTTTCCCCCAATAAATTTACTGCTGAAAGTTTTACACAAACTCAGGACATTCAAAGGTCAATTAGCCCTAGTAGCCCCTATTGGCCGAAGAGCAATTGGTTCCCTCTTCTTCAGGAACTGGGATTACGGAGTCTTCGGATTCCCAAGCCCATTCTGACTCAGACAGTACAAACCAAGACTGTGTCAGCTTCCTCAAGAATTCAGAATGCCCTAGTTTTATGGACTTTATAAAATTCGCAGCCCAAAAAAGGAGCGAACATTGACCCTGTCAACACTCTGTTTTTAGAATCAGATAAAAGAGATTCTACTATTAGACAGTATGACTCAGCAGTCAAAAATTAGCCTCCTTCCTAAAAGCATCTGAAGCCAAAATCATGACAGCTAATTTAGGAGTTTCCTTCTTTAGATCATTGTTTGAGAAAGGCCTTGCTCCGGCCACTATTACCACAGTCAAGTCAGCATTAAAGAAAGTATTTCTTTACGGCTTTAAAATCGACCTTACAGATTCCTACTTTTCATCTATCCCCAGAGCAAATTGCGTCTGAGACCAGTATCACGCCCACAGTCTGTTACGTGGTTTCTCAATGACGTCCTCAAGTTAGCATCAGAGATGGATAACTTTCATTGCTCTTATCAGGATCTGTTAAGGAAGACTTTATTTTTGATTAGCTTGGCTTCAGGTGCTAGAATCTCAGAGCTGTCGGCTCTCACTAGAGGTGATAATTATGTGAACTTCCTCCCGTCTGGAGAGGTCCTCCTTTCCCTGACCCTAGATTTTTAGCTAAGAACGAAGACCCACAGGACAGGTGGTCTCCTTGGAAAGTGGTGCCCCTTCCTCAAGACCAGTCTTTATGTCCAGTTTATACACTTAAATCTTACCTTTTAAGAACTCCACAGAGTAAGTCGGGTCCTCTTTTTATCAGGGGAGAAAGGTGGTACTCTTTCACTAAATGCTATAAGACAACAAATTCTATATTTCATTAAACAGGCCAACCCAGATTCAGTTCCCAAGGTTCATGACATTCGAGCAGTTGCTACTTCCATTAATTACTTTCATAATATGGACTTTTTCGGAGTTATCTAAATTTACGGGTTGGAAATCACCTCTAGTGTTTAAACGCCACTATTTAAAAATCGCTCAAAGCCCTGAAATTTTCTACCATAGCTGTGGGAAGTGTCATCTCCCCACCTTAATTAATCATATCCTTGTCCTTTCCTTTCCCCCCGCCCGCCTGCCTCATTTACTTCTCTGCTTATTCTCCTGGTTGATTATACCTCACTGCCTGGCTCCTCATATTGATGTTTCTTGTACCTGTTGATGGAAAAAGTGTAATCTGACATGCCATGATTGTTTTTTCTTATGGGTACTGGACAGTTTTTATTTGGCTCCACGTACCCCAGATATATGTATATGTTAATGCTCATTGATTTTGTCTCTTACGTGTTTAGCCTAAGTTTACGTGTATAGTATTAAGGTTATATTTGCAGTTATTTTATGCGCTTTTCATGTTTCACCTTGCTTTAAGTAATTTTAAGGTTTTTGGGGCTTCTTCTCCGTCGTGTCAGGGGACCTCCCACGTTTCATAGTATTAAGTTTTGATGTGCCTTAGATTTAGTATGCCTTAGTCTTAATATTCTTGCTACACGGAAGAGATTGCTTAATTAAAATTATTTTGGTAAAACTTTTGCCTTTTCTTCAGATTACCCCCCATTTCTTTTTCCTGGTAGTTGCAGCCTTGGCATGATTCTCTATCACGATTTCACCGGCTGACACGGGACTGGACTCAGAAAAGGGATTTTGACAAAGGAAAAATCTATTTCTGAGGAAGGTCCCGTGTCACCCGGTGACCCTCCCTGAATCACCTAGTACTCTCCCCCCCCTCTTGCACATGCCAAGTCTGGGGTTAGTGCTAGCATGGAATGAGGTAGGTGGCGCTGGTGTCGCCGTCCTGGCGGGTGTTTGGTGTGGGGGCTGTAACGGCTCACCGCTCTGTTCCGGGATTTTGATAGGAGAGATCTTTCGAGTAGGTTTCCGTGGTAGTGGTAATTCACTCACCCCTCCTTATACCGACGTCTTCCTAGAAGACGCTCGACTGGGGGTAGTAACCCCAGCTTTCCTGAAAGCTCTTTTTCTCTGGTATATCTAGCAAGGTTATACCTAGAAATTCATGCTGTAATGGAATTTCACGGGTGACACGGGACCTTCCTCAGAAATAGATTTTCCTTTGTCAAAATCCCTTTTCTCCCTTGTAAAAGGTATGCACATATCTTAGTTTATGTTGTACATGTTGCCATAACACTTAATAGTGTTTTTGTGTATCTTTGCCTTAATGTAACAGCAAATTACCGAGAGTTGTTATGGTAATGTTACGTAAGTTGCAACATGATGAGCTTGCATGTGGTTGCAGTGCCACCAACCATAGGCTAAGATGTGTGATATTCTTCCATAATTATAAGTTCTTGACTTCAATTCCACCTCTTATGCATGAAAAGCCAGGCTAACTGTGTAATGTAACAGTTAAGTTAGGCATGAGCACAGCATAGCCTAGGCTAAGGACTGCATGCTGTTTGGCACAAGATGGCTGTCCTAAATGAACTTTTTGTATTACAATCTAGGGCATTCGTATTACAGGAACCAGTATAAGTACCTATGTAAGAACCAGTTCTAAAAGCTGTGGAAGGAACATTAGGATTAAATTGTTTACACCATGTAACCTACTAAGAAGCATTAAACAACCCGCGGGAGTCGGCATTTCCCTCAACCCTAACTACAAAATGAAGATTCGTCCGTCAGCGACGTCAAGTACCAGTCCAAGCTAAGAGTAATCCGGGACTTATTGACCTAGGCCGGTGTGTTACACTTGTTTGGCCTATGCCCAGGATTGAGTCATTATGTATAGGCTAGTCTGAGTTAATTGTCCTAAAATGAATGGTAGCCCTCCGAATGTAAGCCAGGACAATTGACATATCAAGCCATGAGTAGTATAAATAAGTATGACATATGGAGAAGTAAATATGAGACTGTTATTTCTCGTCAGATTTATTTTTTATTTCCATTGTGCGAGCACCTTCAGTACTGAGTGTTGAATTATCAAGTGTTAACGTAATTATCCATTTAGTGTTGAGCTGAGTTATTTGGCACCATTTGTGCATAATGTGTGTTTGAACTGTCAAAATAGGCAGTTCTAAGTGTTTTAGAAGGGTTCTAAGTATTCGCAGGTTTTAGCTATTCGCAGGGGAGGTATGGTATGCATCCCCCACGAATACCGGGGTTTACTGTACTTGTTAGAGTTTTATAACCATGTATGGCTTCGATATTTATTTCCTGATGAATGGCATAAAGCTATAATTATTCCTATCCCCAAACCTGGAAAAGATCCTAGTAATGTAAACAATTACAGACAAATTTATTTAACAAGTTGCTTATGCAAATTACTAGAGAAAATGGTAAATGCTCGACTAACATGGCACATTCGAGAAAATAAAATTTTGACTCCCACTCAATTTGGGTCACAATGTAACAGGTCTACAGTGGATTTCTGTGTAACTTGAAAGACCAAATACGAAGAGGATTTGAACGAAAACAAATTACTATCGCCGTCTTTTTTGACATTGAAAAGGCATATGATACTGTATGGAGATATGTAATATTAAATATGTTACATAAAAACAGCATCCATGGATATTTACCTAGGTTTATCCAAAATTTTCTGACAAATCGCACTTTTCAAGTGAGGATTGATGCTGTATTGTCAAGTACATTTCCACTTGAAAATGATGTTCCACAAGGAAGCGTCCTTAGTGGCACACTGTTTACTTTAGCAATAAATGATATCAGTAACAATCTACCTATCGGAATTAAAAGTAACTTGCATATGGATGATATTGCCATATGTTATTCAGCATCTCGCATAAAACACACAGAACGAATCATTAATAAAATATAGTAAAAATAGATGAGTGGGCCTCATCTGTAGGCTTTAAATTTTCTATACAAAAGACTCAAGCAGTAATGTTTCATAAAAATAAAAGTGGATAAAAGGTAAAGAAATAGATTTAAAAATCAGAAATCATTCCATACCAATTGGCCAAACAGTAAAATTTTGGGATTAGCATTGGATAAGCAGTAATGTTTCATAAAAATAAAAGTGGATAAAAGGTAAAGAAATAGATTTAAAAATCAGAAATCATTCCATACCAATTGGCCAAACAGTAAAATTTTGGGATTAGCATTGGATACTCACTTGAACTGGAAAGCTCACATAACATACATGAAATCAAAATGTAAAGGAGCATTAAACCTAATTAAAAAACTATCGAACACTACTTGGGGAGCTGATAGATGTACCCTTACTGTACTCTATAAAGCAACAATGCTGTCTGCCATTGATTATGGAAGCGAAATATATGGCTCGGCATCAGATGCAACGCTGAAAACATTAGACCCAGTTCATAATGAAGGCCTTAGAATATGTTCAGGAGCTTTTTGATCATCATCAACGTCTTCTTTACAAGTTGAATGCGGTGAACTACCTCTCTCTCTCTCTCCATAGAGAGCTAGTAACAATGATGAGTGCTCTAAGAATTCAGACAAATGATTCTCTAACCAAAAAATTATTTGGATTAAGAGATGTATTTATAAACAATCATCCACTTTTTTTCTCAGTTAGAGCTATAAGATAGTTTGAGTCACTAAATATAAATATACAGTTACCTTTAATATTAAAATTACTTCCTCCTTGGACAATGAATAAAATGAGAATTTGTGCACACTTAAAATATTTATCAATATTTATCAAAGAGTTATTCATATACCCCAGAACACCATAGACAACATACAGTAGAACATATAATCTGAAAAAGTCCACATTACGCAATATACACTGATGGATCTAAGTCGCAGTACGGAGTGGGGATATGCTGCAGTATCCCCAGACAAAAGTTATCAGTTCTCTCTACCGGATAATGCCTCAGTATTTACCGCTGAGTTATGTGCAATAGCATCAGCCCTAAAAATAATTAGAGAAGCGTTTGTAATAATTTTGAGTTTATAGGGACTCCAGAAGCGCTATAGAAACCATTCAAAGCTATAATAAAAAAAAAATAATATTGTACAGCAAATTAAGTTTTCTCTGCATAAATTGGATAATAATGAAAAAAAATATTGAAATATGCTGGATCCCTGTCCATGTAGGGATTAAAGGAAATAAAGAGGCTGATAAAACAGCTAAAGAAGCAGTCCACATGACAAGAACAAATGTAGACATTCCTATTAGTGACTGTTTAAGATACTGTATATAAAAACAACCATTGTAAGTAAATGGCAAAATATATGGAATGAAGAACCTGAAAATAACAAATTAAAACATAAAATCCAGTGTTGGAAAATGGAGTGCATCATGCCAGAGAGAGAGACACACACAAGTAATTCTGATGGGTCTTCAAATAGGACATACTCGTTTGACACACGGACGCTTAATGAACAGTCCGTGTGGCCCTCCTCCCGAATGCTCAGATTGCAAAGCTTTGATAACAGTTAAGCATGTACTCTGTGAATGTCCAAGATATTACCTGCAGCAATTATAAAATTTTGGAAATAGATCAGTAAGAGAAATTTTGTCAGAATCTTCAACATTTTCAGTAATACCCATTTTAATGTTCATGAGGAGCTGTAATTTAATTGATGAAATATAAAAAGTAATTAATAGAAATATGAAAATCCTTATGTGTCTAATGAATTTTAAAGCAACTAAATTTTAAAATTTTACTTAATTGATTTTGAATTTTAATACTGTATACCTTTTTTGTGAGTATATATGGAAACATGAGTATAAATTTATTTATTGTGTGAGTGTGTTCCAGTATGAAAGCATGTGCCTTTATGTAGCTTTTAATTTCATTTTCATTCATTCATCACTGCCAAGTGACCTATTTGGTCCCAGTGCTTAGGCTTCTAGCCTAGACCAGTCATTTCAACTAAATCCTTTGGGTCAGCCCTATGAGAGCTGATACTCAGCTCAGTGGTCTGGTTAAACTGTTTTAATAATAATAATAAGTACGCCTGCCCTTGCCTTGGTAGTCACCAACCCTACATCCTTAGGCCCTCCAGCCCAGGGTCTGATATATGTGGCACCTCCCCGAGGTAGATACCCCACCAGCCAGGTCAAGGCATTTGATGATTCTGGCACACAAATGTCCCTCATAAGGTAAGATAAAGTTCCCCATGGAGCTACCATTAACAGATGTAAACTTGTCATGATTGAAGGTATCAGTCACTTTAAGTTGATACTTCCTACTGTCAAGTTGAGGATCACGAGACCTCATAGATCTGAAATCTGCAACCTCGCAATAGGTAGATACATTCCTGGAGGTTATGACCTCCTCCTGGGACAAGATATCCAGGCCAGTACTGTGCCAGGCCCTGCCCCAGTGCCAGTGCCAAGGCACCAAACACATCTCCCTCCAGGAGATCCCAAACTTGAGTCACAATCCCTGCCAGTGCCACTTGGGTGCACTGAGCAGTGCCAGGTTCCGCCCGTCGTGAATGACGAGCAAATTCCAAATCAAATACTAGTGCCTGACGCTGCCTTAGTGCCAGTGCCAGAGCTTGCCATCGATCTCCATTCCAGAGATCCCAGCCAGGTCCCCTCTCTTCTCCCGACTTGTCTCTGCTACCAGTTTCGGTAAGAGAGATGGATCCTTCAGACCACAGCGGAAACTCACCCAAAGGTGCAGCCTCGCAACCCATGCCTGAGCTGGTCAATCTTACCTGTAGGCCTCTCGCACCCCCCATGACCGCTTCCTGTGTCTCAGTCCACCACAGGCACATCAGTGAGTAAGGATTCTGCCATGTCTCAAATGGCTGATGAACTCAAGGAACTGCGACGGATCTTGGTTGAGCTTGCAAAGAAGGCCCCTGCGTCAGCCATCAAAGAAGTTGACACAGGTGGCACTCAAATACCCTCCTCGGGCTTGGTTTCCACCGATTCCCCAGCCAAAACACACCATTCCCGAAGGGAGGTCCATGGAGGAAATACCACGGGCATGGATAATTCCAGGTAGCTTAAAGAGAGCCACCGAGCTCTCCTGGCACCTGTGCCAAATTGGTACAGTGCCATCCCTGTATCCTACTAAGATTTTGGCACCTCTATCCAGAAGTGGATGTCAGGGTCCTTCACCTATTTATTTTCCTTATAAATTTGTAATTTATTCTTTTCCTTTAACATTTCCCTTTCCTTATTTTTGGTTATTACTCACATTTATTTTATGCCTCACCAAGGTCCATATTTACTTTAATTCCCTCTGCCAGTGCAGTGCTGTTGACAGATATTCTAATTTTATAAGACCTATGACTTCCCTTTCATGGCTGTCACAGCATGATACATTTAAAATATGATATGCCATAGCCATTAGGTATTACTATATGAGTACCAACTAGGCACAGTGCCATTATTGTAGATGTTGGCAAATGATCCTGCCGGAGGAGTCGCGCCATCTGGCTACCTTTATGGCCCTCTTGGGCTATAGAATGAACCTAGCCATTTTCCATAGGCTAAGGAATGTAATTTCGTCATATTTAAACATCATTTTTTTATTAACAATCATTGATTACTCTGAATCTGTCATCTATTCTCTTTGTGAATCTTTATAATAAATCTCGAGTCTCAGACTCGCGACTTTGTGTTTACAGTGCCTGAATGGCACTGAGCCATTGCTCAAGTATTATGGAAACACCTAAATAAGCCCACGTTTACTTTATTGTAATGCCTCTTCAAGGCAGACTAACTGAATGCATGGAAAATTTGTACTTGAGTTATTATTAAGAGTGCATGAAGTATCTAGAATTAACCTAGGATTAGTTCATTATTTTTAACTATACTGTTACGTTGTGAGTAGCCTACGGTAAACCCCCCATATTCGCAGTCTCACAATTTGCAGACTCACCTATTCGCGGATTTCTCTATGGAACATATATACACATTATTATCTGAAAATTCACCCATTCATGGAGAATGTACCAACTCGCTGGTAGAGGAAGGGGACCAGGGAAAAGGGAGAAATTATGATCAGAAAAGGGGAGGGGGAAAAACCTCCATCTCTAGCCTAGATCAGTCATGATACGGGCTCCCAACCTCCTACCAACGAAATGGTGATTTCTATATATATAAAACTCCAATTGAAGGAGTATGGATAAAAACTAGCAGCAACTTTATGCTAAAAACCTGCGAAGACTGAGGGTCCAGCATGGCAGAGGCCGATGCAGCCACGTCCGGCTGCGTAGCGTTATTTACCTGGTAAACAATATATTAAAGGTCAAATAAGATGCCTCTGTAAGAAAAAACCAAAAGGAGATGGTACTCAACTTAGTTGGTGGGAATTCAGGAAGAGATGACATGATGAATTAGTCAAAATCCAAAGAAACACAGCACCAAAGAAAAAACACGTTGTTGGGAAGCGTGCTAAATTGGAATGTTTACAAGATGGCGGCTGAGGTGGTGGTTGGCTGGGAGAAGAGGGTGAGGTATGTAACGGCTCCTCACTTTTTGGGGTTTTGAGATTGGAGAGCTCTATAGGGCGGAGGCCTGTGGCAGTGGCACCACTCACCCTTTGTGTATACCGACACCATATAATGGCGTTCGATCTGGGGGTCGTAACCCTGGCATTGTGTTTAGCTTTTTCTCTGGTATATTTAGCAATACTTATACCTAGAAATATGTGCTAAAAGGATATCTCACCGGATGACACAGGTCAAGCCCAGAAATTGTATTTTCATCTCTTTTTCATGACTAAATGCACTTTTTTGTGATAAAACTATTAAAATACTGAGGTAGTGCTCAAGTTACGATAATTTGCCCTACGATATTTCAATTTTGCAATGGGGTAAGCAATTAATACCGATATGACAATATTTATAAGATATTTTAAAATTTTGCACGGACACAGGTAGCAGTGTACAATCAGGTAGTAGGGAGACCAAATTACAATAGACCAACTTCTTTTCCTCCATCTCTTTATCCCGTCTTCTAGTTAAAAAGTAAAAGAGAATGATAAAGGTGGTTTTAGTAACGTTATACTCATACGTAAATGCGTACAGCCATAAGCAACCGACCAAGGTACTGTTGTTTTGTGTATCACGAAATTGGATAGCAACAGCCATTTTGCTTATATTTCAACCATCGTATGGTAATACACAATTACCGTAGTTATAGTACAAATGACGTTAAGTAGAATAGGACTGATATATTTTTACATTATACCCTCATTCGATATGGATAACAGATCTGCAAGGAAATATACCATTAAATTTAAGCTGCAAGTTGTAGCTGAAGCTGAGAAAACAAAGTTCAAGCTGCTAATGACTATATATTATCGTGCATCGGCAACATGGATGAAACTTGACCGTAATTAAAATTAGAGAGAAAGTATTTTAATCAAAACTACTGGGCATGAAAGAACACATCACTGCTATTTTTACGCCGATAAACAATAAATACATGAAGCTCGTATTATGATGAAATCAAGTGAAAATAGCGAACAGAAGCTTGATTTTTTTTACACAAAACAAACACTCAAACGGCCAACGTCATCTATTAATGAAAAAAATAGCTAAGTTAATTTCACAACGAGAAGTATTCAAGTTATATTTCGACTAAAAACACTTTGTACTGTATAATGAAAAATAACCTTGCCCCATATAAATACAGTATCTAGAGATTCATTTATGCTCACTAGAAGCAAGAAAAGTGCTCTGAACAGAGTTAAATAAAGCGAAATAAACTTACCAAACCTGATCGCTATAAAAGCAATTTATAATACAAAAATAATATAAGAATATATACAATATTACTGGATACAGTGAATTAAGGCATAACATTTTAAAAGATCCATGGAAAAGATGCATATTCGTTATGTTGATGTTTGTATAATACAGTATGTGAGTACAGAGTACAGTATATTGTAGCCGGCTACCGTATATGTATACGATATACCATAGTGTAGGCTAAGATAATTCTTGTTTGTTATTCAATTTTTCTTTGTATTGAATTATCATAAGTCACTCTGCATGAACCTCCAGAATTAGCTGATATTAATAATTACTATCCTGTGTATATATAGAGTATACTTTATATTTTAGGGTAGGCTATTATGTATACATGGTACCGAATACTCTAGTGTAGGCTAGGCTATATTCGAAATAAGTTTTTTCCAATAAATGGTGGGGTTTTTGGAACCTAACCCCATCGTAAGTAGGATAATACCTGTTTAAGCATTTTTAGTTTGTTTTGTGTGTTTGAACTGTCAAAATAAGCAGTTCTAAGAGTTTTTAGAAGGGTTCCAAGTATTTGTGGGTTTTAGCTATTCGCGGGGGGTTTACTGTATACCTTGATTGACATTCATCATACGCTTCCTTAACCTAATAGGAATTTAATGGTAGAGTATGCTACTCTAGTAGCAAGTATTTATTCTGCTTTAACACAAATGTCACAGTGATGTTTTGCCTCTTGAAATTAATTTGCTTGCTGGTAATCATTCTCACCTGATCTAGGGTGTGAATACTAACTTGGTTGGGGAGGTGCGACGATGAAGGAAACTTCTTTGTCAGCAACCTCACCCATTTTTACATCCGTAACGTAACAGAGAAAGAAATAAAATTAATTTCTATTGTTTTAATTACTAGAACTGTGGGTTTTCATTCACCCCTTCATATACTCTCTCCTTCATTCCCAAAATGGTTAAGCCTGTAATCCTTCTCTCTGTTCAAAATGATTGCCTAAGGCCTTGTGTCCAGGTGACCTATGAAGATGCCTTCTTGACGGCGTCAGACAACAGGCAAGGGAGGAGCCAAAAAAAGAGAAAGTTGGCGCCGCATCTCCTAGACCATGGTAACCTCTCCACGAGCTCTAACTGGATACCATGTGCTGGCTATAGAAAATGAGACGAAGATTGACCTTTTGTGTCATCTATCTGGATGACCAGGCATAATCCCCTGAGGTTAGAAATAGACGATGCAACAGCAGTCAAGAGAGAGAAGCGCCCAGAACTCCACCAAGGACAGATGTCCTTTCCTTTGCCTGTCCCTTGTACCCTCCATGTGTTTGACCCTGAGGTTTGAACCAGTATACTTTGTAGTGGCATCCCCTTAATACCCTCCTCCAGCGTCGGCACCCTATTGAACGAGGGCATCATCATCTTGACGGAGGTACAGTAATGTACCGGAATAAGGTTTCTTAGTCGGTCACGATTCTTGTTGTTTCTCCTGTCTGGTTTATTTAGTATTTCCATTGTGCGAGCACCTTCAGTACTGAGTGTTGAATTATCAAGTGTTAACGTAATTATGCATTTAGTGTTGAACTGAGTTATTTGGGACCATCTGTGCATTCCCTCAGTTCCCTTTGAGCGTCTTATTAGTCTTGCAAATAACCGTCTTGCATATCTTACAGATTGGCCCTGGCTGTGGAACCACTCAGCTCTATCCCATGTGCAGTGGCCTTATGCCACCCCTCTGCCATATTTCCTGTTATGAAGACATCATCGGCTTAGAATATTCCTCCTGTGTAGGATTCATTCATTTAGCAGGCCCTTATTATTACCTACCCAGTAATTCATCATCCTTCTGATCTGTGTTTATTATGTAAATATAATTAATTAAGAGAACCTTTGAGTTTACGTAATCTTCCCTCACATGAAGAAGGCCCTAAGCCACAGTAGTTCCCCTGATTTATTTGTCTACGAAATTGCCTTAATCAGTCTATTTTTAGTCAAAGGGAGCCACGAGAGCCTCATGCAGTTACGTCTGCCTTAGGCAGCGCCCCGGCTAAATCCCTTATCAGAGAACTTATAGCACAGGGTTGTCACGTATTCATTCCGGTTAACGGAAGCTTGTCACTATTGTGATAGGATATCAGGTCTCGGGGCGTCTGCACTTTGACCCCCTATCCGCCGCATTGATGAATCAATTCATGGCTAAACATCTCCACTGGTTACATCTTTCCATTTGCGCTTCCGTGGCTAGTTCGAATGAATCAGGTCAAAACGCGACTACGCATCTACTGCGCATGCGCATGTTGCCAACCCAATGTTTTTCTAGCCGTGCTTTTTGGTGTGTGTGGTAAAATCTTTTCCGGCGTAATTTGAAGGATTATCAACTTTATCTGGCATGGAGTCTTCATCTCAGTCGACGGGGAATAAGATAAGTACCTGCCCTGCCGCAGTCACAAAATTTAGTCCTGCTTAACTAATATTTTCATATATTTTTTAGTGTCCGAAATGATGGCTCGGGAGCGTCATACCGCTACCTGTATTTAGGCTAGGATTCTGCCTTAATTAAAGCGAAAAGCATAGGTTAGGGTAGGATTTTTAGATTCAGCATGTCTAAAAACCCTAGCGTGAACTGTTAAACATGCTTGGAAAGTTTATATAAACCTGCTTGTTATGAAACTATCGATAGCCCGAACGCTAGTGCTAGCGCTAAAGTTAGGCTAACCTTTGCTACTTTTAGGTTTACCAAAGCGGATGATAGCCGCTTTCGGTACTTAAGGTAATTCGTTTTAGTGTTATTTATGTGACATAACTATATTTTGGACATTTTGATAGAGTTTTTTGTGTAAAACTTTCGATTTATGTCCCATTATCAGTGTGGAAAAATGATGCGGGCTTCTGGAACATTCCAGAAGGTTCCATCGAAGCTCTGTCGAAGCCTTCGACTCAGAATCTGAATTATTTTCAGTTTTTTAAAATTGCATATGATACACTGGCTCCCAGTCGAGTTTCCAGATACCTCAAGTCGAATTATTTTGAAATAGTAGCTTTTCTCATGACGAATTGATTCGAAAGAGTAACTTTTTTATGTCGAATTGATTCGAAATAGTAGCTCTTTTATATCAGATAGTGTAGTATAGGAATGAGTTATGAACTCCATTAAAGATATGTCGTTCTATTAGCTGTAAGGTTGTTGCCATGCACCAATGAAGTCGTGGGTATCGATTCTTGCCAACGTTATTCGTCTGGGGCGATCGATGTCCTATATTGGATATACCTAGATCCCCAAGTCTAGACTAAGCCTACATGGTAGCCCACATTCTTGGTCTATGATACCCTTGACTCGAATGGCATGGATTTACCTGTTGCTCTGTCATAGAACTGACATAATCCCAATATTATTCGACTTCCTTGTTCGTGATCATAGATTGCCCTTCAGTTGTAGCTCTCCCCCAGTGAGTACCCCCCTTTTTCCCCTGTGCCTAGCACCCATTGGAGACGAGCCTCGAACAGGGATGTCGACTGGGCATGAATCCAGCCACTCGAGATAGTAGAATGAATGTCACCTCATTCGAGAATATAAAAAGAGATGGTAGAATGAATGTCACCTCATTCAAGAATATAAAAACTATATGCTCGTTTTTTCTCATGATGTAATGGCTTATACAGGCAGTCCCCGGTTTACGACGGGGGTTCCGTTCTGACGACGCGCCGTAAGCCGAAAATCGTCGTAAACCGGAAAAATCATCGAAAATCGGAAGAAAACCTTACTTTTAATCCTTTGAGTATCCTTTGGGTATCTTGAAAATGACATAACCTGCATTTTTATTGAGTCTTTCATGAAAAAAACCCTCCAAATTTCTGTGTTTTGGAGAGAGAGAGAGAGAGAGAGTTGGAATTTTACTTTTTACTTTAAGTATCATCCTACATCAAGTATAGCTTAAATTATTATCCTGTTACTACAGAGAGAGAGAGAGAGAGTCACTTGGAATTTTACTTTTTACTTTAAGTATCATCCTACATCAAATATAGCTTAAATTATTATCCTGTTACTACTGTATTAATCTTTGAAATTATATTAATATCTTTTCAAAGTCATCTTAAACACTAGTACCCTTTTCCAGCCAGAGAGAGAGAGAGAATGAATTACCAGTACGACTTACATTCAGCCATTCTTGTGCTGGCACGAGAGAGAGAGAGAGAGAGAGAGAGAGAGAGAGAGAGAGAGAGAGAGAGAGAGAGATTATCTCTTTAATTTCTCGAGGAATGTTAATCCATTTCTCTTTACTGCGACTGACAACAAAAAATTGTTTTTTCTTTGTCTTCCAAAGATGTAGGCTACCACTACTTTTACCAAGCACTTTAAAGCACCATGAACACACACACACACACACACACAGTGTGCATAGGTAAAGAGACTCAAATTAGCAGTAGCCTATCTTTTCCTGTGAGAGTGAAGGGCTAAACTTAGTATAGATTTATAATATATCTGAGAGAGAGAGAGAGAGAGAGAGAGAGAGAGAGAGAGAGAGAGAGAGAGAGAGAGAGAGAGAGAGAGAGAGGACTGGTATTCTGCCCTTAGTCTGCTTTGAAAATGCATAAATGTTTAGTTGTCATCTCCCACAAATTTGTTAGAAAAATCTTATGCAGTCATTCTCTCTCTCACGTCGGTGAGAGAGAGAAAAAAAATACCACGCACCCTCTTTATAGTGTGTGCAAAGCCCGTGAAGTAGCTTTGTGATTGGTTAAAATCCCACCCTTCCTGCCAATAGCATGTCGTCAAGGAGGGCGGGAAGGGGATGAGGGGGTTGTTACAAGTTGTTATTGGCTACTGTCAGTCCTGCCAGCCAATAGCGTATTGTCATGGAGAGAAGGGGTTGCTACGAGCTCTGTTATTGGCTACTTCTAATCCCCTGAGCCGGTATCGTCATAAGCCTACAAAAAAGCAATAAAAAAAAAAATTGTCACACAAGCGATGATGGGATTTTAGTATATTTTTGTGTACATACAGTAATCGATATTTTTTTTGAAGGATAAATGCGATACAGAGAGATATATGGGCGGTTGGCCTTATTTAAATCTCAGAAGTGAAATTATTTGTGAATTATTCGAGAACAGAGAGAGAGAGAGAGAGAGAGAGGTTGAATGAAGTGATTACACCGGTAAGCAGTTTTATGATTTCACCGGATTTTAATTTAACTTTTATCGATACTTTGTTGTGGTTACTTAATCCTTAAACGCCGAAGCCCTATTTACAAAAACGTCTCCCGTATGCGGCGTTGCTCGGGAGCTAGCGCCAAGCGGAAAAAAGTTTTTTCAAAAATCACAGCACGCTTAGTTTTTAAGATTAAGAGTTCATTTTTGGCTCCTTTTTTTCTCATTGCCTGAAGTTTAGTATGCAACCATCAGAAATGAAAAAAAATATTATCACATATAAATATTGGAATATATGACAGTGCAAAAAAAAACGTATATAATTGTATACAAATCGTGCTGTAAGCAAAATGGTTTTTAGTTGTATTGTACACTAAATTGCGATGATTTTGTTATATAACAGATTGTAAAACGATTAAAGCAACACAGAGAAAATATTATCACAAAATGATGCATGAATTCGTAACTCGCGGACGTAAAAGAAGTTTTTTCAAAAATTCACCATAAATTGAAATATTGTGCTAGAGACTTTCCAATTGTTTCAAAATGAAGGAAATTGATTGAATATTACTAGACTGTAAGTATTTTAGCTTACAATTGCATTTTTTTACCATTTCGATCGAGTTAAAGTTGACCGAAGGTTGATTTTTTTCTATTTATTGTTATTTATATGAAAATATTTCAAAAATGGTAAAAGCTAAAAGCATGATTTATTTTTTGTTGTATTCTACATGAAATTGCACACATTTTGATGTATAACACTTTATGTAACAAATAATATAAAACGGCGAAAAAATTACAACAAGGTGACTCAAGAAATGCTAGGATTTTTAGTGGAGTTCGCGCGCGTGGGTGGAAGGAAAAAGTGTTTTTCAAAAATTCACCATAAATCGAAATATTGTGCCAGAGACTTTCCGTTTGTTGCAAAATGAAGGTAAAGGATTGATTGTTACTAGAATGTAAGAATTTTGGCTTACGATTGCGTTTTTCGAGCATTTCGATCGAGTTAAAGTTGACCGAAGGTTGATTTTTTCTATTTATTGTTATTTATATGAAAATATTTCAAAAATGGTAAAAGCTAAAAGGATGATTTATTTTTGTTGCATTCTACATGAAATTGCGCACATTTTGATGTATAACACTTTATGTAACGAATAATATAAAACGGCGAAAAAATTACGACAATGTGACTCAAGAAATGCTAGGATTTTTGCGGAGCGAAGGAAAAGTTTTTTCAAAATTCACCATAAATCGAAATATTGTGCTGGAGACTTTCCGTTTGTTGCAGAATAAAGGTAAATGATTGATTGTTACTAGAATATAAGAATTTTGGCTTACGATTGCGTTTTTTGAGCATTTTGGTCAAGTCAAATTTGACCGAATGTTAAAATTTTTTCAGTTATCGTGATTTAAATGAAAATATTTTAAAACTGTTAAAAGCTAAAAGAATGATTTATTTTTTGTTGTATTCTACATGAAATTGCGCACATTTTGATGTATAACACTTTATGTAACGAATAATATAAAACGGTGAAAAAATTACGACAAGGTGACTCAAGAAATGCCAGGATTTTCAGCGAAGGAAAAAGTTTTTTTTCACAAATTTACGGATGCCCCTCAGGACACCCCGATGCTTCCTAGGGGTCGTAAAAGGCACGGGATGTGGTCCTTGGTCGGATTCGGTCACACGTGGGCGAACAACACGGCGCTGAGAAGCTGGGTCACTTTGGCTGCTGGGTCCTTCTCCAGCATCCCAGTCTAAAACTCGTCTCACACGCTCACTACCGACAGGCAGTATGCGCCTTTCACGGTCCTGACAGCTTTGAGACATCTCTGCAAACGTCCTGTTGCAGCACAAATACGCAAACACTCGCCAAAGTTCTGCAAAACACGGATGCGTCAAAAAATCGCTCTCCGCGACGGTCCGGCGCTGATGCTGTCTGGTGCGAAGGAGGAGATTTGGCGCATGCGGCGTCTGGGTGACGCTTATAAACAAAACAACAGCTTGATCCGTGAACTCCCAGCATCCCTCAAGGCGCGTGATTTGAAACCTTCCGCAAACTAGGCCTATAATTATTTTTCCACGAATATTTAAAAAAAGCATTTTTAGTCGACGTATGGTACGTCCACTTGACATCCAACAGACAATTTTCGTCGACGTATGGTACGTCCATTAGTCGTTTAAGGGTTAATATTAATATTTTAAAATTAGTAAATAATTTTTTCATCATAAAAAATGTATTTAGTCATGAAAATAAAATAAAAATCAGTAATTTAGTGAATATTGCTCTTTGAAAAAATCCGCGAATGTAAATTTTCTTCCGTTGTATGCGTTGGACACCGAGTCATCCCAAATATTACTGTCGATAATCATAAGAAAACTTTAATTTTATTCCTTAGGGTGTCATGAAAACAACGAATCCTGCATTTATATTAAGTTTTTCACAATAAAAATCCTCCAGATATTGACCATTCTTCCGATCGTAGTCGGACTGGCGTCGTCCGAAATACTGTCGAAAATCTTAAGAAAACCTTACTTTTAATCCTTTGGATGTCTTGAAAACAACAAATCCTGCATTTATGTTGAGTTTGTCATAATAAAAACCCTCCAAATATTGACCATTCTGCTGTTTTGGATGCATATTTCTTCTGATCGTCGTCGGATTGGCGTCGCCCGAAATACCGTCGAAAATCGTTAGGAAACCTTATTCTTAATCATTTACATTGAGTTTTTCAACAGAAGACCCTCCAAAATTGACCATTCTGCCATTGTGGAGCCATATTTCTTCCATCGGACGGGCGTTGTCAGCGTCGTAAACCTGGAACATGTGTTGTAACCCAGGAAATAATTTTTTTATGAATATATTTGAAAAGCATCGTAAACTTGGAACGTCGTAAGCCGAGACCGTCGTAAACCGGGGACTGATTGTATAACATAGTTCCTTAAACATTTTAGGGGTGTTTCATAGTATTATTTTCTTTTATAGGCTTTGCCAAATAAGTGCGCTAATGCAGCCTGTAAGAAACGGATAGACTTCATCAAGACTCAGCATGAGTTTTGTCGGGGGTGTGCTCCCTGCAGTGTACAGGGTACGGACCATCCATACTGGAGTCCGGAAGGGTGTGACATATGTACTGAATGGCTGTCATGGGCTCGTACGGGCGATCACACTGTTTCTGGCTCTCTGGCAAATATTAATATACAACATTTAAGAGCATGGGTAAGAGGATTCTCCAAAATCGGCCCAAAAGGTCCTCTTGGCTATTTGCCAGACAAAGATGTAAGAGATTTTCTCTTCCCCACGGCTAGAATTCAGTTGATCAGGGGTTATGAGAACTCACCTGATGATGTCGTGGTGGATCCTAATGCATCCACTGTGGTGCCCCCCTTCATACCAGGGGATGAAATCGATTTGGGAGAATCTGAAAATCTGGATGATGAGGGGGATCTATCTGATGCTGAGCCTCGACCCCCAATAGATCAACCGATTCCTGGCAGCATCCCTAGTAAATCGACTCCTATGGACGTCGATGAGGATAATGTTTCAGTCCGCACAACTGCCTCTACTAAGAGAAAGTTTGCGGCACAAGAAGCTAGGATGTCTGCAATGGAATCAAAGCTGGACAAGTTGATAGAACTACAACTTGCAAAATCTTTGGATACAGGGGCTCAGGGACAGACTCTGGAGCATGCACAAGTGTCAGATCCACCCATTAATATAGATGATTTCCTAGATTTGAGAGTGGTGGAGGACGAGCCAGAGCAGTATAATCCCTGGGTGGTGGCATCATGGCTAGCTAGAGTGGTGGATGTCATCTTCTATGACAGTGATGTATGCACCCCTCTAGCTAGGTTAGATTTTGCAAAACCTTTTGTCCACTTCAAAGGTAGTAAGTTTCGCTTTCGGTGCCAAACACCTAAGACTCTGGCTATGGTACCGGAGGAAACCATGATTTTTACCCAGGATCAGGCGAAGGGCTTCCTTTCTAATATCTGCCAGGACCTGGAAGGTAGTGCTCTGGGCACCCAGGTTCTTGCTAGGAACCTTCCAGCCTGGAAAGTACCAGTTGCTGAGAAGTTCCCATCTATCACCATTAAACTGTTCAAATCTTGGGAAAAGAACTGGGTAGAGTCAGCCGCCCATGGGACGAAGTTCTCTTTAAAGGAACTCCAGGACTTTGGAACAGTTCTGCCAGATCCCATGGACGATCTAACAAAACCATTAGCAGACTTCACAGAGGTGATGAAGAAAGGCAAATTTCTAGCAAACCATGCCCGTTCATGCTTTTTTGCGGACACTCCTTACCTTGCCGACACCCTGTGTTTTCAGGAGTTCGAGGCGAGGAAACTATTAATGTCCTGCATTACAACCTTGACGTTAATGGAATCTCAGGCATACCGCTGTGACCAGCAAAGAGATTCAGTGCTCCCAAGGTTACAAATTCGGAACATGGGCCTAATCTTCATTCACCTTCTGGAGGCTTGGGCGGCGTCCAAATTAAAACTTAGACGTCAAGCCCTAAAATTCACTGACCAGAAGTCTATGCCAGTAAAGGAGCTCCTCTTCGCCTCCCCTATATGTGTAGTGACCTTTTCCCTAGGGACCTAGTAACCAAGCTGAATAATATTGCTACCCACCGAGGTATCAAATTTGAGGAGTTACTAAGATATGACCCGGAAGCAGACCCAAGGGTGGTAAAACGCAGGAAGAAGCAACAATATAAGAAAGCTTTTAAAGCACCAGCACTTCCTGTGCCAGACCCAGGACAAGGTCCCTCTTCCCAGAAACAATTCCCTATGTCGCACTCTCAGCCATCCTTGAAGGGCAGCAGTGCACTGCCATCTCAACAATCCCAATTTAGGCAGTTCCAGGAGGCTCGAGGCGGTCGTGGAAGAGGCGGATCCTTTCGAGGGAAGAAAGTTAACAGGGGAGGACGAGGTGGTGGTAGAGGTCAATTCAACCAATGAGACATTTCAGGTTGGGGGCAGACTGAAGAGGTTCCAGGAAGCCTGGAAAGTGTCCCCTTGGGCCTATCAAGTGGTATCAAAAGGTCTGCGCTGGGATTGGAAGGGCCCTTCCGCAACAAATACTTTCATCAGCTCAGCACAAAAGAGTCGATCGTATTTGTGAACAAAATGCTAATAAAGGACACAATAGAGAAATGCCACTTTATCAGGTTCCAGGGGAGGCTTTTCAGTGTTCCAAAGAGGGACTCTCAGGAAAGGAGAGTCATTCTGGACCTCTCTGTCCTCAACAAAGCAATAAACTGTCCCAAATTCAAAATGCTGATGATAGATCAGATAAGACATACCTTGCCAAAGGACAGCTACACCTCTTCTATCGACTTCAAAGACGCACATTGGCACATTCCAATCCAACCTCATTTTCGCCAGTATCAAGGATTCCGTCTGGGTCACCAGTCATACAGATTCAAAGTGATGTCATTTGGCCTCAATGTAGCCCCCAGAGGGTTCACGAAATTGACCAAAGTGATCTTAGAACAACTAAGACTACAGGGGGTGAATGTCATGGCGTATCTGGACGACTGGCTGATCTGGGCGGGATCTGTCTGGATATTGTTTTTCTATATATATATATATATATATATATATATATATATATATATATATATATATATATATATATATATATATATATATATATATATATATATATATATATATACATATATATATATATATATATATATATATATATAATCAGAAAGCTACAAACGTCCTTTAATATCCAATTCACTCTACCTCGGAAATAATATATTTTCATATATGTTACCGAAGGGGAATTTTTAGGTGATAATAAGTCCACCGTCCCGTGGGATCGAACCAGCGACAGACGGGGGAATCAGGACTACAGTGACGCACTAACCAGTCGGCCACAAGAGAGGTATAAATGAATACCATCTCCCATCAGCCCACCCGTCGAACTCAGGTGTTTTTGCGTTTGGAGACGATATCCACCCACCTCTGCCATGTTGGCCGTGTAGTGCGTTTGTCGACGAGCCATATTATGACTATTTATCACATCACCGTGATTCATATACAATCAGAAAGCTACAAACGTCCTTTAATATCCAATTCACTCTACCGGAAATAATATATTTTCATATATGTTACGAAGGGGAATTTTTAGGTGATAATAAGTCCACCGTCCGTGGGATCGAACCAGCGCACGGACGGGGAATCAGGACTACAGTGACGCACTAACCAGTCGGCCACAAGAGAGGTATAAATGAATACCATCTCCCATCAGCCCACCCGTCGAACTCAGGTGTTTTTGCGTTTGGAGGCGATATCCACCCACCTCTGCCATGTTGGCCGTAGTGCGTTTTGTCGCACGTAGCCATATTATGACTATTTATCACATCACCGTGATTCATATACAATCAGAAAGCTACAAACGTCCTTTAATATCCAATTCACTCTACCTCGGAAATAATATATTTTCATATATGTTACGAAGGAATTTTAGGTGATAATAAGTCCACCGTCCCGTGGGATCGAACCAGCGACGGACGGGGGAATCAGGACTACAGTGACGCACTAACCAGTCGGCCACAAGAGAGGTATAAATGAATACCATCTCCCATCAGCCCACCCGTCGAACTCAGGTGTTTTGCGTTTGGAGACGATATCCACCCACCTCTGCCATGTTGGCCGTGTAGTGCGTTTGTCGCACGTGAGCCATATTATGACTATTTATCACATCACCGTGATTCATATACAATCAGAAAGCTACAAACGTCCTTTAATATCCAATTCACTCTACCTCGGAAATAATATATTTTCATATATGTTACCGAAGGGAATTTTTAGGTGATAATAAGTCCACCGTCCGTGGGATCGAACCAGCGACGGACGGGGAATCAGGACTCTACAGTGACGCACTAACCAGTCGGCCACAAGAGAGGTATAAATGAATACCATCTCCCATCAGCCCACCCGTCGAACTCAGGTGTTTTGCGTTTGGAGACGATATCCACCCACCTCTGCCATGTTGGCCGTGTAGTGCGTTTGTCGCACGTAGCCATATTATGACTATTTATCACATCACCGTGATTCATATACAATCAGAAAGCTACAAACGTCCTTTAATATCCAATTCACTCTACCTCGGAAATAATATATTTTCATATATGTTACCGAAGGGGAATTTTTAGGTGATAATAAGTCCACCGTCCCGTGGGATCGAACCAGCGACGGACGGGGGAATCAGGACTACAGTGACGCACTAACCAGTCGGCCACAAGAGAGGTATAAATGAATACCATCTCCCATCAGCCCACCCGTCGAACTCAGGTGTTTTGCGTTTGGAGACGATATCCACCCACCTCTGCCATGTTGGCCGTGTAGTGCGTTTGTCGCGACGAGCCATATTATGACTATTTATCACATCACCGTGATTCATATACAATCAGAAAGCTACAAACGTCCTTTAATATCCAATTCACTCTACCCGGAAATAATATATTTTCATATATATGTTACCGAAGGGGAATTTTTAGGTGATAATAAGTCCACCGTCCCGTGGGATCGAACCAGCGACGGACGGGGAATCAGGACTACAGTGACGCACTAACCAGTCGGCCACAAGAGAGGTATAAATGAATACCATCTCCCATCAGCCCACCCGTCGAACTCAGGTGTTTTGCGTTTGGAGACGATATCCACCCACCTCTGCCATGTTGGCGTGTAGTGCGTTTGTCGCGACGAGCCATATTATGACTATTTATCACATCACCGTGATTCATATACAATCAGAAAGCTACAAACGTCCTTTAATATCCAATTCACTCTACCTCGGAAATAATATATTTTCATATATGTTACGAAGGGAATTTTAGGTGATAATAAGTCCACCGTCCCGTGGATCGAACCAGCGACGGACGGGGAATCAGGACTACAGTGGCGCACTAACCAGTCGGCCACAAGAGAGGTATAAATGAATACCATCTCCCATCAGCCCACCCGTCGAACTCAGGTGTTTTGCGTTTGGAGAGCGATATCCACCACCTCTGCCATGTTGGCCGTGTAGTGCGTTTGTCGCTTGCGTGAGCCATATTATGACTATTTATCACATCACCGTGATTCATATACAATCAGAAAGCTACAAACGTCCTTTAATATCCAATTCACTCTACCTCGGAAATAATATATTTTCATATATGTTACCAAGGAATTTTTAGGTGATAATAAGTCCACCGTCCCGTGGGATCGAACCAGCGACGGACGGGGAATCAGGACTTCTGATGACGCACTAACCAGTCGGCCACAAGAGAGGTATAAATGAATACCATCTCCCATCAGCCCACCCGTCGAACTCAGGTGTTTTTGCGTTTGGAAGCGATATCCACCCACCTCTGCCATGTTGGCGTGTAGTGCGTTTGTCGCACGCGTAGCCATATTATGACTATTTATCACATCACCGTGATTCATATACAATCAGAAAGCTACAAACGTCCTTTAATATCCAATTCACTCTACCTCGGAAATAATATATTTTCATATATGTTACGAAGGAATTTTTAGGTGATAATAAGTCCACCGTCCGTGGGATCGAACCAGCGACGGACGGGGAATCAGGACTACAGATGGCGCACTAACCAGTCGGCCACAAGAGGTATAAATGAATACCATCTCCCATCAGCCCACCCGTCGAACTCAGGTGTTTTGCGTTGGAGACGATATCCACCACCTCTGCCATGTTGGCGTGTAGTGCGTTTGTCGCGCGTAGCCATATTATGACTATTTATCACATCACCGTGATTCATATACAATCAGAAAGCTACAAACGTCCTTTAATATCCAATTCACTCTACCTCGGAAATAATATATTTTCATATATGTTACCGAAGGGAATTTTTAGGTGATAATAAGTCCACCGTCCCGTGGGATCGAACCAGCGACGGACGGGGAATCAGGACTTCTGATGACGCACTAACCAGTCGGCCACAAGAGAGGTATAAATGAATACCATCTCCCATCAGCCCACCCGTCGAACTCAGGTGTTTTGCGTTTGGAGGCGATATCCACCCACCTCTGCCATGTTGGCGTGTAGTGCGTTTTGTCGACGTAGCCATATTATGACTATTTATCACATCACCGTGATTCATATACAATCGAAAGCTACAAACGTCCTTTAATATCCAATTCACTCTACCTCGGAAATAATATATTTTCATATATGTTACCGAAGGAATTTTAGGTGATAATAAGTCCACCGTCCCGTGGGATCGAACCAGCGACGGACGGGGAATCAGGACTACAGTGACGCACTAACCAGTCGGCCACAAGAGAGGTATAAATGAATACCATCTCCCATCAGCCCACCCGTCGAACTCAGGTGTTTTGCGTTTGGAGGCGATATCCACCACCTCTGCCATGTTGGCGTGTAGTGCGTTTGTCGACGTAGCCATATTATGACTATTTATCACATCACCGTGATTCATATACAATCAGAAAGCTACAAACGTCCTTTAATATCCAATTCACTCTACCTCGGAAATAATATATTTTCATATATGTTACGAAGGAATTTTAGGTGATAATAAGTCCACCGTCCGTGGGATCGAACCAGCGACGGACGGGGAATCAGGACTACTGATGACGCACTAACCAGTCGGCCACAAGAGGTATAAATGAATACCATCTCCCATCAGCCCACCCGTCGAACTCAGGTGTTTTGCGTTTGGAGGCGATATCCACCCACCTCTGCCATGTTGGCGTGTAGTGCGTTTGTCGCATGCGTAGCCATATTATGACTATTTATCACATCACCGTGATTCATATACAATCAGAAAGCTACAAACGTCCTTTAATATCCAATTCACTCTACCTCGGAAATAATATATTTTCATATATGTTACCGAAGGGAATTTTAGGTGATAATAAGTCCACCGTCCGTGGGATCGAACCAGCGACGGACGGGGAATCAGGACTTCTGAGTGGCGCGCACTAACCAGTCGGCCACAAAGAGGTATAAATGAATACCATCTCCCATCAGCCCACCCGTCGAACTCAGGTGTTTTGCGTTTGGAGGCGATATCCACCCACCTCTGCCATGTTGGCGTGTAGTGCGTTTGTCGCGCGCGTAGCCATATTATGACTATTTATCACATCACCGTGATTCATATACAATCAGAAAGCTACAAACGTCCTTTAATATCAATTCACTCTACCTCGGAAATAATATATTTTCATATATGTTACGAAGGAATTTTAGGTGATAATAAGTCCACCGTCCGTGGGATCGAACCAGCGGCGGACGGGGAATCAGGACTTCTGATGGCGCACTAACCAGTCGGCCACAAGAGAGGTATAAATGAATACCATCTCCCATCAGCCCACCCGTCGAACTCAGGTGTTTTGCGTTTGGAGGCGATATCCACCCACCTCTGCCATGTTGGCGTGTAGTGCGTTTGTCGCACGTAGCCATATTATGACTATTTATCACATCACCGTGATTCATATACAATCGAAAGCTACAAACGTCCTTTAATATCAATTCACTCTACCTCGGAAATAATATATTTTCATATATGTTACCGAAGGGGAATTTTTAGGTGATAATAAGTCCACCGTCCCGTGGGATCGAACCAGCGACGGACGGGGGAATCAGGACTACAGTGACGCACTAACCAGTCGGCCACATGGCAGAGGTGGGTGGATATCGTCTCCAAACGCAAAACACCTGAGTTCGACGGGTGGGCTGATGGGAGATGGTATTCATTTATACCTCTCTTGTGGCCGACTGGTTAGGCGTCATGCTGTAGTCTGATTCTCCCGTCCGTCGCTGGTTCGATCCCAACGGACGGTGGACTTATTATCACCTAAAATTCCTCTACCGGTAAACATATATGAAAATATATTATTTCGGTAAGTGAATTGATATTAAAGGACGTTTGTAGCTTTTTGATTGTATATGAATCACGGTGATGTGATAAATAGTCATATGTATATGTATACAAACGCATCACACGCCAACATGGCAGAGGTGGGTGGATATTTCAAAACGCAAAACACCTGAGTTCGACGGGTGAGATGATGGGAGATGGTATTCATTTATACCTCTCTTGTGGCCGACTGTTAGTGCGTCACTGTAGTCCTGATTCAACAAATGTCGCTGGTTCGATCCCCACGGGACGGACTTATTATCACTTAAAATTTCGGTAACATATATGAAAATATATTATTTCCGAGGTAGAGTGAATTTTGATATTAAAGGACGCTTGTAGCTGATTGTATATGAATCACGGTGATGTGATAAATAGTCATAATATGGCTATTACAAACGCACTACACGCCAACATGGCAGAGGTGGGTGGATATCGTCTCCAAACGCAAAAACACCTGAGTTCGACGGGTGGGCTGATGGGAGATGGTATTCATTTATTCTCTCTTGTGGCCGACTGGTTAGCGTCACTGTAGTCCTGATTCCCGTCCATCGCTGGTTGATCCCACGGACGGTGGACTTATTATCACCTAAAATTCCCCTTCCGTAAAATATATGAAAATATATTATTTCTTAGGTAGAGGAATAAGTGGATATTAAAGGACGACCATTGATTGTATATGAATCACGGTGATGTGATAAATAGTCATAATATGGCTACGCAAATACAAACGCACTACACGCCAACATGGCAGAGGTGGGGTGGATATCGCCTCCAAACGCAAAACACCTGAGTTCGACGGTGAGATGATGGGAGATGGTATTCATTTATACCTCTCTTGTGGCCGACTGGTTAGTGCGTCACATTAGTCCTGATTCCCCGTCCGTCGCTGGTTCGATCCCACGGACGGTGGACTTATTATCACCTAAAATTCCTTCGTAACATATATGAAAATATATTATTTCCGAGGTAGAGTGAGTTGATATTAAAGGACGTTTGTAGCTTTCTGATTGTATATGAATCACGGTGATGTGATAAATAGTCATAATATGGCTACGCGTACATAAACGCACTACACGCCAACATGGCAGAGGTGGGTGGATATCGCCTCCAAACGCAAAACACCTGAGTTCGACGGGTGAGATGATGGGAGATGTTATTCATTTATACCTCTCTTGTGGCCGACTGGTTAGTGTGTCACTGTAGTCCTGATTCCTCGTCCGTCGCTGGTTCGATCCCACGGAATGGACTTATTATCAACTAAAATTCCCCTTCTGGTAACATATATGAAAATATATTATTTCAGGAGTGTAGAGTGAATTGGATATAAAGGACGTTTGTAGCTTTCGATTGTATATGAATCACGGTGATGTGATAAATAGTCATATTATGGCTACGCTGACAAACGCATTACACGGCCAACATGGCAGAGGTGGTGGATGCTCGTTCCAAACTGAAAACACCTGAGTTCGACGGGTGAGATGATGGGAGATGTTATTCACTTTATACGTCTTGTACGGCCGACTGGTTATGTGTCACTGTAGTCCTGATTCCCCGTCCGGTCGCTATTGATCTCACGGGACGGCACGGACTTTATTATCACCTAAAAATTCCCCTTGGTAACATATATGAAAATATATTATTTCCGAGGTAGAGTGAATTGGATATTAAAGGACGTTTGTAGCTTTCTGATTGTATATGAATCACGGTGATGTGATAAATAGTCATAATATGGCTACGTCGACAAAACGCAACCAGGTCAACATGGCAGAGGTGGGTGGATATCGTCTCCAAACGCAAAAACACCTGAGTTCCGGGTGGGCTGATGGGAGATGGTATTCATTTATACCTCTCTTGTGGCCGACTGGTTAGTGCGTCACTGTAGTCTGATTCCCCCGTCCGTCGCTGGTTCGATCCCACGGGACGGTGGACTTATTATCACCTTAAAATTTCTTCGGTAACATATAAGGAAAATATATTATTTCCGAGGTAGAAATTGGATATTAAAGGACGTTTGTAGCTTTCTGATTGTATATGAATCACGGTGATGTGATAAATAGTCATAAATGTACTCGTGCGATAAACGCGACTACACGGCCAACATGGCAGAGGTGGGTGGATATCGTCTCCAAACATAAAACACCTGAGTTCGAACTTGAGCTGATGGGAGATGGTATTCATTTATACTCTCTCTTGTGGCCGACTGGTTAGTGCGTCACTGTAGTCCTGATTCCCCGTCCGTCGCTGGTTCGACCCCACGGGACGGTGGACTTATTATCAATTAAAAATTCCCTTCGGTAACATATATGAAAATATATTATTTCCGAGGTAGAGTGAATTGGATATTAAAGGACGTTTGTAGCTTTCTGATTGTATATGAATCACGGTGATGTGATAAATAGTCATATATATATATATATATATATATATATATATATATATATATATATATATATATTTATATATATATATATATATATATATATATATATATATATATATATATATATATATATATATATATATATATATATATATATATATATATATATATATATATATATATATACATTATATACATATATATATACAGGCAGTCCCGGTTTCACGCTGGTTCCGAGAAACGGCGTTTCGAAAATTTCTGGCGCTTTTCAAATATATTCATCAGAAATTATTTCTAACTTACTGACGCATGTTCGGGTTTCTGACAGCGTAAATTGCGCCGATCCCGCCGGAAGAAATATGGCCCCAAAATGGCAGAATAATCATAATTTGAAGGTTTTTTGATGTAAAACTCAATAATAATGCAGTTTATCGTTTTCAATACCAGAGCATTAAAGTAAGGTTTTCTTATGATTTTTGACGATTTTCGGCGATGTTCCAGCTTACGACGATTTCGGGTTCTGACAAGAATAAATCGGAACATATATATATAATAAACAGGACATATATATATATATATATATATATATATATATATATATATATATATATATATATATATATATATATATATATATATATAGAAAAACCATATCCAGACAGGTCCCGCCGGAGTAAACCGGGAGGTTAAGGGGCCTACTGGAACATGCAAGAAAACCCAAAGGGACCGCCGGAGTTAATCCGGAGATGTCCCAAAAGGTATGTATAAATATAATATAATAAATAATATATATATATATAAAATGAATAAATACATCTGCGACTAGGGAAAGGTCAACTATAAGGTGGATATTTCTGCTTGGAGCGGGGGGGAGTCCTGTACTTCAATACGGTGACGGCGGAGGAGGTGTAGTGAGCACCGTCCGACCAAACACCATACCCACCGGAGTGGAAGGCGACAAGGACATCCGACCACCTAGCAGAGAAAACACCAAGATAGTTAGCTGGTGGAGAGTAGATACTGGGATATAGGTGTACTTGAAAAGGACGAATATAAGTGTCATAGCGTGTGAACGACGGAAGACAGTCAGGTGGGAAACCCCAACTGGCAACGTGAACACAATTCTCCCCACCCGAGGTATGTTCGAAGAACGGATCTCGGTTGGGAAAAAACGCGTACTGACACAAGGGGGGGGCGGTTGATATAGGCCATGAGTGCAGGAACCAGGGTAGCAACCAGGGGGTGGGTAGGCACACCCCGGGCGCTATGAGATCCAACTTCCTCCCTGCGATCGGACGAACATGTATGAACGATACTGAGAGAGAGGAAGACGGGGAACACTCAAGGCCAAAGCAAAGGGATGGGAAACAGGGTGTGGTAGCACCCCGGTCCCCGACTGTGGTCTCGAGGGTGTGACCGGATAAGGTCAGGACAAAAAGAAGAACAGACCAATCAATGCAGAGGAAGGGGATATAGGGCTATGGCGAAAGGAAAGGATAAAACTCTCGGGCCTTGGTAAGTTAACATAAAATATGAAAGCGAACCAAGGGTGGGAGAGGGTGGGGGGGGGTAGGAAGGAGGATGTGGTAGGAGAGGGTATAAACATGAAAATGGAGAATAACCCGAAGATGTGGCTCGGAAGGAGGTAGGCTACACGAGGGACCCTCGTTATTCCAGCTTAACGTTATTTAGGACTGTAGAGTCTAAACGGAAAGGCCGAAATAGGGAGAGGGAGAAGCGCAAGCCCAACTCACTAACCACCGCCACATAAAGGGAGCTCCAACTATGGACCCTCCTACACACTAACCTTCTCTCCTAGCAAGGAAGAGATCGCCAAGCCACAACCTAGGCTAGCCTAACACAGCCAGAGGCTGAGGAAGGAAACCCAGGGGAAGTATCTACTCCACTAGCCTAAAGTTAACTTAACCTAGGCAAAATAATAATGATCTAACTAATCATAAGAGCATATGTAGAAGGGAAGACCAAGCCCAACGCGATATGAGCGCGGAGGGAAAATGGCTGACCTCCCAGATAAAAATTACAGGATAATATCCGTAAATACCAAAGACATCCGTGCGCTAGGCTTAAAATAAGCTAGATAAGCATAAATGTACCATCTCAAACAAAGTATCCAAGCACTGGAGGAAGTTAAGGTCCAAATTATAACACGTATAACAAAGGATAAAAGTGGATAGGCCCGAGGGGGAAAACTCGAAGCCTAAACGACAATAACTAAAACTTCCCCAGAGAAGGATGACAATAATATAAACCCAATTGAATATATATATATATATATATATATATATATATATATATATATATATATATATATATATATATATATATATATATATATATATATAATAAACAAAAGGGTACAAAAAAGAGAAAGGAAGGGGAAGAAGCCCCGACCTAATCCCGCGCCGACTGAAGGTCACATGGCGTCGGGAGAAGGGGATGAGACTGGCAATTAAATCCCCCTAATTATTAAATTAGAGGGAAATAAAGAGCCTCAACCACCTAAAATAAAATACAGAGATGGTACTCAACTTAGGTGAAGAATCCAAGGAGGATGCCATTGCTTAAACAATCAAAACAAGCGCACACAAGAAGTTGGACACAACAATAGCGGACCAGCGTGCTAAAAGTGGAATGTGGGTGACGCGGTTTGTTTACAGTCCGCGAAAGTGGTGCGGGGTTTTAATGGCACCTCACTCAGAGGGACTTTTGACATTGGGAAGGTTTACAGGGCGGAGGCCTGTGATTGTGACAATCTCACCCTTTCTCATACACGACTCCATACCATGGAGGACCTGAGGGTAGTAACTCCGGCTTAGCTTTTTAGCTTTTCTCTGGTATATTTAGCAATAGCTTTACCTAGAAATAAGTGCTGAAAGGTTATTTCACCGGCTGACACAGGTCGGGAAACCCAGAAAAAGGCCTTTGGAGAGAACACCACCCAAAAAGAAGAAACCTTCTATTATTAGAGAAACATCAGTTAAACCAAAGATAAAGGAGATGAAAAAGGAACAGAAACAAAAACAAACTAAGAATATACCTTTATCTCCTAAAATAATAATAGAACCTATGAAGGCAAATGTCGAGAAGACTGAAGAAGTGAAAGAGAATCATACCATAGATGATAATGATTATGTCAAGGGAGAAGAGATTACTCCTTCTCCAGTAATTGGTACAAGAGCAAATGAAAAGAGAAATACACATGATAATACTTGTGGATGTAATGATTGCAATAACAACAAAAGCATAACAAAAGATGGTTTAACAAACATTATAAGAAATTTTATGAAATATAAAAAAAAAGAAAACACAGATTTGAGTAACCAAAAAGGGTGCATGTGCATTGAGCATAAGTCTATTATAAGGAAAAACAGATGAATGTCGTAAGTAAATTATTAGAAAAATTCCAAATTGATAATACAAAAAAGAAAGTAAAACTATAAAAAAATATTTTCAATAGTTATATTTACAATGGAACGTAAATACAGACCAGATTACAAGGAGAAATACAGCGGTTATTAAAAGAATATGAACCAATGATATTAAGTTTGCAACATGTCAACAAAACAATATTAACGATAGGTAAATATACCTTAGCATCTTCATCTAGAGAGGAAGAAGAATTTAGGAACTGCTATATATGTACAAGGCAAGAAAACAGAAGATACAATTTCTTTAGAGTTCAAATTATAATTTTTTCTTACAGAAAACACATAAAAATTTACTCCAGAATATGAAAATACAATGCAAATTATATCATATATGTTAAACAAAACAAAAACGTTCAGATACTCAAAAACACCATGCATGTCCGAAGTAATCAGAATTTCTCAGATGACTTAGTTCATAGAGATAGAAAAAAAA